>NW_027464588.1:13467272-13788636 GCF_043290135.1 Rhipicephalus microplus
GGTAATCTGCTTCCGTCAAGATATAGCTCAGAGGGCTGAAAGTGTTAATGACAAGGTGAATAATTCAGCATTAAGGTATACGTGACGCCGATTGCTCAGTAGCTCAAGATGTGCCCGACGGCGAAAACAAGAACCGGTAGTACTAACGAAGCAACACTTTAATAAAATATAATCAAGAACTTATTTCTCTTGACACAAAAATCGGTTGCACAGGCTGAATTAAACTATCCAGCAACGACATTCTTGGTTGTTATTTTACACCGGTTAGAATAAATACATGGTAAAAGTTATCAGGGTTGTCTTGTGCCAGAAGCATGAGGTGAATATAAGGTTCGTGTTAGTGGAGGACTCAGGATTATTGGACTATCTGGTGTTTCTGGACGTGTAGTTAAACCGAAGACTGTATGGGCCTGTAGCACTCCACCATCTTTGAAACGCTACTACCGAAGCCGGAATTGAGCCCTTGCTTTTAGGGTCTTGCAGCTGAGCACCTAAACCACAATGCTACCGTTGTGTACCACGGAAAACCATGATTCAGATGATCATGAACAAAAAAAAAACGATATGTCACAATTCAACAAAGTTCTCGGTCATTTATACTTTATGTAGGCTCAGCAACAAGGAAGCTGAATTGCCTTCCTAACGTGGAAGCCTAGCTTTTTTGGATGAAGAGAAAGATTGATGTATGTTATGAGGGTGCTAGGTGCTGTCTGATCGTACCGGCTTAAAGCCGGTACGCACCGATGATCTCACCAGAGAAGGATTGGCCACCCTGGTGCAGTATCTGGCCACCCCCTCCCGTAGGCATTCGTCAATTAACTCACGGCCCTCAGTCCCCACCAGCTGTGGAGCAACTGACCACGGCGGCGGTCAGATCTGCAAAGCAGCAGAGGGTGCTAGGAATCTCTGGATACGGACAGGCCACCATTGGAACTTGAACTTAGCAACATTTAACGTTAGACCGTTATCTAGTGAGGGAAGTCTAGCTGTATTATTCGAGGAGCTAGAAGGCATTAAATGGGATATAATAGGGCTGAGTGAGGTTAGGAGGACAGATGAGGCCTATACTGTGCTACAGAATGGGCACGTCATTTTCTATCGGGGCTTGGCAGACAGAAGAGAACTGGGAGTAGGGTTCCTAATTCACAGAAACATAGCTGGCAACATAGAGGATTACTATAGCATTAATGTAAGAGTGGTAGGCATTGTAATTAAACTGAATAAAAGATACAAAATGAAGGTAGTACAGGCTTACGCGCCTACATCCAGCCATGATGACGCTTCAGTTGAAAGCTTCTATGAAGACGTGGAATCGGCGATGAGTAAGGTGAAAACACAGTATACTATAGTAATGGGCGACTTTAATGCAAAGGTAGGGAAGAAGCAGGCTGGAGACCAGGCAGTAGGAGATTATGGCATCGGCACTAGAAACGCCAGAGGAGAGCTACTAGTAGAATTCGCAGAACGCAATAATCTGCGTATTTTGAATACCTTCTACCGAAAACGAGAAAACCGCAAGTGGACATGGAGGAGCCCTAAAGGCGTAAATAAGAACGAAATAGACTTTATAATGACTGCACACCCAGGAGTCGTGCAGGATGTGGAAGTGGTTGGCAAGCTAAGATGCAGTGACCATAGAATGGTACGGGCTCGAATCCGCCTAGACTTGAAGAAGGAACGACAGAAACTGATACGCAAGAAGCCAATCAATGAGCTAGCACTGAGAGGGAAAGTACAGGAATTCAGAGTGTCACTGCAGAACAGGTACTTTACTCTTAGCGAGGAAACCAACCTTAGCGTAGATACAATGAATGATAATCTGACGAGTATCATCACGGAGTGTGCAGTGGAAGTTGAAGGCAGGGTAGCTAGACAGGACACCGGCAAGCTTTCCCAGGAAACGAAGAACCTAATTAAAAAGCGTCAAATCATGAAAGTGTCAAGTACAACAGACAAAATAGAACTGGCAGAGCTTTCGAAGTTGATTAATAGACGTAAAGTATGTGATGTAAGAAGGTATAACATGGAGAGAATTGAGCACGCTCTGAAAAACGGAGGAAGCGTCAAAGCAGTGAAGAGGAAACTTGGGATAGGCAAAAGGCGGCTGTATGCACTAAGGGACAAAGAAGGCAAAATAACTACCAATATGGATAGGATAGTTAAAATAGCGGAGGAGTTGTACAGAGATCTGTACAGTAGCCGAGACAACCACGACCTTAATACTGTAAGAACTAGCAGTAACCCAGACGACACCCCACCGGTAATGATAGAAGTCAGAAAAGCTTTGGAGAGCATGCACAGAGGCAAAGCTGCTGGTGAGGATCGGGTAACATCAGATCTGCTGAAAGATGGAGGACAGATTGTGTTAGAAAAACTAGCCACTCTATTTACGAGGTGTCTCCTGTCGGGAAAAGTAGCAGAGTTTTGGAAGAACGCTAACATCATCTTAATACAGAAGAAAGGAGATGACAAGGACTTGAAGAATTACAGGCCGATCAGCTTGCTCTCTGTAGTATACAAGCTATTTACAAAGGTAATTGCTAGCAGAGTAAAGCAAACATTAGAATTCAATCAACCAAAGGAACAAGCAGGATTTAGAACAGGCTACTCAACAATTGACCACATTCATACTATCAATCAGGTAATAGAGAAATGCTCAGAGTATAACCGACCACTATACATAGCCTTCATAGATTACGAGAAGGCGTTTGATTCAGTAGAAATATCAGCCGTCATGCAGACACTGCGGAATCAGGGCGTAGATGAAATATATGTAAACATTCTGGAAGAAATCTACAGGGGATCAACTGCTACCATAGTGCTTCATAAAGAAAGCAACAGAATACCAATAAAGAAGGGTGTAAGGCAGGGGGACACAATCTCCCCAATGCTATTCACTGCGTGCTTACAGGAGGTTTTCAGAAGCCTAGAATGGGAACAGTTAGGGATAAGAGTTAATGGAGAGTACCTCAGTAACCTGCGCTTCGCCGATGACATTGCATTGCTGAGTAACTCAGGGGACGAATTGCAACTCATGATTACGGAGTTAGACAAGGAGAGCAGAAAGGTGGGCCTTAAAATTAATCTGCAGAAAACGAAAGCAATGTACAACAACATGGGAAAGGAGCAGCGCTTTGCGATAGGTAATAGTGCACTTGAAGTTGTAAAAAACTATGTCTACTTAGGGCAGCTAATAACCGCAGAGCCTAACCACGAGATTGAAGTAACTAGAAGAATAAGATTGGGGTGGAGCACATTCGGCAGGCACTCTCAAATTATGACAAGTAGATTGCCACTGTCCCTCAAGAGGAAGGTATATAACAGCTGTATCTTGCCGGTACTTAGCTACAGAGCAGAAACCTGGAGACTCACAAAGAGGGTTCAACTTAAATTGAGGACGACGCAGCGAGCAATGGAAAGAAAAATGGTAGGTGTAACCTTAAGAGACAAGAAGAGAGCAGAGTGGATTAGGGGACAAACGGGAGTTAAGGATATCATAGCTGCAATAAAGAAGAGGAAATGGACATGGGCTGGGCATGTAGCACGTAGACAGGATAACCGCTCGTCATTAAGGGTCACCAACTGGATTCCCAGAGAAGGGAAGCGGGGTAGGGGGAGACAGAAGGTTAGGTGGGCAGATGAGATTAAGAAGTTTGCGGGTATAAATTGGCAACAGCAAGCACAGGACCGGGTTAACTGGCGGAACATGGGAGAGGCCTTTGTCCTGCAGTGGACGTAGACAGGCTGATGATGATGATGATGATGTTATACCGAGTTCACTGCCCTGACTTTTCTGAAACATTGGCTCTTGTGTCTTTTTTGTGCTTGGACCGAAATTTTTGCAGTCACTGATTTCATTTTTTCGAATTATTTGTCCACTCAGGGGGATATATTTAAGTAAACAGTGACTAACATCTCCTATGCCGAAAGCACCCTGTCAGAGTGAATTGTTCCCGATGGAAGACCTCTTCAGAAGTCGACTGAAGAGATCTTTTGCAGACTGGCTACACAACAATGTCAATATTGCCACGTTCCATTTCCTAAGTTTTTGTTATCGTCCCAAAACACCACACGATTCTTAGCGCAAACCGCGCCTTCAGTTTTCTAGAAGGTTCCGGACTGTAGTAGATTATTTCGATAAGATCACGCCCACTGTGCGAACGGTACAGATTGTTCTGGAAGCTACGCCACCGCCAGCGATAACGCTAGAACATTCGACGGCAAGAGTATAAATGCCGACGCGCTTCGCCGCTTGTCAGTTGTTGATCGAAGGCCGACGCTCCGTTCGCCGCTATCAGTCCGAGACTGCTATCTGTGCAAGACTGCTGCTCTGTTTAGACTTTCCCTTTACCGGGCACAGGTTCGCCCAAATAAACAGTTAAATCCCAACACGAAGTTTCCTGTCTTCGGCCACGTCACGACCCCGTGACATCTGGTGGAGGTGCTGCTTCGTTCATGTACCGGACGCCCCCGTCAAGCCGTGAGCCCAGCCCACGTCGCGGAGAAGACACCGACGCCAACCAGGAGCAGCGAACAAGCCGCCGACAACAAGGGCTACCACCGGAGTACGGGCTTCTAGAAGACAAGGCGCGGAAGACCAAGACCATGACTGCGACTGCAGCGACTATGACAACCGCCGCATCCCAGCCCACGATGGTGATGCATCAACCCAGGGAACCACCAATTTTCCATGGGTCATCGTTCGAAGACCCGGAGACCTGGCTGGAAACATACGACCGTGTGGCCGCCCTCAACCACTGGGACAACGAAGAAAAGCTCCGTCGTGTGTACTTCTACCTGGAAGACACCGCAAGGACCTGGCTAGAGAATCGGAAGTCCACGCTCCGAACGTGGGATGTCTTCTGCGGCGCATTTCTGCAAACGTTCGCGAGCGTCGCTCGCAAAGAGAGGGCCGCTGCTCTACTCGAGACCCGGGTTCAGCTACCAAATGAAAAGGTTGGAATTTTCACAGAGGAGATGACCCGCCTATTCCGTCACGCTGACCCAGACATGCCTGAGGAGAAGAAAGTTCGTTTCCTCATGCGAGGGGTCAAACAGGAGCTCTTCGCGGGACTAATGAGAAATCCACCGAACACCGTCCAAGAATTTGTATCCGAGGCGACCACCATCGAAAAAACCCTTGACATGCGCACCAGACAGTATAATCGTCGCCTGATTCCAGAATGCGCTGCTGCTCAAACCAGTGACTCTGAAAACCTGCGTGAAACGATCCGAGCGATCGTGCGGGAAGAGCTGCGCAGACTGTTGCCTTCGGCGCACCCTCAATTGGATTCGATCGCCGACATTGTGCGAGAAGAAGTTCGGCAATCGCTTCAAGTTCCCCACGCACCGCTGCCCGAGCCGGAAGCTATGAGCTACGCCGCTGCACTGCGCCACAACGCTTCTCCCCGTCCACGCCAAAACGCCGCCCCATCGCACTTCCGTCGACAGACGCCACCGCCGCCACCACCCCCACCGACGTCATACCGTTCGCCAGCGGCCCAGCGCAGTGCACCGAGGAAGACTGACGTCTGGCGCACCCATGACCATCGCCCGCTCTGCTACCACTGCGGCGAGGCCGGACACACATACCGCCGTTGCCAGTACCGACAGATGGGACTGCGTGGCTTCGCCGTCAATGCACCGCGTCCACAGCCAGGAGAACGACCACGTGACATCGCCGACTACCTGACAGGAACTCGGTGGACACCACGAAGCCCTTCGCGTTCCCCGTCGCCCAGCCGCCGCACGTCACCGCACCGCCGGCAGTACTCTGGCCCAACGCGGGGCCGGTCTCCTAGCCCGTATCCGGGAAACTAAGGGCAGCAACGGGTGGAGGTGCGGTTGCTGTGCGACGAACTACCGAAGATCCTCCGACGACGCCGCCGCCGCGACGGAGCTTTTTGAACACAACACCAACCAGGCAAAGCCCTGAAGGCAAAAGCTCACTTACCGAAGGTGGCCGGACGACGCAACATGGAAGCAGCGGAACAAGCCGACGCAGCCGTGACCCGACGCCACGCCCTAACTGTAATGCGAGACGGCGAACTAGCGACCTCGACGTTCTTATCGACGGCCACAGTGTGACCGCTCTCGTCGATACTGGAGCCGACTATTCTGTCATCAGTGGGTCGTTCGCCGCGAAGTTAAAGAAAGTTAGGACAGCTTGGAAAGGCCCTGAAATCCGCACAGCCGGAGGTCATCTCGTAACGCCTGCAGGAATCTGCACAGCGAGAGTCACCATTAACGGCCGTATTTATCCTACAGACTTCGTAGTCCTACAGGGTTGCTCGAGAGATGTCATCCTTGGCATGGACTTCTTATGCCTCCATGGTGCTGTCATCAACTTAAAAACAAAGTCGATAACGTTATCCACAGAAGAAGCACTACCGACGCGCACGTCGCCAGGACACCATGCCTTGAATGTGCTGGAAGAACAAGTCACCATTCCGCCTCGCTCGAGCGTCATTATTTCAGTCGGCGCTCCTAAATCACCTGACTTGGAAGGCGTCGTTGAAGGCAGTCAGCATCTGTTGGTCACCCGAAATATTTGCGTCGCAAGAGGAATTGCAGAGCTGCGGGGAGGCAAAGTAACGGTTATGCTCACGAATTTCAGCAATGAGTACAAACATGTGAACAAAGGAACAACGGTCGCATACATCGAAGAAATTGTCGAAGCCACCAGTGCTTTCGCCCTCGCCGATTCTGCGGAACCTGCTCAGAGGAACCAAGCCCCTCCTATAGCTTTCGACGTCAATCCCAGACTTCCGAACGATAAGCAAGAACAGCTCAAGGCCCTGCTCCTGCAATACGAAGATTGCTTTTCGTCGTCATCGAAAATTCGGCAGACCCCAATCACGAAACATCGCATCATAACCGAAGAAAATGCCAGACCACTCCGTCAGAGTCCGTACAGGGTTTCGACGCGAGAACGTGAGACCATTAAGAGACAAGTTGATGAAATGCTGCGGGATGACATTATCCAGCCGTCCAAGAGTCCATGGGCATCCCCCGTGGTGTTAGTGAAGAAAAAGGATGGAACCTTACGTTTCTGCGTCGATTATCGCCGCCTGAACAAAATCACAAGAAAGGACGTGTATCCTCTCCCACGAATAGACGACGCACTTGATCGGCTCCATAACGCCAAGTACTTTTCGTCAATGGACCTCAAGACTGGCTATTGGCAAATCGAAGTCGACGAAAGAGACCGAGAGAAGACTGCGTTTATAACACCGGACAGCCTCTTCGAGTTTAAGGTGATGCCCTTCGGCCTTTGCTCAGCGCCTGCAACATTTCAACGCGTTATGGATACAGTACTGGCAGGATTGAAGTGGCAGACTTGCCTTGTGTACTTGGACGACGTCGTCGTGTTTTCCTCGAGTTTCGACGAGCATCTTCGGCGCCTTGAAGCTGTACTTCAAGCCATCAAGACTTCCGGACTCACACTGAAGCCAGAAAAGTGCAGATTTGCGTATGAGGAGCTCTTGTTCCTGGGGCACGTTATCAGCAAGTCTGGAGTTCGTCCCGATCCACGGAAAACAGCCGCCATCGCCGACTTCCCGCCGCCCACTGACAAGAAAGCAGTGCGCCGATTTCTGGGCCTGTGTGCCAATTATAGGCGGTTCGTGAAAAACTTCGCCCGCATCGCCGATCCTCTCACTAACCTTACCAAGGCCGACGTGGAGTTTAAGTGGGAAACGCCGCAGGAACACGCTTTCCAGGAGCTTAAACATCGCCTCCAGACGCCTCCGTTACTTGCCCATTTCGACGAATTCGCCGAGACAGAAATACATACTGACGCAAGCAGCGTAGGTCTTGGCACCATTCTTGTGCAGAGGGCTGACGGACTTGAAAGGGTTATTAGTTACGCCAGCCGATCGCTATCCAAAGCAGAAGCAAATTATTCCACAACAGAAAAGGATTGCCTGGCCATCATCTGGGCTACGTCGAAATTTCGCCCCTACCTCTACGGCAGGCCCTTCAAAGTTGTGAGCGACCACCACGCATTGTGTTGGCTAGCCACCTTGAAGGACCCTTCAGGTCGCCTCGCACGATGGAGCCTGAGACTTCAAGAATATGACATTACTGTCATTTACAAGTCCGGCAAAAAACACTCCGACGCCGACTGTCTCTCTCGTGCGCCTGTCGACCAACCGCTACCTGACGACCCGGATGACGACTACTTCTTAGGAACGATAACTACCGACGACTTCGCTGAACGACAGAGGGCCGACCCGGAACTTAAGGCCCTAATAGAATACCTCGAAGGCAGGACCGCCGAAGTCCCGAAGGTATTCAAGCGCGCACTTGCGTCGTTCTTTCTACGAAACGGTCTTCTACAAAAGAAAAACTTTTCACCGCTTCGAGCTAAGTACCTCCTTGTGGTGCCTTCAGCTCTGCGACCAGAACTCCTGCAGGCCCTGCACGACGATCCGACGGCAGGGCACCTCGGTGTTTCTCGCACGCTCGCGAGGATACAAGAAAGGTACTACTGGCCACGTCTTACCACCGACGTCACTCGTTATGTGAGAACATGCCGGGACTGTCAGCGACGCAAGACACCGCCGACAAGGACAGCGGGACTTCTGCAGCCAATTGATCCACCTTGCCGACCTTTCCAGCAGATTGGTATGGACCTACTGGGGCCGTTCCCGACGTCGGCTTTCGGAAACAAGTGGATCGTGGTAGCTACCGACTACCTCACCCGCTACGCCGAAACAAAAGCCCTGCCAAAAGGCAGTGCATCCGAGGTAGCTAAGTTCTTCGTCGAAAATATCGTCCTACGTCACGGCGCCCCGGAGGTCCTTATCACCGACAGGGGAACGGCATTCACTGCCGACTTAACTCAAGCGATCTTGGCATACAGCCAAACAAACCATCGCCGGACGACAGCGTACCACCCACAGACCAACGGCCTCACCGAGCGGCTTAACAAGACGATCGCCGACATGCTGTCAATGTACGTCGATGTCGAACACAAGACGTGGGACGCCATTCTTCCGTATGTGACCTTCGCATACAACACGGCGGTGCAGGAGACGACGCAGATATCTCCATACAAATTGGTCTACGGAAGGAGCCCGGCAACGACGCTCGATGCCATGTTATCCAACGTCACCGACGAAGAAAACCTCGATGTGAGCGAGTACCTTCAACGAGCCGAAGAAGCCCGACAACTTGCGCGTCTCCGTATCAAGAATCAACAGACGACCGACAGCCACCGTTACAACCTTCGACGACGCTTCGTGGAATACCAGCCCGGTGAACGTGTTTGGGTGTGGACGCCGATACGCCGACGTGGACTAAGTGAAAAGCTTCTGCGACGGTACTTCGGACCGTACAAGGTGGTTCGACGTCTCGGCCCACTTGATTACGAGGTTGTTCCCGACGGCATCACGAACTCTCAACGACGCCGATCGCGACCTGAAGTCGTCCATGTCGCGCGCCTCAAGCCGTTTCATGCGCGTTAACAAACTGAACCAGTGTTTTTTTTTTTGTATTATTGTTGTATCAGAATTTACTCATTGTACTTTCTTGCATTATTATTGTACTTTCATCTTTAGTTAAAGCATCGGGACGATGGCTTTTTTCAGAGGGGGGCAATGCCACGTTCCATTTCCTAAGTTTTTGTTATCGTCCCAAAACACCACACGATTCTTAGCGCAAACCGCGCCTTCAGTTTTCTAGAAGGTTCCGGACTGTAGTAGATTATTTCGATAAGATCACGCCCACTGTGCGAACGGTACAGATTGTTCTGGAAGCTACGCCACCGCCAGCGATAACGCTAGAACATTCGACGGCAAGAGTATAAATGCCGACGCGCTTCGCCGCTTGTCAGTTGTTGATCGAAGGCCGACGCTCCGTTCGCCGCTATCAGTCCGAGACTGCTATCTGTGCGAGACTGCTGCTGTAATTGGACTTTCCGTTTACCGGGCACAGGTTCGCCCAAATAAACAGTTAAACCCCAACACGAAGTCTCCTGTCTTCGGCCACGTCACGACCCCGTGACATCTGTGACAATATGCTTTGTGTCTTGATTGTCGGAACGCTGCATTTATCTCAATGCTGATTGGTAAGGTCATCATATGAACAGAACTACTTTATTGACAAAAACATGAATTTCTGCAAGTAACGCTTCCCTCGAAGCCCATAAATACATCATGGACAGTTATACACTGCCTGTTTCGCATCAAACTGATTCGCACAATGAACAACACGTAATGATTATCACATTTTTTTTCATAAAAAGTTTCAAAAACTTGCGTAGCTTTGTAGCAGGACATCTGCTTGCTATGCGGAAGGTTCAATTTGAATTCATAGCCGTGATAACTATTGTTTGCTCCCTGTTTTTCTTTTCTCTAGAAAGCCTAGTTTTTGTTGAAAACTAACCAGACAACACTTAGGTTTGAATGTATGTGAAGTGAGTCTCTTTTAATTATTATCTCGTAGAAGTCCGATTGCACCTCCGGTAATGCTCGAGAGTAACTGCTAATTCTGCTCTAAATATTGAAGGCCGCAAGCTTGGGCTGCCTCATATTCAACCTCTAGCCGTCTTTTTTTTTTCGCAAAATTTGCAAACGGTGCTGTTTGCGAATGTTGTGAAATTGTACGCGTTTTCTTTCACAAAAGCATTCTGTTGCTTAAAAACTTTCCTTCCATGAAATCGGAAGTAATAGGAAGACAGGAAAAAAAAAAAGATCTAAAGGCAGGCGCAGACTGGTACGCATTTCTTCTTGCAGTTTCGCACGAAATCAGGTTGATCATTTTACCGAACACTCCCTGTACCAGCCCGCTAATTGTACACAGCACATTGGGCACGGCACGCAAGGTATGATTCTTCGAAGATTACGTTCATGTGCGACTAATCTATGCATGCTAAAAATAATAAGGGCGTGGAAGCCAGTGTTCATACGAATACGGAACTTCAAAAGTGTTGGGAAAAAATACCTTACAACACAAAATTTAGCGTTGTCATAGTCTGCTGATGGCACCGAAAGAAAACAAATTTTTGAACAAGGAAGTATTATGTGCCAAGGTTGGTTCAGGCCGATTGAAAAATCTAGGTTGCGCCAGCAAACCACAAGTACCCGTCGCTCACACAATGACAGAATAGAAAGAAGTCCGTCATTCCTTGTGCAGTCACCAAGGATGACTCGAATGCGAGAGATACTTTCTTTATTTACATTTTATGTTGATTGCACTGGTCTCATCGCCTCCCCGAAAGAATTCTGCACCTAACGCGGTTTCAGACTACTTCAATTCACCAAGAATTAAGGTCAAGTGAGGACGTCAACATCAGTTTTCACTCTAGGTGACGTCATACTGGCGCAACGAACAAAGCGAAGCGTGGGAACTGCTGCATGGCTGCCCCACTGCCGAGAATCTCATTCCCTTCAAACAAATTATGTCCGAAGGTCGGCGAAAACGCCCACTGGCAAGAAGGGAGAGCTGGCACAAGTTTTTATCGGTAGTTAACTCCTATGCAGATGTGGCTAAGGCCTGGCACAAGGTAAATAGGATGCAAGGTGAGCAGCACACTCTCTTTCTTTAGTAAACACTGATGTCAACAACCTGGAAGATCAAGCAAACTTGTCGGGTGCACATATTTAACGAGTGTCCAGCTCTGAGCACTGCTCTAACACGTTCAAAAATATTAGACAGCTATAGAAAGTCAAAAACTAGAAACAAGATGTGCCAAGACATAGGCGAATTCAACGATGTAGTCAACATAGCTAAACTGCTGCAATGAATCGGCACTAGGCTCTGACTGTGTTGTGTACCAAATGCTAAAGAACTTACCTGACGACACACAGAACACCCTCTCCTGATGTATAGGGCTGTATGGTCTTCCGCTAAGATCCCATCTATGTGAAAAGAGGTGATTGTAATCGCAATGTCATTGATATCGCACAGTATCAGGTCTCCCCTATTTCTTCAACATGCGATCGCCACAGCCGGGATCGAACACTCGACCTTCGGGTCATTCACCGAGCGCCCTACGCACTGTTTCATTAAGGTGGACTAGGTCGTTTTTCGTTATTCCATGGAAAGCCATAGAATAACACATCGATAAGGCATTGTCAGCTTCTGTTGCGGCTGCTGACGATCAAGAATTGCGATTGAGCCGTTTCTAACGGGTTGGAGGTATTCGGCTACCGACTCGAATTGGGATTCGCACTGTGTGACTCCTGCATGCTACATTACTTTACTACCACGTTATCAAATGAATTCAAACGTGATTCTTTGCCTGACATGAGGACTCTACGGGGTATTTTACACATGACACCTGTAGGCACCATGCCTCAGTTTATGGCTGAGGTGATGCTTTGACCGACATAATGCCTGTATGATATCAAAAAAACTGGTTTGCCGTAACTGCACGGCCCCTTTGAAGCCATGCGGATTATGCTAGAAACACGTAACATTGTTGTTTATTGAAATGAGTTAGCGTAAGCGCTCGTGAGCGATTTAAGGTGGGCGATAAGCATGCCGGAAAAACCTTTCACACAACACGCTGAATATTGTGTTCCCCCCCCCCCCCCCCCCCTCAGCGTTTCCGCTATTAAGTTTCCTCGCTCCGTTTTCCGCTTTGCTAGGATTGATGCTTCCGCCATAACGTTTAAAGACTAATTACCGCCAGCCTCAAGCTCTTGGGCTGCTGGCACTGCGCTTTAAGTTTTGTAGCACTTCACTGTACTTCTTTTTCGGCCCCTGGCATAGACTTCACAGCAGGAATATATATATTTTTTTCTTAATGAACTACAACGCTTGGCAGTAGGTGAGTTTCTGTTGGGGCTCTCGTCTTAAATCTAAAGTCACATAAAGAATTTCCGTTTCATGGTGTACTTAGCGACCAAAAGTTGGGAACGACATGAACGTAAAAGCAATCGTCTCATGAGGCTGCATATAGCTGCTAATGCACAACCTGCGGCACTATACTTAGAAATTAGTTCCTAAAAATAAAAATGACATTCTAATTATTGGAACAGTTGGAAAACAAAACCTTGTAAAAGTACTTTGGTCGAGCAAGTTTTTTTTCCCTTTTGTATACTACACAATTGCACGTACATTGAACTCTTTTAAGCTCTATTTCTCGCTTTCGGCAAAACAATATGCAGAATATTGCGAGTTCATCAACATTGAGCCATTTTTGACAAAAACCTCATTATGCAATCACTCCAATTACATTGTGGGACGTACCGGAGCTTTTGTGACTGCCTCCATTTTGGGGGCGAAGCGCCCTAAGCCGTGGGTCGTGCGTCCGCGATGTATGTAGCAGTAGTAGTAGTCATCGTCGTAGTAGTAGTAGGTAGCCACCTCCACGGCCAGACTAAAGAAGTGGCACGCGCGCACTCTTTTGAATTGAGGAGGAAACCCACGCATACTAATCATTAATAGACGAATGGTTGTTTCTGATGAAACAACTTACAGCGACGAGTATTGATGACTTAATCTCCAATAAAATTTGCCTTGAATTTGATGCCTATTAAAAAAAGAAGTGTAGGAGAAGGACGCTTTGAGCACTATCTGGCCAGAAAAGGTTGACAAGTTAAACTTGCTGGGCGTAACCACTTTGCTTTTAGCAAGGTTTAGCGAGGTTGGGCCGCATCGCCATGAACTAGTGGTGGTGAAAGGCGGGAACTAGACAGGAAGAGCAGGCCGTAAGACAGTGTGCGTGTGCCTCTCCTCTAATCTCCTCTACTCCTAATCGCAAACTCTAATCTTAATCCTCTCTTCTCATTCGGCAGCGCCACTTTTCGTTTAGTCTTCGGATTGTCCGCTGAATGGCGGTACGCCTGTATGATGAATATATGATGAAAAGATACGAGATGGCAGTACTTGGAGTGTTCGTTAGATGTAGGGATGGATGGAGAGACGCACGGATGGACAGACAGACACACGAACAGACACAAAGATGAATGGACGGACGGATAGACGCACAGACTAATGCAGAAACGGACGCATGGAGGCACGGATAAATGGAAGCACGGACGGACTCACGGCTGCTTCGCTCCACTCTTCGTTATGCACTCCGTGGATATGCTTTTGTTGTTTGTTGAGGCAGAATGCTCGCGATGTGAAACTGGGCGCTGTCCTTTGAGTGCATCATGAATTGTATGCGTGATGTATTCCTATAACTCTCTAAATACTAAGACAGAAATAAAAATCTCTGTAGCATTAGTCCAAACAAATGGCGCTCCACGGCTTTCATCTCAGCGGAAAATATTTTCCGCATAGCGGGCGACTGTATATAGGCAATATAGGCATGGATGCTGTGCGCAACGAGCCTACCCACGCCCGATCATTGACAGCCCGGATGCATTAGGGATAATAAGTCAGAAGCAGTGCCCAGTAATTACCTCCACTGTGCAATGATTTTCATGGTGACCGGTCAAAGCTCCTGTGTAAGGAGAAATCACTAGAGAAATTTATCACACGACGATTAGAGGTTATAGATCTGTTGAGGCTCGTCTACAGTTGCATGCAGTACCTTACATTGTGTGAACGCCCTTGGGTTTGTTGAACGCCAGCATTTCCTTCATTTCAAATGTTTTCACGCAGAACGCCTTCTTGTTTACCAAAGCTGTGCCTAATGCGTTCTTGAAAGTTTTCGCTAATTTAATACATATTGCATATACTTCTTGGTAATTTGCCATTTATCATATATTTGTTTACACAATGTTAATGATCTTTAGAAGGGGCAAATTGTACACGGCTTTTACAGTACAGTAATCTGTAGTCATTTCTACATGAAAAGATGCTGCAACCTAAAGACAGAGCCAAATAAACTATGGTGTAAATAAGACCTTTCTGTTTATTCAGGCCCGGGATCAAAAGCATACGATGCTACTTATGTTCAATTACCGACGTGTTCTTTGGACTGCTCTGGAGTAGGTGGCGAAATCAGTTTCATATGCTAGCTAAAGCAAAAATATTTCTGAATGAATGTGTTAAATCACCAGGTCAGCAAGAATATTTCGCTATAATCTTTGTAATGCCCGTTGAGAATGTTGTATATGGTTCATTATGAATGATGCGCGCATTCGTCACAAGTACCACGTAAGTCTCTACCAAAATAATTTTTCTAAGTAAGCTTAAAAACCACTTCAAATCGTTCTGTTTGTTACGAGTAAATCTCGATCGCATACAATATTTTGCGGAAGTTTCAGTGAAGCAGGTACTCTAATGTTTCCAGAAATCAGTAAAGCAAACACAATGACAAACAGACATCATTATAGCGAAAAATAAACAAACGAAAATGATACCTAGGTGACAGCTAGTGTGGCTCGCAACTGTTAAACAAGAGTAGCCCACTGTATGAACGGAAATGTGGCTGCGTGTTCGCGCGAACGTGCGAATTGATTTGTTCGTTTTCATGTGTTGTTGAAAACTGCCAAAGCTTAACTTCCTTAGTGCCAATATGGTTTTCTATGACATGCCCGCAAACGTTTGTTTATTAAGCATTAACCTGCACAGAGTGAATGAACAATACTAATTGTTACAGTGAAGTGCGGCAGGAACAGCCACTACTGGTCCAGCCATCATCACCACCTGGCTCCATGTTACTGCTCCAAGTCAGCGCCAATGTAATCTCAGAGTCAAGTGCAACGCGTGAATTAGAAGCACGAATCGTAATCCTCGTGTGATTCTGCAACATCTCAACGTTAGTACATAACATCTGGTGTAGTTATTATCAATGCCTTGGCCGTATGAACGGTGTAGTGAAACACATGCAGGGATTTTTCGGCATTTATAACAAGCGCCCATAATTGACGATAAACCCGCGAGGAGTGTCTTCGTAAACAGTGTTTGCACATTTCAAAAAAAGATAACTAGAGCGCAGACACACGACACTTTTACACGCGCATGCAACCAGACGCCCACATACCCAACCACCACACACCTAAAACCCTGGTGTGTTGTGTAAAGAAATAGATTAGAAATGCTCCTGTTTTCTTACAATACTTTGTGGTTGCCTCCCCTGAATCAAATGTTCCTGATCCTTGTCGTTTTTCCTAGAGACGTCTATAGCGCTGGAACACGACGGCGATTTCTCGTGGCAAGTATTGAAGCATAATGTCGTAGCGTACTGCTGAAAAATTGCTCATGGCGTTGTCTAAAACGTTGAGGCAGCGTATATTCAGTTGGACTGCAACGTAAAGCTTGCTCAACTCCTTCATATATGATGAAGAATTTACCGGCTGCAGTTCACGAAGTGCTCAGAAGTGCTGCTGTACAATACTGCTCTTGTTCCAGAGCCTCTGCTCCAGTAACCAGGCGGTACTCTCATAAGAGGCTTGCGTCTTTGGTGACCCAGCAGTTACCACTATGGCTTCATCTACCAGGTAGTTGCGGAAGTAACTAAATTTTTCCGTCTCGCTCAGAAATGTGATGGTATGGCAGCTCCGTTGAACTGCTTCCAGAAAGATATCCACTGACATGCGCCCCCACGACATAGCTCGATAGTCAGCTTTGGGAGACGAGGTCCAAACCTCTGGGACGCTTCTGTCCTTGGGGCAGCAGACAGTTTGATCGCCGTCCAAGTAGAGGTCCACCACACATTCCATAAGCTGAGCTCTTCAATACGACACCACTGGCACGTCAGAACCTGAAGTACCTGATCGTCATTGTGCCCCGCAGACTCGTACTCTCTCGCAAGTTCATCCAGCGGAATGACGTTCTCGATTGCGGATTTGATCTTCCAAAGCTCGTCACGGCTTGCGACGAGCTTGTCTATGACCTTGCTGAATACCATTCGGTCGTTGCTATCACACCCCGAGAGCGTTGTCACCTCATCCGTGACTCTCTTACCAGCATTTATCTAGCAGTGCGTTTAGCTGTCAGGCGGTTCTTGTATTGTAATGATCACGGCTTACTTGCTAGTAAGGTTGCCGGTTCCGCTCGTTGCTTCCATGGCTTCGACACCTATTGTCGTGGAACGACGGCGTGCGACGCAACAGCAAAATTACAAAAAAGTGTCTTTAATGGTTACAATAGAACGCAGAACGGTACATGATGATGACGGTGGTACACGCACCTAATGGCGCCTGCAAGGGAGACAGCAGCCCACGATCAATTCTTCATCGTCGTCTGTTGATTACCGACATAGCGATATTCTGTTCCTAGTGTTTATTTCAACCACCCATTGTACGAAATCTTTTCGAACATTTTATGCGCCCGCTACGTGGCCTGAAGGGTGCAGTAATGTGTGCTGGCTTTTTATAGAGGGCGACTGGTTTTGAACTCATCATGATAATTGATTACATGATAATTGATCAATTATCATGATTACATCATGATAATTCATTACATTATCATGATTACATCATGATAATTGCATGTTCTGACGCCTGATGGCAATGTACGCTTGTCCCACGCACTATTACGGCAGTATTACTTGTTATATTGTGACACATGTACGTAACCAGGACGCGTGCGCTGGTAAGGCATAATAGTTATTTTCTCTTCATTTCCAAGCAGAGGAACTTACTTTCACTGTATTCACAAGCAGAGGCGTGGCTGTGTGGTAGAACACCCGCATGCCACGCAAACGACCCGGGTTTGATTTTAACTCAGACTCGGAATTCATTATATATTTTATTTTCATCTTTGTTTATTTTTCGGTGACGCAATGATGATTAGCTTTCGCTCAGAACCGCCTACGCCAGAACCCTTCGAAACGAGCTCTGCAATGCTATAGCGTTAAAATACATTCAGTGCAACAAGCATGCCACGCATATGCGGCAAAAATTAAATTTACTGCGAAAAAGACGATGTTGTCTTCTAGCACTTCACATTGTTGCGGCTTGTCATCTTATCGATCTGTGTTCGTAACATGCTGCGTGAAATTCGTGTAGGAAAAAAAGCTGCAAAACATAGGAGAAATCAGGCATTGTGCCGGGCGTCAAAATAAAGGATGATAAATGAGAGTAATGCCATCTACGTGGCCCAGCGCAAACAGGAACTACGCTCAGCTTTCGCAAGTGCCATATGCGGCATGTTCACTCGCAGCACTTGCGCTTATGGACGTCCTATAAGAGCCCAATCTGAGGGAATATGCAAGATACGAAAGACTGATTAGATGGAAGCCGGCAGCTGAGTTTTTGACGCCGGTGAGGATATATCTGTCCTGATATACTCTGGCTCGGCCATCCTCGGAAGTCACGTCTGAAGAGTTTGATGCTTTATACAGGGCCGCTCTAGAATTTCTTTAATTGAAACTAGCATCGCCGGGAAGGTTGCCTGAACCTATGAGACAAATAGCAAAGCGGTTGCATTAATGTAAACGAGTAAACAAATATGACATCAGAGGTTTTTAATTCTGTGACATTTTCATCACCTTGATGATGCAGACCATCCGTGGTGGAGTTGACATGAATTTACCAGTGCAATTGTTCATTAACCAAAGGTATACGGTGCAAGTTGCGCGCCGACCTAAATAAAACGTCACTAATCTTCTAAGATCACAGAAAAAAGTATTTTTGCTTGCTACTCTTTCAATATTGGCTACATTTGTTGACAAGAGTGAATCCTATATAATGCGTTTAATGGCGCTTGTTCTCAGAGAAAGGACAAAAGAAGAATATTGGTTTTTGTCCGGAGAAGCAAGGTGAGGCCAAGATGGCGTTAGACTCTACTTTTGTCATCATCTGTCGAAGGCTGAGGGAAAGTACTGTTCTGGGAAGATTGCGTGGTGTTTAGAGAGAAAGGAACAACGCGAACAGCAGCTTTTCACAAGTAAACACCGCTAAGTTTCTATTCTAATGTAATTGCATGGGCAACCCATTTGTGCAAATTTATTTTGATGTCGAGCACATACCCGTTAGCGTGCGCCCTACCAAAATTTCATGCTTTCGATAACAAGAGAAATAATGATTATCGTCTTACTGTCTTTGGCCTTTTAGCCTGCCTCACGCAACAGACGTTGGGATAAAACTTTCATTATTTATTTGGAGAGTACTGGTCAGCTCGACAAAGTTGATTTGCACCTTGAATGCACCAAATGCGAGACTTCATCAGGGCGCGTGCTGTCTGGAAGCCAAAAGACTCAGTTTATTCTGTTATTTGTATATTCATTTTTTTTATTTTTTCTGTCTCTTCCTGTCTCCGCACATTAGCACGTCAGTGATGCGTGAACGCCGGGTAAGGTACCTGCCTTTCTATAAAAATTGACAGATTTAACGTATAGTGGGAATGAAATATATACGAAGCACAAATAAGGAAGCTAGGTCTATATATCACTTTAAAATCAACACAACGTTATGAGGTGGGCAGACGTAGTACACAGTAAACACAAGTAGATATTTTATGCGCGCTCACATATCTAGACAAGATGCAGGTATGTTGTTTATAGTAGCGTAACGACAGCACCAATGACATTTCGAATGCCAGCACCAGCATAGATAGGCATATAAACTATGCCATACATGACTTCCATGTCATAATTATTATGTCCCGAACACAAATCCGCCTGACATTACTCCGTAATACGTGATACATTATGCAAAATTTGTTATATGTGAAGGTAGTGAAACAGCCATGATCGCGCTATGATCTCAGCATGTAGTCATGCTTACATGACGCGCAAATTATGTTTATAATACTCGGACGTGTCATTAGCCTTCGTCGTTAATCACGACACGTAATTCCAAAGCTAGCGAAACGGACGTGAGCGTGCTATGAGCGTAGCATGTAGTCATGTCTTAGATCACACGCATATCATGTTATCATGTTATGACGTGTAACTGACCTTCGGCGTCCATTCACCACATTTCAGACCAAATTTGGTAGTTGTCAGGCTAGCGAAACAGCCGCGAAATCATCATTAGCGTATCATGTGGTGATGTTTTACATGACACGCATGTCATGATTGTCATGTCTGGATATGTCATTTACCTTTGTTGTCTATTCACGTCACGTAATACCAAATTTGGTATATCTGAAGCTAGTAAAATGGTTGCGAACGCATCATGAGCGTGGCATGTCGTCTTGTGTTACATGACACGAATATCATGTATATTATGTTCGCACCAGTCATATACCTTCGTCATTCATTCACGTCATGTATTACCAATTTTGATGTCGGTGAAGTTTGCGGGACGGCCGCGAACCCATCATGATCGTGTTATGTCATGATATCTTCACATGACATGGTTGTCATGATTATCTATCTTGTTTGCACCAGTCATATATTATCGTCATTCATTCACGTTCATTATTACTAAATTAGGTATCAGTGAAGCTAGCGAAACGACCGCGAGCGCATCGCGAGCACGGCGTGTATTCATAACTTTCATGAAATGCATATCATGACTTACACGTTGCGGCCTGGCACTTATCTTCGCCTTGCAGTCATGTCGTACCTTACCAGTTTTGCAATATATCATGTCAATGAAACCGGCGCAAGAGCAGCAAGATCATGAAATGTTAGTTATGACATCCATGCATGTATGCCTTCATTTTCATGTTATTACTAGTCAGGCTGAAGAGTGGAAGTGCCTTAGACAGGCTGACTGACATTTCGATAGGGGGATCTGTCTTTCTCAAAGGCGCCGTGTCATCCTTGGCGTGTTTGTTTTAAAGGGGTCAGTGGAGACATAAACTACTGGTGTGGCGTATGTCCCGGTTGATAATCACTGGCGATTATCAACAGAAACACGCGCCACCACCTGGAGACAAACAGACAGACAGACAGACACAGACAGACAGACAGACAGACAGACAGACAGACAGGCAGACAGACAGACAGACAGATAGATAGATAGATAGATAGATAGATAGATAGATGGATAGATAGATAGATAGATAGATAGATAGATAGATAGATGGATAGATGGATAGATAGATAGATAGATAGATAGATAGATAGATAGATAGATAGATAGATAGATAGATAGATAGATAGATAGATAGATAGATAGATAGATAGATAGATAAATAGATAGATAGATAGATAGATAGATAGATAGATAGATAGATAGATAGATAGATAGATAGATAGATAGATAGATAGATAGATAGATAGATAGATAGATAGATAACGATCAAACTGGCCGAAGTTCGCTATGAAATGCTTCGCGTTTAAAAGTTTCTGTATTGCTCTCTATAAAAACGGACTGAGCGTCCTGTACAAATGAATACTCAGAAAAGATATATCCTCTCACTAAAATGCAGAAGGACAGCTTCATTTATGAAGGAGAGAGTATTCCAGTTGCAGGCACGTGCACATTTTATTCGAACCGTGTCTGGACCGAGGCATTCAAGCCCTCCAGAAAAAAAAGGAATAAAGCTTGGTACTGGAAATGCAAATTACAACAGTAAGAGAACAAAACCTACTACTTCAGAACTCATTTGGCCGCAGAAAGTGCTTCTGTCGTAAGCGGGCGACAATCTGGGGCTATTTATTTTACCTTAAGCGCTCCTTTCGCTACTTTTGCAATTGTGATTGCATTCACGGCAGTTTTGTCTGTGGGCTATAGAGGTACGTGGGGCCGCTAACTTTGATTTTCTTAAAACGTCTGTGTCATTGCGCCTTGTCGGTCTGCTAGAATGTATGACTTCTTTTCAACTCCCAACGTGGCCCGGTGAGCAGTGGCGCGGCAGGCGCACCGTAATATTTCTAGTTAAGACCACTTCTACAATATTGCACTGCGCACTACCACGTTTCCATGGCGGTGCATAAATTGGCCCTTGCAGTATGCTATCTTATCTTTTGTAGAGTTATACGCAGGGCATCTGCATTACAATGGCGTCCTTTTTTTTCAATGAAAACAAATTTATATACCACCACCGATCTTAGCATGAAGTACTAACAGTTGTTTAGCTTCCATGTTTCTGCAGCGCATTCGATAAGACATATGGTGTCTTGTACACTACGACCATTCCCTTCATGCCCGTTAGTTTACTGAACGTGGTATGCCAAAATAAGGAAACAAGTTTGCCAGTGTGTCAAATCTGGAACATGTAGATAATGAACAAAAGAAGGGCAATATATCAAATGCTTGTTTCATCCTAAGGCACAACCTAGTCACACATACAGGCAGTGAAGCTGAGTGAGGCATCAGAATTAATATTTGTAGTATTTAGCCATAGTGCTAAGTGACACAAGAGAAAAAAAAGTTATCGAAAAAGCGAATTGTTTTTTTATAGTGACCACGTGGCCTGCAACATTTGCATAACGTGACATATTGTTTACCTATTGAGGTAAAGCGCTTTGGTTTTCTCTCCACTTTATCGGGTATGTTACTACGCGAAGGCTTAGCGTGTAAACCATTAAAGCGACCGACATAGCACGATTTGCTGTTGTTACGTATGCAAGCTAAGAGCACACTGGTTGACATTTGACCCACTGGAGAAGCGGAGTGCTTTCCTATAAATATGGAACTCGCCTGTTCGCTTGACAAGCTGGAAAGTTAGGATAAGTGCATATAAGAGCCCTTAGGTCATTGCGCGGCCTAAAAGTTTTAGTGTCTGCTTTCGTCCATTAGGGCAAACCAGAGCAATGCGGCGCAATAAATTTTTCATGTCTTGTCATCTCAGTTCTGTGAGCTCAGTGGCCTTTCGGCTCTATATGAGCCGGCTGATGTTGGGGCTTGGCGCAGTGTTCCTATGTAAGACGGTGGTGCATAAAATGAGCGGAACTATTGGGACGAAAGTTATCGGAGCCGTACAAATACACATGCAGCGGAAAGTGCGTCGTGGCAGTATTTTACGCAGCCGCATGCATGGTGCACTTCAACTCTTATACCAGCGAAACACTACCGCTATAAGAACGGAAGTCAGCCCGGATAAAATATGCTTAGCGGAACCCGTCGTCATTATTTTGTGAGTGCACAAATCAAAGAATGAGGATCACCAAAAAATGATATCAAATATGCGTTTGAGTTGTGACGCGATACAAGTCGATATTTTTAACATTTGCCTCTCGACCAGCGGATATACGCAGCGTGGGGCCGCCACTAACAAGACTCCTTTGCAAGAGCAAGACACTCTCCAACGTACACAGACTCTATTTACAGCGAACAAAGTACAAGAGCGTGTATACCAAAGTACACACGATCTATCTATGGTGATTAAATTCTTCTTATTTTTTTATTTTTTGTAAGTCTCACCTCGTGATCTCAAATGGCAGACCAGTCCGCTTCATTTCCTGAGTCACTCATAGATGGTTCCTCTAACCTTTTCTCCTCTTTATTATTTCATACCTACTGCGCGTTGCTGTGGCCATCAGGTTGAGGCCTGCAACAACACCACATAACAAATCATTTCGTCTTGTTTCAGTTTAACAACACTATAAACGCCACTTGAGGAACGCCTCATGCACCTAGTTTGTGAATATGCGTACAAATTCTAGTTTTCATCCTTACGTGTAACTGATGGCAAACTTCTAACGAATCTCGCGTCATCCCCTTAAACTGAATGTTTGAAACTTCATCGCTGCTTGATTTTGCCTTTTCTCGATAGCCAGATATAGTACTCTGACTTGAAAGAATAGCTTTGCAATAAATGATAAAATATCTACATTGTTTCACATTCGGGACAACACGAAAATCATCCATGTCAACTTGTGCACAAAAACACCACTAAATATTGCTTTGTGGTGCTTCAATGTGCACTTTTATCTTTTGTGTGGTTAACTCCAGCAAACTACGGTGAGCCAACTAAATTTCCGATGCATGCTTTAAAGAAAGTCACCAAAACATTTTTTTCTTGTTTTCTAAAGATTATTACATATTTTTCTATGCAGTCGTTCAGAACTTGGTGCATATAAAAATAATTATATCACTCGTTTTTGTGAAAAATTACTCCTGTGCCACGAGTTGTAAATGATGACATTTTATACTGCAGAGATACAAAAAATGTTAAAAGCCCGATGAATGAGCGTGCTTGAAAATTTGTGGTGTCCCTGGCGATAGCACGATATGTCATGGCTGCTTGTGAACCAAACAAATAAATAAGAAATGCAAGAAGCCATTGGGAGCAATCTAATCCAACCAGACAATATTTATTGACAAGAGTGGAAGCTTGGGCTAGTTGGTGCGTATTCATATTTGCAAGGTGTTTCAGCGCGCGACCAAAGGAAAAAAGGACAGGGTAGACAGAAAGAGCGCTGTTTCTGAAAAAAGGACAGGGTAGACACAGCGCTCTTTCTGTCTACCCTGTCCTTTTTTCCTTTGGTCGCGCGCTGAAACACCTTGCAAATATGAATATTTATTGAGGTGCAACAGACATATCTCTTCGATTTCTAGTTCATGCGAATGCGTAGGCAGCTGGCTGAGTTCGATATCGATAACTGCGAGGTCGCACAATCCCGACGCAAAGAAATGCTCGTGCTTTTTCTTTGTCAATGATTTTCGCACATGAAGTTCCCAGAGATAGTGAGCTACATTTCTTTACACGCCGAAACTTATTTTCGGAGCTATAGCATTTAGTGCTGTTTAAAGAGAAGTGCCTAATGGAACTTTTACGGCTGCTTACCGAAGGCACTTTAGGGTAGCGTCACAAGTTTTGCTCGTTATGAAATGAAGACGAACAATGAGCGACAAAGACAACATTTATTTCTAGAATATCTTTGATAATGTGGTGTTCTCTAGGCCGTAGTGGAAGACACCACTGCAATTTTCTTAGCCGGGTAGAATAATATAGTTAATTATATGCGAGTATTCTTGCCGTTTCATGATGAATACAAAACGGTGCTTCAGACACTGAACATTCATGAAGAAGTTATTCAAGCGAGGTTTACTTACAGCTTAGTTCGAAGAAAAGGCACGTGGACGAAATGAGCGTGCTTTTCGTAAAAAAATAAAGATGCGTTCGTCACACCTATAAGGACAACTACTTAAAGTCGTGCCAACCACCAGCTGGTTTACAAATGTTCAAGAAGCTTGTTTGCAAGAACGTTCCAAGTTTCACTACTTTCTGCGTGTACTTCGGCTGACACAGTGCGTTATATTCTTCATGGAACCCTACCACCTCACCACGTAAACCTGTTTTCTTCAATTTACGATTTTATATACTTGGTAATGCGTCCGCTGTGATTCGAAATCGAAACCTTGCCTTAGTAGCTACCTCGGCCAGTGTGACTTTCCCAAATTCACTTGAATTATAACGCAAATGTTTGTTCAATTGAAAGCAACCATAGCCTAAATCTCTTGGTAAGTACACTGCATAAATATCCGTCCTGTCACACTTTGACGAAAACAAGGCTGAATGCGAGTCAGCGCATCGTGAACCGCGTTGTGAAGCGTACTTCAACCAGGTTCTCTGGAGTGCCTCGTTATTTTATTGTCATCTGTTGGCCACGAGGACAGCCACAAAGTCATACTAACAAGCTTCTTATGTAGCTTTATTAGCGCATAACTAACCAAATGCAGAGCCCGAGGCGTCAATACTTTATCACTATAACTCTTAAAGGTTTGCTCCTGAACCCGTTGAAGCTCAGTCGAGGAGGAGCACGGCTGTGTACGTGAAGTCAGATGGCTTGATCGTATAGGATTCAGGTTACCACTGTAAAACTGTGAAATCACAATGCATAACCAAAGCAGAGTTAATATTGATTTATATAAATTCTTAAGCATTAATATTGTCCACAACAAAAACTACAATCAAAGTTAAGTATAACAGAATCACATCTACCACAAAAAACTTTATTCTATCCAAAATTTTATTATAAGTGATAAGAAGTAACATTGTAGTTATGGCAAAGCTAACGTACTTTGTTTTATCCGATAATTCGTTATATTGTAATTTGTTATATCGAGGTTCGAATGTATTGTCGAATTTGTCTAAATGCTGAAACGCGTGTAAGGCAGTTCTGTATTTCTGAATCAATCAAATGCCAATATTCACCTAACCGTTAAAGACAAAACACAAGGAATATCATCCACACCGAAACAACGCTACATACGAAGCGTTAGTCTTGAACAAACTATCAGACTTTTTCCGTGAGCTAGTACGAAGACATTTGTAAATTTCGGTTGAACATCAGTTCAAAAAGCTTGAAATGGGATGAAAATGTTTTGTCTTTCGGAATATATTGTTATTTCTCCTACGTTACGACTATGTCGTCTTTCATATTGTACAGTTTCGCTCTCGTATTCCTGGCCTCCTTGAGTAAATTAAATTATTATGTAACCTCGACATGCACGTCTGTTCGAAGTCATCACTGCTGTTTTGTTCTGTCTGGGCAAGGTATAACGATCGGTGTGTACGTAAGGAACCTTGTTAGTGGAATAAAAATGAGAGTTGAGAGTAATAATTTACAGAATGCCCCATTACGAAGTGCGCTAGTGTGTAATACACACGCGCACGCATGCACGCCCACACAGACACACACACAAACACGCACAGACCCGCACATACACTCAGTCGCACATACACACAAATGCAAGTCTGCGTCAGTGTGCTCTTATCATTATGTAGTCAGCATCAACGTAGCCGAGACAACAAGAAAATCATGAAACTTTTGTGCAGAGCTACGGGCTCGTTAACGAGCGTTAACTGATTTTCTTAAAACGTGCATAATCATTCTATCTCAGTAGTGACGTATTTTCGCGTGTTTATAATTGTCGGCGTTTTCTGAAAACCAGCCTCAGGATATGCTGCTCTGTTGCTTGAAATAAGCTCGACACATCGATATCTGATTGTGATAGTGTTTCACAATAATTTTTTACTACACATACCAACCAACTTCCACGGTTTCCATGTTTTTTATGCATGTTTGGCCCCATACAAACACTGAGCATTTTAATTAGGGCAAATCTATGATGTGATCGCATTTCCAGTGTGCATGAAAATTTCTGTGTTAGGACGCAGGCTTTCGAAATTGGTCATGTTTCGTACAGCTTCTTCAACAGTGAAGTTTGGCTCAACTTTGAAGGCTGTTATGTTACAATGTAAAGATGACAAAAACTGGTTGAAGTCATTGCTATCTGTTATTCTTTATCTTCGCATCGCTCGTAACGTAACAACATTGCTGCGGTACAGCTAAAATTATTATGCCCTATATACAACTGCTTTTTTCCAGAGTTTGTACCAAGACAAGAAAATATACGGCACGTTACTACTAATATACGGCACGTTTTATAGCAGCAGCGTCAGCTATCCAGACCCAGCACTGCTGTACTTTGGGTAATGTTGAACGCCACCCACGTAAAGAGGATCTTCGCAGTCAAGTACAAAAGAATCAGTGCTTCGAGAAAAAGGATAGCACATAACTCCGACAAATAGCTTGATCGAATGACAAAAAAGAGATCACAGCTTATAGAGGAAACTGAATCTATACTGTGACAAGCTCCGTATAAGTTGGTATTTAAAGTGTCACCTTCTGAGAGTTTTTCAGAGCAATATTTTAATAAAGAATAGCCCCTTTACTTCATTCTCAAAGCTATGGCTGTTTCAATGGAGTTCATTTAAAACACACGCCAACCAATAATCACTTCCTAATTCTAATCTTTCCTACGAGCTCTCAAGTGGAAGCAAACAAGGCGTGTGATTACTCAGGTTTGTGTTCCGAATGAGAACTCCGTGCTTGCACACAGTTGGACTCTGCCCATGGGAGTCCTCTACTAGCAGATTAGGACGACAAAGAACGTGTTCATTAGCACAAAGGCTGCATAGGAGATGTAAACGACAAAGGAAGCGCGATCGATTTGCGGTAGATGGCAAGGACACATATTGGCAGAAATTGTACTTCCGGATGAGCGGTGATAGTGTTTCTTTGGTATGCTTCGGGAAAGTTGACACGTAACGCTGTAATGTGTACTGCGCAATAATCTGACACTGTGATTATAAGCTCATCTCGAGTAGAGCAACTAAGACTTCTCACGTGCTGTTCTTAATGCTTTGCCAAGTCATCCCGGAGTGTGGAGGTTTTAACGACTGCGAGAGACCTGGCGTAGTGGTCATGTATTACAGACAACTCAATACTGATATATGCATCCGTGCATATAACAGACCTCCCTTATGTAAAATCACGACAAGTAAGCTCAGCAAACACATGTAAAGTGCCATCACACCCCACAGATTATTAGGCAGCTAAGCAGAAACGTCCCCCTCGCCAAGTCTGTCACAAGGTTTTATTACAATGACCTAATAATTTCTATCACAGTTACTGCTGATGTCTGTTGCAAAATATTTATTGGTGTTCGCGGACCTTGTGTTCCAATTTTCATTTTCAGTGGTGGTGGTATTTTCTCAAATTATTTGGAGCCTACCACCTGGGAGTTTGCGTACCTGTAAGAAGGCGGAATTTGGCTTTCTCTGAGTATTATATAGTTTTACCGTAACGTGTACTGTGATGCACTGAGCCATAAAAACGTTAGAAAGCAGTCTTTGCAACGCTGACAAACACCAAGAAATTTGAAGCGGCCCAGTGTATAAGCGAAACTCTGCACTATGAACACGACAGCGATAACGAGCTCGTTTACCAGCAATTTCACTTTCGGCATTGGTGACGTCGTTGTTGATTCTGTGGGAAAATCATCTTGTGCCTGACCGAAAAGTTGAGAAAGATGTAACTGAAATGAATAATAAAAAATCTGGGCATATCTTCAAGGTGAATGAAGATAAGTGGAGCAAGTGTTCGTCCTTCCCTCTGCGTTTGTGTCCACCCGTTCAACCGCGCTTCCGTTCATCTGCTCGTTCTTTCTTCCCTCCGTGCGTCCATTCATGCATCCATCAGTCCGTCCATATGTATTCGCCTCCGTCCGTGTGTTCATCCGTCCGATGAATGGATAGACAGAGGCACGGAATCACAAATGAATGAACGGAAGCATGGATGGACGCATGCATCGACGCACAGGCGGACTCATGAACTGAAGCACGCGCGGACTGACGCGTGGATGAACGGAAGCACGCATGAACAGAAGCATGGACCGACCCATGAACGGATGGACATAAGCACGGATGAACAGACGGACGGACGGACAGAAGTACATACGCCTAGACGGATGCAATGACGCATGCCGTGTCCGTGTGTCCAAGGATGGACACACGGACGGACGAATGGATCGATGAACAGAAGCATGCGTGGAGAGACAAATAAATGGATGCATGGACGGACGGATGGACGAACGAATAGACGCACAAATGGTTCGGCATACAGATGGACCGATGGTCACTTCGCCCCACTCACCATCCTTCAATTCGTGAATACGCTGTAAACACCACGGCTTCTTATTCTCAAGGAGAAGTAGATGAATGAATGGATGGATGGATGTATCCGGATTGCCCTTTAGACCAAGTGGTGGCTCACGCCACTTAGCCATAAAGTTGAGTACTATGAGCATGCAATTAAGGAATAAATTTCACTCGCGCCTCTATTCTAGCCACTAATCAGTTCGCCTCCTGCTGGTTATTTCTACCCGTTTAAAGTCTATTTTGCCTTCACTGTCCCTAAACCCCACTGCTTTGAAAAATTCGCGCCATCATCTTCGACTACAGGGTAGAGCCGTTTACAGAACATTTTCAAATGTTCAGCCGTTTTCTCCCCTACTCCATACGCACTACATACCGTGACTGTGCCTTCATAATTGGCTCGGTACGTCTTGGTCCGCCATACTGCCGTTCTTGCCTCAAACACAAGAGAAATGCCCTGAGAATTATGCTAGATATTTTATTTTGAAATTTACTGTTTGAAAGTTCGGTAGGTCTGCAGTGATGATTTTGTAAGCATTCCTATCTTCTACTTGTCCCTCTCTGTTTCCTTAAGAATGTATACACACAACGCCATCTATTGAGCAAGCCATAAACTAGGGGTGGCTACATACTACATATGGGGCAGAGAATTACTCACATCCTGAGGACCTTCACCCTTGAAATTCTAGGTCTGAGTAGAAATCAAACCCAGTCGCCTGTTTGGAAAGCGGGTCTTCCGCCACAATACCACGCGTCTGCTCGAGAATACAGTGAAAATTACTTCCTGTGCTAGGAAATGCAGTGAAAGTAACTTGCATGCCTTACAAACGGACGTGCCCTGTATACATGCTTCCCAATAAAACATGTAATATCGCAGTTATGATGCGTGGCACACATGTACCACGTATCACTTCTGGAAACATGTGATTATCATGACTTGGTGGTTTAAAGCGATTCACCCACTACAAAAGGCACAGAACTGCGCATTTTCTCTTGACACCACGTAGTCAGTGCATAATATATGCGAAAATATTCCACGCACAACCGTGGTTTAAACCATGATATAACCTTACAGAGAGAGAGGAAACACAAGTTTATTGTTACCCTTAAAGAGAACGCAGCCGTATGCGAAAGTTTTACTGGCACAAGCCATTTTGAACTCAGTACGCACTAGAGACTGAATATCGCTCTCGCGTTGAACTCTTAAAAAGGCCTAGCATAACGGTCTCCCAATTTTGTTAATTCAAAAGTCTTATGATTATTTCATTCATCATGGCTTCATAAGCTTAACAAGCCACTTCACACTTGTACTGCATGCTCTTAACGTCAGTGATATGTTTGAAACGGCTTTAAAAGTTATAGGAGTATTTGGCCATACTTGCCTTTTGCGCCACTGCAACCCCCATCTGTTTATGTGTTGATAATTATTGCACTCTAAAATTTAGAAACATGCAGTTTCATACAAACACACAACAGCTGAGAAGCACGCTTTGAGACTTAATATTCGTAATTTTATCATCATGAGCCTGATTACGCCCGATTCAGGGCAAATACCTCTCGCACGTTTCGTCAATCAGCTCGACCAGGTGATTGCTGCTGTCACACCTGAACTCGCACAGTTCTCAATCACATAAGCTCTCCTAACTTTCAGTTTTGCTCTCGTGCGTGTGCCTTGTCTTTGCATATCAATTACCCTTAATGGTCAACGGCATTCTCGCCTCCGAGCTAAGTGCTCTGTCTAGGTAATTATGAATGTAACTTCGCATGAATGGCGCTCACTTACAAGAACCGGCTGGCATAATGCCTGAGGTGAAGGTCTGTGGAACCAAAACCAAGGCGGAGATTTAGTTTTAAAATAAAACATTAAATAAATGAAAATGCTCTCTTAGCAAGCGGTTAACCCTGAGCTACGCCGGTGGTTCCATTTTAACTCTGAATTCTTCATAGCATTACGGTTCGCTTATCCCATTAGTCCATCCATGAGTCATGGATGTTAAATAGGGAAAAATACCCTGCTTAAATTATTCCTTTTCTAAAATTTGCCGTGTGCCACAGGGATGAAAGACCCTGGCTTTTGTGAGCACGCGCACGTACGGTTTATGTAAGGCTTCTCAATTTCCACCACAGCAAGCCCTTTCATTTCATGACTGGCCTTGGTGTTGACTGGTTCTATTGTATCACGATTGTGTTTACCCCTCTACTTTTCCCCATGGTTCAATTGCTCCAATCGCGTAGGACCGCAATCACCCTACCCTCTCGTCCTTGGTATATGGCGTGGCAATGAGCATATTCGGAGCTGGTTGATGAAAATTTTGACAGAGTCAACACCAGGCCGTGAAGCATATTTTAGTTCCACGAGGTTTTCTGTTTTTATATTGCACTGAAGATCTTAGTTCATTCTTTCTGCTCAAAGTTTGTGTAAAGCTTGCAAGCGGCGAAGGTGACTCATTCGAGCATGGTGGTCAAGAACGTGTCGTTGAGTCAGTAAAGCTACTAGCCAGTGACACCAAACCAAGAATCGTTCGCTTTTTACAATATTTTTTTTGCTGAGCCTAATACTTTTCGGTACTAGACCCGGCGCGGTGGTCTAGTGGCTAAGATACGCATCTGCTGATCCGCAGGTCGTGGGTTGGAGTTCCGGTGGTGGCAGCTGCATTTTCAATGGAGACGAAAATGCTTTAGGCTCGTGTGCTCAAACTTGGGTGTATGTTAAAGAACCCCAGGTGGTCAAAAATTTCTAGTACCCTACACTACGGCGTCTCTCATAATCGTGTGGTAGTTTCGGGACGTTAAGCCCCGCACATCAATCAATATCAATATTTACTTGTACGCACTATCACTACGCGATATACACGTGGCACCCTCTCTTATTCTTATACAAGCATAGCTCGAGAGAGAGAGAGAGAAACGAGAAAAAAGGAAGGCAGAGAGGTTAACCAGATGTTAGTACCCAGTACGCTACCCTACACTAGGGTTGGGGATTAAGGGGTTGAAAGAGTAAGGGAGAGTTAAAAAATAAATAAGAGAAAAACACCGTCACACACGCACACACAAAATCAGTCCACTCAGAGGCGTTCCGACAGGCCAGTAGTTCGCAAGAAGCCCAGTAGCGCTTGCACGGCTTTCTTCTGTGAAGATGAGTCATGACGATGGCGCAATATACTTTCTTCTGACAGCGGCTGGTCATCTTAACTGTTTAGTTTATTGGAAAGCTGTTGTCTTTCCAGGTTGTAATTCGGGCAGTCAAACAGAATATGTCGAATGGTTTCTTCATCTCCGCAGTGTGCACAGTCGGCGGTGTCGGCCATATCTATGCGGAACGCGTACGCACGGGTAAGCACGACTCCCAACCATAGTCTGCACAGAGTAGTAGCGTCACCTAGTCGAAATTTTGTTGGAAGCTGCATGCTTAACGTTGGATCAAGGGATCGTAATCTTGCATGCGTAAAGAGAGGCTCATTCCTAAGAGCCATGAAGCGTTGGTGAGCGAGCATGCGCAGCCTCCTAGCAGCGTCCGTCCTTGAGAGAGGTATTGACTGGTTGTTGTCTTCTGTATGGGCGGAACGGGCAGCTTGATCAGCTCGTTCGTTACCGATAATTCCAAAGTGGCTTGGCAACCACTGAAATATAACGTGGTGCCCTTTCTCTGTTATTGGTGTAGCATTTCTGCTTCTTCAAATACCAACTGCTCGTGTGGACCATGGCGTAGATTTGACAGAAGTGACTGCAGTGCCACCTTGCAGTCGCAGAAAATCGTCCACCGTTGCGTGCTTTGGTCGTTAATAAAACGCTGCGCTGTTAATGAAGCTCTGCCGCCGTTGTTGTGGTTGCACGAGCTGTCCTGAATTTGATGGTTGTGGCGTGCGTTGGAATAACGACCACCGCAGTTGAGCTGTTTGGCAGGACGGAGCCGTCGGTGTAGACGTGGGTGCAGTCTTGGTACTTCTCGTACAGCAGAAGTAAGGCCAGCTGCTTGAGGGCTGGTATTGAGAAATCTCGTTTTTTCTGGATGCCTGGTATTGTCAGGTTGATGACTGGCTGTTTGAGGCACCATGGAGGAACTGAAGGTCTCGCCGCGGGCGTAAAACCAGTTGGTAGAGAGTCACCATATGCAGTTATTGTTCGACAAAAGGAAGTATGAGGTCTATCCGCTGGTAGAGAGGCTAGATGGTGATGGGGAGTCCTGCCCACATGCCTTATGTGTGTCCTCAAAGCTTCAATTTCAATATGGGTCTGCACGAGGTGGTCTTTGGCTATAGCTATAGTCGCCATTGTTGAGGCACCCTGAGGCAGACCTAGACATATTCGAAGCGCTTGTGCCTGAACGCTTTGTATCATGCGTCGACTTGTTTTGCTGGCGTTTGATAATGCAGGCAGACTGTAATGTAAAAAGCCAAGAAAAAGCACCCTGTACAGTCGTAACATAGCATTAGGCTGCATTCCCCTAGTCTTTCCAGCGAGAAACTTGAAAAGATGGCATATGCCTGTCAATCGCTTTTTCAAATACGACACATGAGGGCTCCATGATATGTCTCTGTCGACTATCACACCCAGAAATTTGTGAGATCGACGATATGGTATATTTTGACCATTAATTGACACTCTGTAATTAGACATGGGCTTGCGCGTAAATGCTAGAAGAGCGCACTTTCCGGAAGAAATTTCCAGGCCTCGATTGCGTAGATACAAAGTAGTTGCAGTTGCAGCTGTCTGTATTCTCGCTCGTAACTGCAGGCGAGTTACCGCAGATGTCCAGATGCAGATGTCATCAGCGTATGTTGATACATAAATATTGTTTGGTAGGTGCGTATTGAGAGCGATTAGTGTTATATTGAATAGCACGGAGCTCAGTACACCACCCTGAGGGACGCCACGACAACTGAAATGTGCAGACGTGATCCCGGTCTCTGTACTAACAAAATAGGATCGCATTTGGAGATAACTCCGTATCCACTTAAACATTCGGCCACCCACTCCAATCTCTTCTAGTGCGGTAAGGACGGCTTCATGTGTAACGTTATCATAGGCTCCTTTGACGTCAAGGAACAGGGAGGCGCAAAGACGCTTATGGCCTTTCTCGTGTTCAACGTACGTGATTAGGTCGATGACGCTATCGATCGATGATCGATAGCTCGAGAGAAGGCCATAGAATGTACGACCTAGAAAATGGCAGCCTGTCAAACACGCATAATGCGGGATTTTTTTTTTCTTTTTTTCTTTCTTTCTTTTCACGCGATGTGTGGTAGTACGCTCCATATTCATCTAGAGTATTCAGATGAATTCAGAACTAGAATGATGAATAACTGTCCTCGAGAATGCCTGAGCAACACTTGAATTCAGGTTAATAAGAAAGAAAATAAGGCGTAGGAGAATAGCCACAATGTTCCGCCTTCTTTCTACGGATGTGCGAGGGAAGGTTATATATGAGAATTCTATGATGGCACTCTGGAAACCCGTGACTTCAAGCGCCCAGACGCCATCAATATCGCGTCAAGACAGGCGCCTCTGATCTCTTTCTTTGAGCCATAGAAAGTCGATGGCGTTCCTATGCGTTAGCGCGAGTAGAGGTGAAATAGGTAAAATGCCACGTGGTCCTATTTTGGCTGACTGCGATGTTTCCGGCATTCTACGCAGCCCCGGAGAAATGACACGCATTAGCATTTCACGTGGCAGGGACGCTGCACCTTTACCATGCTACAGTCTGTTCGCAAATTTTGCGCCGTATCAGAACTGATAGGAAAGTGGCTTACTTTAACGCTAAGTTAGGCGGAAGGTGCGCGGTGGGTGCCTAAATTCCACCGAGCGTCTTTCTTTGTTTGGTTGTTTCATATACTTCAAACTTTGAAGCCCTTTGGCTGTTTGTTTAGTGCAACGTCTCAAGATGAATCAATTTCAAATATGCCACGTCACTTTGTTCTTTCATTTACTCTCTTTTATTCATTTTATGAAAAGCACTGATGAACAAGAAGCGACTTTCATGCTTTTTCCTTTATTTTTTGTCCATTGTTTGTAGTTATTTACCTTGAAATATTTTGTTTACTTGTTTTGTTTATATTCCTTGCTTGTGAGTTCTAGTTCACTAGCTATAAACTTCCAATTAGCTATAAACATGTTGTTTCTGGACTCCCTAAACAGATAAAGTAAAAACTACATGCCGAAGTTTAAGAGTCAGAATCACAATGTGATTATGATTTTGTATTTATGTGTTAGACTTCAAAGTGACATGAACACCTGGTGCTGTTGACGTGCAGCTTCATATGAGCTGAACAGTTTGACAAAATTTTGTGTCTAATTGGGTTAATGAATTATGTCCTTCAGAAGGCTCCAACCAGGAAATGGGTCATCAGCCTTCGACTAAACTCCTAAAGAAAGAAGGTATTACGTTCGCACACTATCTATCTATCCGTAAGTCCTTTCTGCAGTAACCTAAGTAGCGTTCACCGAGATGAAATGGAGATATGGCGCCTATATCTCCAACTGCCAATGATTCCAAGAAACAAAATTTTTTTCTAGAACGCAGAAACATGGTTAGGTGGCAGCACAATGTCATTTTGTTTAAAGTCCGTGAATGTGGTCGGTTGATGGGGCTGTAGGCAGCCGCCGCAGAGCATAGGCCACGCGTTGGAAAAAGGTTCGTGGTTGTCGGAGGGTGCGGGCGTGTGCCGCATGCCCTGCCAAGCGGTAGTTATTCTACCTCAGAATCACAGCATCGTGCCGGGAAAATTCACCGAGTGCTGCGAGAAGCCGTACGGCATCTTTCGTCGTTATCTAATAAGGCAAGACCAACGCCCCTTTCTGCTTATCAAGCTGCGAACACCGGGCCACGCCAATCCGCCGCGCTAGCCCTAACAGCGCCGGCGTGGTCGGATACGCCCCCTGACTTCGCACGATATCTCGCGCTGCTTGAGAGCCGCGCAGCCTCCCAAAATGGAAGTGGTGGTTGAAGGAGAAGAGATATCGAAAGAAGAATACAACGACGGGAGCTGCACCGTGTTGAACGCGCAACGACATTGCGCACGCCAATCACTCCCCGCCGCCACTGCTGCCGAGCATACCGAGACTAGCGAGACCGACACTAGGCAAGACAATAGGAAGAAGGCTCCCAAATACCGAGCCTGCCCGCCATCCCTACCCAAACGTAAGCTATTGCCGAAACTCCCACCGGGAGACTATAATGTGATTCTGCGGCCACAAGCAGCAACAAAACGGCTCATCTATGGCGCGGCCAAAGCTATTCAAGGCTGTCTGCGCTGCCACGCAAGTGCCAATAGAAGGTGCCATCTCGTAGTATCAAGTACATGCCCACCCGAGTAGTAACACGGCGCTAATCAGCACCCCATTTCGGGCTAGGGCCAAAGCTTACAATTATATCAAGATTCTCGAAATCGGAGAGGATGAAACTTAAATGGTAGCTTACGCTCCAGCCCCAGAAAATTCAACGAAAGGAGTCGTCTACTACGCATGCGTTGACGAAACCAACGAGGCTATCTTCATAGAACTGCAGTCAAGAAATCCAAGCATCAAACAGGTCGCCGCCAGAAAACTGGGAAGAAAACACAACGTTGCCGTTTTTGCAGGAATGGAGTGCCCAGAGTACGTCAGGTATTGGGAGACTACGTATGTAGTCCACCCCTTCAAAGAACGAATAGAGGAATGTTTCAACTGCCAACGCAACGAACATTGGGCGGACGTTTGTTTTCAAGGAAGAAAGAAGAGATGCAAGTGCTGCGGTGAAAAAACGCATGATATGCCAAAATGGGGTACAAAGCCATTCTTTAGGGCACGATGCATTGTCTGCAAAGCGGAACACCTCACCGGAGTAAAACTGCAAATATACGTGGTACTCACAGGTTACTCCAAAAAGGAGCACCGATGCACCTAACGGCATGTCGTCAATACTCAGAGACAGCAATGCCAGGAAAGGGCAAACTCGGCCAGGTGACACAGCGACCCAACTCAGCTCGCTGAGAACGTGTGATCCGGATGCTGTGCGAAGGAACACACCCGATCAAGCTGGCAGCATCAAGCGAGCCCGCTCGTCGAGCTGAGGCTGGTACAACAGCAGAGGACGGCTCACCAGCCGGTCGCTGTCCAAGGCCGTAAATCAACCGGAGCAGAGAGACGCCAGTCGGCTATCTGTGGGCCCCAGAGACGCGACGAATATGGAGGAACAAGATGATTACGGTAAGAAAGTTGGCTGCTGAAGTTAGAGAGCTCAAAAAAACAAACATAAGCCGCGAATGAAAAAATTCAAGTCTTAGAAAAGGCAAAATCGGCTACCCTTGTGATCGCTGCTAGAGAAACAGATTCAAGCGAATTTAGAGACAGCGCACATCACATGGAAACGGAGGGAGCACGCAATACTAAACGAAATCTTATCGAGGAAGAAAAGGAGAAGCAGGAGGACCCTATTGACATTGCTCGAAGAGTCGACGCCGTAGAAAACACCGTCGTGACGATGTCAGAAGAAATAAATGAAAACATGAGAGCTATCCACACCGCCGTCCAAGAAACCCTGAAAACGTTTCACGAAATGCTTAGCAGTGAAATAACAAGAATGCTTTCGAAGGTTAGCAGCAGGGACTACTTCCAAGCTTCATTCCACTTACCCGCTATAGGACCAAGTAACGTGCTAAGTGGCAAGATAACGAATACAGTCAACGTCAGGGCTGAACCCTACTCTAAAAAGGATGGCGGGACAAGTTAGAATTATTGAGTGGAATTGCTGGTCATGTCCACTCAAGGCATTATGTGGATGATCAAAAAAGACATCCTGGACCCAGGCATTCCCGGTGCCACCAGGACAACACTAGGATTAGATGTTCGAAAAGCTTTTGATCAGGTAGCCTGCAAGTGAGTCTTATCTGATCTCGCTCAGATGAATGTCGGAGTGCGAACATGTAACTATATTTCGGCCTTTCTTAAAGAAAGAACTGCCATCCTGCAATTCGGTGGAATCCAAAGTCCAGTTATAAAACTCGGAGCACGAGGTACACCACAGGTCGCAGTGTTGTCACCCTTTTTGTTTAACTGCACCATGAGGAAACTGCCAGAAAATTTGGAAAGAATTCTGCATATTCGCCAAGAAATATATTGGCGCGCGTACTTGCCAGTGGTGGTAACAACGAAGAAGCGCGAGTGTCCTTGGCCGAGAGCAGAGACGAAGAAGACATTGTAGTCTTTGTCCTGTGATGTATAAGCGTATTTGTTCGAGGTTTTTTGTGTGCTCGTTGATCCCGCGTCGTCACACGGGTGGAGGTGCTGGGCAGTCTTCATGCTTGGCACCCCTTCGAGGACCCGACAATCGAGCCCGGTATCGCTACAACGCGTCGACACACCAGTCCACCGTTTCAGTCGCCATCTGCTAGGCCTGGCTCCTGAGCTCAATCTCATCTCTTGCGACAAACAGCCAGCAATCGCTTGTTTCCTTCAACCACCATGGCCACTGCAGCTCCAGTGCACATGACAATACAGAATCCCATGATTCCAGATTGTTTTCATGGTGAGGCTTATGAAGACGCCCAAGACTGGCTGGACCAGTTCGAACGCTGTGGGAAGTACAACCAGTAGGCCACCTCAGAAGACAAGCTCGCGAATGTGTACTTCTACCTGAAGAACAACAGCCAGTAGTGGTACATCAACAGGGAAAGATTGGCTACATGGGACGACTTCCACAACCAGCTGGTTGACACGTTTACCAGTCTCGACAGAAAGGAAAATGCGCAACGCCTTTTAGAAGTTCGATTTCAAAAACCAAATGAGAGCGTTGCTATGTTCGCCGAGGACATGACCCATCTTTTCGGCAGGGCAGATCCCGAGATGCCGGAAGGCAGGAAGCTGCGATATTTATTAAGAGGCGTGTAGGAGCAACTGTTTGCTGGGCTTGTGAGAAATCCACCAACCACAGTAGCTGAGTTCACGAAAGAAGCCACAGCTATTGAACGGGACCTACAGCAACGGTACCACCTGCAAAACCCGGTCAACTTTTGAACGATTAGCCCTGTTACGGCTGTGGCGAGCCTCTTCGACAACAACAGGCCTCTGCAGGAAGTCATCCGGGAGATTTTGAGGGAGGAGCTTCGGCAGCTTGGTTTAATTTATGCAACTGAACCGACGCTGGCAATGTCTTTTGTCGCTGATGTTGTCCGCGATGAGGACCGTCAGGCTCTCTCTTCATCCGGCTATGATGATGTACGACGGCTAAGGAAGGTGAAAATGTCATGGCATGAACCCAATATAAGAACTGCAGGAGGTAAGTTGATGACACCGGCTGGAAAGTGCATGGCTCGAATTTTCATCGCTGGTTCCGCCTTTGTCGCCACACTCGTCATTCTTCACGGGTGCTGTAAACAGCTCATATTGTGAATAGATTTCTTGCGCGAATACGGGGCTGTGATTAACTTCCGCGACAGAAGCGTAACGTTCGCTATAGGCTCGCACACTGCTACTGATGAGGAACACCAGCCACCTCGTTTCCGTATTGCCGATGACGACGTCATACTGCCGCCACGAAGTTGCTCCCTCGTATCCATGCACTGCGACATTTTACAAAACGGTACTGACATTGCTGAAAACATCCAGATGCTCGTAATCACTAGCGGCATTTCTATTGCCAGGGCTGTCGTCACTGTTATTGACGGATGCACTGAACTCTTGTTGACAAATTTCAGCAGAGAACGCCGACACATAGTTAAAGGCATGGTTATTGCCTATATCGACGAACTCGCTCAAGTAGAAGATTGTCATTTAGTGGAGGAAGCAGCAGCGTCTACTATCACTACACCGACATCTGTCGACGTTAGTCCAACGTTACCTCCCATTGAGCGAGACCGCCTTCTCATGCTCATCAACAAGTTCCACGGCTCCTTCTCATCCACATCAAGAGTTCGTCAAACGGCACTAACGAAACACCGCATCATCACGGGTTCCGACGCCAGACCCATCCGGCAAAATCCTTATCGCGTCGCCTCAAAAGACCATGAAGCAATTCAAACACAGGCGAAAACGATGCTGGAAGATGGTATTATTCGGCCATCTAACAGTCCTTCGGCATCACCAGTAGTACTCTTCAAAAAAAGGGACGGCAGCTTGCGTTTCTGCATCGACTATTAGAGGCTAAATCAGATCAAAAAGAAAGACGTAAAACCTCTGCCGCGTATTGATGATTCATTGGCTAGACTACGAAACCCACGCTACTTTTCGTCCATGGACTTAAAAACCGGCTACTGGCAAATTGAAGTGGATAAGAGAGATCGCGAGAAGACGGCCTTTGTTACGCTCGATGGACTTTATGAACTTCAGGTACTTCCTTTCGGTTTGTGTTTGGTGCCAGCAACATTCCCGCGTCTATGGACACGGTTATCTCGGGACTTAATAAACAAACCTGCTTGGTGTTCCTCGACGACGTGATTGTCTTTTCGGCGACTTTTGAGGAACACTTACGAAGGCTTGAAGCAGTTTTTGAAGCGATACGCTTGGCCGGTCTTACTCTAAAACCCGAAAAGTGCCACTTCGGCTTCCACGAACTTCAATTCCTTGGTTAGGTCGTGAGCAGCCAAGGGATCTGAGCCGACCCGGATAAAATTGCCGCCATGGCGAATTTCCCGACGCCATCAGAAAAAAAATCAGTGCGACGTTTTTTGGGACTCTGTGCCTATTACCGGCGGTTCATTGCCAATTTTTTGCGCATTTCATGGCCAATGACACAGCTTACTCGAGAAGATATCCCCTTCACATGGGGCGAAGACCAGCAGCAGGCATTTCACGAGCTTCGTCAGCGCATGCAAACACCGCCCGTGCTCGCCCACTTTGATGAAGACGCGCCAACAATACTACATACGGACGCTAGTAATGTGGGTCTTGGAGCAGTGCTCCTACAGACGAAGGACAACGTGGAAAAGGTGATCACCTACGCAAGCAGGAAGCTGTCCCGATCAGAAGCTAATTATACTACGACGAAGAAAGAATGTCTTGCAATGGTGTGGGCAGTCCTGAAGTTTCGTCCTTATTTGTACGGCCGCCCATTCACCGTTATTAGCGATCACCACTCGCTCTGTGGGTTAATCATCTTGAAAGATCCATCTGGCCGTCTTGCACGCTGGAGTCTTCGGCTCCAAGAATTCAACTTCACTGTTACCTACAAGTCGGGAAAACGATACACCCATGCCGAGTGTCTTTCTCGATCTCCTGTTGGGACGGCATTACCAGACGACGACGACGACACGGCCTTTCTCGGAATTGTGGACACTGCCGCCTTTTCTCAACAGCAGCGTGGCGATGCTGAGCTGCTACCACTTATAGATTACCTACAAGGGCGAACCAATAGTGTTCCGAAGTTATTGGCGAGAGGGCTGCCGTCGTACTGCTTGCGAAATGACGTTCTTTATAAGAACTTTTCACCCATCAGCAGCAGCTACTTGCTGATCGTTCCTTCTTCGCTTCGCCGTGAGGTACTACAAGCATGCCATGACAAACCTACCGCTGGTCACTTGGGTTACGCAATAACATTAGCGAGGATAAGGCAAAACTATTACTGGCCAAGACTTGCCGGAGTTGTCAAAACTTACGTGCACGCATGTCTAGATTGCCAGCGTCGGAAACCACCATCCATCAAACCAGCCGGCCTGCTACAGCCTGTCCGAATGCCGGTGACACCGTTCGCACAAATTGGCATGGATTTTCTGGGCCTCTTCCTAAAGTCTGCCACTGAAAACAAGTGCCTAATTGTCGCCACAGATTACCTGACTCGATACGCGGAAAGAGGCACTCTGCAACGCGCAACGGCAGCTGAAGCGGCGCACATTTTCGTCGAAGCTATCGTTTTAAGACACGGTGCTCCCGCAACAGTCATCACCGACAGAGGTACTGCGTTCATGGCCCAGCTTTTAGACACCGTTTTCTGATTAAGTGGTACAGCTCACAGGAAAACAACGGCTTATCATCCCCAGACCAACGGGCTCACCGAACGTCTCAACAAGACACTAGCTGACATGAAAATCATGTACGTGGATGTAGAGCACAAGAACTGGGACGACATATTGCCCTACGTCACGTTCGCGTACAACACGGCTCGTCAGGAGACCACTCAGAAAACACCCTTCAGTCTCTTTTACGCACGCGGAGTCACTACAATGTTACACGCGATGCTCCCTGATTAAAATGATGGTAATGAGACGGACGCCGAACAGTTTACCGGGCGAGCAGAGGAAGCCAGACAACTTGCCCGGTTGTGAATAACCAAACAACAAGACGATGATGCCAAACAATACAACCTACGGCACAGAACTGTCACATACAACGTGGGTGACAAAGTGTGGGTCTGAACACCTATTCGTCAGCGTGGGCTCTCCGAAAAGCTGTTGCGAAGGTACTTCGGACGCTACAAGATTCTGCGACGCATCAGTGACGTCAACTACGATGTGGTTCCGGATGGCGTAAATGGTGAGCCAGTCCTCCACGTCAGTGCCATCAGCGCCAGTGAAGATGGGTGAATCGCGGATCCTGGGGACACCGGGACAAGGGGGTGGCATGGGAGAAGGCGTTTGCTGAGAGGCGTCGTGGGACATGGTAGATTGCAGGGTACGTGAGCGTAGTTCCAAGGGCATCGAAGGGGATCGTAGCACTCTCCACCAACTTGTTATGGCGTTTATTAGCCGACACACAGCGAGTATCCACAATGGCGACAGTAACGGCCAAGCACGGACTCTCCGCGCGAGCGGCGTTGTTTTTGGGTAGACCCACTAGAAAGCACTTCAGAGTTCGACCCATTTCAGTGTTCGGTGGCTTCTCTACAATTCAACCAGCTTCAGATTTTTTGTGTGCGCATACATACAAGTTGGTAGGGCCTCCTACCAGTCCCTCCTTAATCCATGATACGTTCCAGACACGTGCATATCCCTTAAAAAGAATCATATTATCGTAAAGCGACAAGCACTCGCCTCCTGAATCGTGCATGGCACTTTCGCTTCACCGGGTGATCCGTAAGAACTATGCGATTGATCTTTATCACGTGAAAAGTAAACGCTGCAAATCTAGAACACTGAAGTCGGAGAAACTACCGTCTTCACTGCTTACAGAATGCACGCTCAGCGCGCTCAATTTCCAGAGGCCGCACCCCACTGCCGAGAAACCTGTCGTGTTCGAACATCTCAAACATAGGCTTTGATTGCAACAAAAAGTTTTCTACACTAGTGGTTATGTCGTCGGTGCTGCTTTCAAAATGATCCCCGCTCGGCTTGCTACGTCGTAGAGTTCTCGCTAAAGTAAGAAAAGCTCCTCCGCATGGCGTGGTTCTTTCTCTTGAAATACGAAAGAGCATGTCATCTTCTCTAATCGTGAACGCTGGTTCTTGAAGGGGTGTGCGCTGCTGGTGTGACATCTGGACTCAGGAGACTGAAACAATGGGACGCATTTTTATAGGCATTGCGTGCATTTGCGCTGATTCTTATACCTGTTTACAAAAATTTATTGTCACAGATGTCAATAATATTTCAACAGAACATTTTCTTCTTAGACTTACAATAACATTGATGACAAAATAGACCTATCGTATGGTCTCTTTTAGTTTAGAAAAAAATATTCACAGTATGTACAGAACACAAAGGCTTCATACCATTCCAGTAACAGGGCACATACACTTCGGCATATCTATGTATCACGACCAACATCACTGATTCAGCTGCAACGCATATTTCTGCAACGACGACAGTACATAAAACAGGAATACAAATCGCCACGTTGACGAACGTACATCTTGCAAGCCCCGCAATAATGTTCAAGAAGCCTTGCACATCTTGCATTGTGGCAAGGAGGAATTCTGTTATGAAAAGAGATTTGATTTTTGTTGACGTACATACCTTTTTGAAGAAGGCACAAACGTTCCAAACTTTTTTCGAGCATAGTTCAGTATTTTGTCATTTTATTTTCTCCACTTATGCGTTGCTGGAAATAGCGTCACATCTCCTGTGGCTATTGTAAGTACCTAAACTTAAGGGCGTGCAAAACTACCTAGGTTTTGCAAAATACTCAGGAGCACTAGATTTTGTCCTCACGAATTTTCTTCTTTAATTTCTCAGGGATGAAATTAATGTATAGACGCGTCTATATATTACATTAAATATTCAGAGATGGATAGGGAAAAACTTGTATTCATGCAGGTCGTGAGGAGTCTTTGTTCACGGAGCCCTTAGTTCAGGGAGCCATGGGCTCGCACCACTCCACATGGCCGCTGAATTATTTGAGGTTGCTCTTGTGGCTCTGAGCTTGTCAGCGCAGTCCCTAGGTGGAATGTGAAGGTTAAGGAGTGTGGCGGTGGCCCAGTGGTTATGGACATTCCCAAGTGCAGTGCTCCACCGTGGGCTTCGCTCCGTAATAGGGCAGCATGAGGGATATTATGTGGGGTGGAAGACAAAAATAATGTAAAGACAGGAGAATGAACTAGTATGAAGCTGGCATCGAGCAACAGCGTGCTTTCAGTCGAGTCAATTGTGTGGTGGCGGGAAGTGCATACGGCTTTGTGTGTAATATCAGTGACGTTTATTGCTTCGTTTGATACATTGATCACCAGTGTTGGACAGCTCATGCGATGGTTCTTAGCTTGTAAGCTCTCAAGCTACCGCATTATCGTGTTCACTGCCTTAGAGAGAGGCGTGTCCAGGCGTCCAGGGGATACGCACCCTGTGCTATAAAGTTGGGTGTACAGTTGTCAGAATGCGGTGCGTGTATTGTATGTGACCATTCTATGCAAAATATACTGACAGGATGTTTTTGAATCAGTAAACACTTTGATTGGTTAAAAGGTTAGTGGAGACAGAAAGCTTTTTTAGTGTTGTGATAAGTCTGTTCAATATTAGAGAACAATATTTATAGAAGCTCTCTAAAAACTAAAAGACATGGCGGAATTGGTACATCATGCCATGCAAGTCTCTTTAGATCCAATGTATTGAATATTGGACTTGCCAGTTTAATCAGGGCTTCATTCATTCTGACCTGGCTCTAGGCACGAACAGAGGGAATGCTATCTACCAATTTTCTGTCACTGCGCTTGCATTGTGCTCGAACATGCAAAGATTGTGGTGTCACTCGAGTGAAGGTTCTCAAATAGAATATGATGTAGTTGCTATGCAAGTCACGAATAAACGCTCGAAGAACATCCGGGGCCATTCTGGAACAGTTCCCGCTTATACTTAAGTGCTAAGAAAACGGAAAATATATCATCACTGAAGCGATTGATGTAGACCAGGTAAGAAGAGTTTCTTCGCGATTTGCAGACTTGAAATCACTCACTACTGTGTCGTGAGAGAGACTTGAGTGAATGTCATTGATGTAAGTGAACTCCCAGTTAGCTTTGCAAAAGAGTTCTGCCTCACGTAACTGTTTAAAGCAGTATCGTTTTCTTTGTTTACCTTATGTATTAATCGCCACCTACAGGCTCCATAATTAAAAGGGTACACAAAAAACCGCATTTATCGAAAGATAATACCAGTCGTACACACTCATTTTGGCCTGTCAAGATTCCTTCGCACTTTTTTTTCTTTTTTTTCAGTTTGCCTTACGCCATTAGTGTGCTTTTGAAAAAACTGTGTAGGTGTGTTTTCTGAAAAGCTTCGAGCGATTTATGATATAGATGATACATTACATTTTTTGTTATATTAAATTGTTAATTACCCGTAAATTACAATACAGAAGTTGAACAAAACTCAGCCAGCACATACTTCGCGCACAGCGCTGAAACAGCGAGGCTGATACCGCTTCTGAATGACGCCACGCCACTACTGTGTTTTTTTGTCATTCCTTCATCTCCGCTTAGATTCAACCACTGTTGCACAAACACCGCGTGTGCCTCTGTGTCAGCGGGAACGGGCCTGCTGGTGCAGAGCCAACTGCGAATTCTTACTCTTTGTTGTAAAGCGTCACTTTCCCCATTTATGTCATGCCAACTAATTGGTTCAACCGTCTAGCTGCGTCCTCATCACTGTTGGCATAGTGCAGTTTTCTTCTTACTGCAGAGTTTCACTCTCGTGACAGTGCGACGCCACATGACCAGCGCTACTTCGTTGGACAGAGATTCCTCCACTATGAATAGCTACGCTGTTAAAAGCATGTTTCGTTTATCATGCCGTCAGATTAATATTGTCAAGCTCGCACTTGGTGACGTTGTGCTGTTTTTTATTGAAGTATAAAATAAATTAATGATTTCTTGCCCCCCTTATTTGGTGACGCCTACCCCTTTTCACTTGATTGTCACAAATAAAAACTAGAAAAAACAAATAGCATATATACATATATACAGTCCTTCCTTCATAGGTGAGTGCAAAATATATGGGCAGAACAAACACGTAGTCGCCCCGCTCACTTTTAACTATGGTCCGCTCAGTAGTAGTCACAAATTTTCGTTTCTTCGAAGAAGTGTTCCAGCACCTTCATTGCTTTGCCTTTTGTTTTAGATGGCCATGGGCCTAGTATTTTATCCAACGCAAACGCCCACTCGGGATCTAACGTATGGAATTACTGTTCGAGTCACCTTTGCTGTGTGTCGTGTTTCGGACGTTATATTGTTTGCCCTGCCCCTCAAGCTGCCCACGCAATGATAAAATCTCTGAAGTTCTGCAATTAAAGATTATAACGCGGTTGTTACATAACGAAATGGGATTGGGATACTAAAACTGTATTGTATAACGTGAGTGATAGGTCGTGACAGAAATAACAACACATGCGTGTCACTTACTCAATAATAAACAAAAACACCCACATTAACTACGAGGGCATTAGCTACATGTGCATAGAAAAAAATGTGACAATAAAGGTTCAAAACATAAACAAAGACATATATAAACAAATAAATAAAGAAACGGTGAAGGCTTGTACTAAGCCACCGAAGTGGTGAAAGAGTGTAACCGGCTGATTCTGAAGACTAACCTGCTTGCTTGTTCCTTGTTTCTAGGCCTCAGCTAAGAGATGCAGGTTGTTTCTAGGTTGCTTTTAGGTGATTTTTAAGCTTTTATCTAGATGATCCTAGGTTGTTTTTACGTTTATTCTCAGCGCAGAGACGCTACAGTTATACCACGCACATCGCCTGGCACAAAACGGGCCCGTCGTCATTGGCGTTGGCCTTGCATACCTTCAAGCTCTTATCAGGGCTGTAGTTGCCTTTCATATTTCTTAGTATTCTCTCATTGTACTTACTCAGGTTCTTCGGCTCACCACTGCCACTTCCTAACAATTGTTTAGAATAGGTTGTTTGGTTATAGCCTGGGTACCATAATACATACCCACTCGAGGGGACTGGTCAAGAAGACATATAGTGTTTTATGAATGATGAGTACGGTATATTGCTTTCCAACAAAAATATTGTGAAAGAAAGAAAACATTGCAAAACTTAACAGTTGAATTCCTTCCTTCTAATGGAACTTGTGTGCAGTATGATTTGGCTCGTTTCTGTGGCACTTACTCGCTTACGTATATGATAGGTTTCTGATAAGTGAGCAAAAAATTACTGTGAGACATAACTGCTTATTGGGCTACGTGTTACCTTCCTACTATTTAGGAGACCAGAGCTGAGAAGGGGCTTGACTCAATATTGGTGGCACATAACCATTCGTAATGGGGATAAAACTTTGATACGATTTGTGCATAAATTCATTAGCTAAAAAGCTTCGCGGTTAATGAATAAACAAGTATTTGTATTGTGCGTTGCCCAATTATTGAAAAAAAAACTTTTTGGGTGTCTTGCAGCTTGATGACCCAGCCTCAGGTCTGAATATGTATTTGACTATGATTCATAATCGTCAGTAAAACTTTGAGGTTAATGCCTCAAGACACCTAATCACAACAATGCGGTCGAACAATTTGGATAATTGGCCTCTATATTTTGTGAAATCTTTTGTTCGAATTGTTCTATAAGAAAGCTCCAAGCAGTGGACAGTGTAGACTGAATCAAAAAAAGACAGTTAGGTAAGGCATTAGAAACGCTGTTCGGATTGTTTAGCTCCTGAATATGAGCATTGTGCCCACGCACTTTGCGCACATTTTTTTTTCACCATTGCGTGCCATTCCTATGGTGGGGTGAGTGTGGAGAGACTTGTGTGTGTTAAGCGTGTTACTAATGGTCGGTTGCATGCTGCCTTCTTGGAGAGCTGTGAACTCAACAGCGAACATGCACAGCGCATATTAAATCTTTTCTTGGCGCACTTCGGTGACTTTGAGCGTATCTATCTATCTATCTATCTACCTATCTATCTATCTATCTATCTATCTATCGATCGATCGATCAATCGATCGATTGATCTATCTATCTATCTATCTAACTATCTATCTATCTATCTATCTAGCCGCTTACGACCTTTAGCTGTCCTGGCCGTTTAGGTAATGGTCTTAAAACCAAACTTGGTGTGACATAACATGACTGTACACTAGTCATAACATAAAAATCATGACATGGATTTCATGAATGTCATGATTTACATTTCATGGTCCTGCAGCTCTTGCGGTTGTTTCTTTCACATAGCATGTTATGAAACTGGTTTGGTATGACATGACTGCATAACGAACACAAGCGACAGACCCTAAAATGAAAAACATGACATGCGTGTCATGTAACAACATGACTACATGCCAAGCTCACGATGCACTCGCGACCGTTTCGCTAGCGTCACATATACCAAATTTGGTATTACGGTACGTGAATAGATGACGAAGGTATACGTGACTGGTACAATTGTGATAATCATGAGATGCGTGTCATGTAACAACATGACTACATGCCACATTCATGATGCGCTGGCGGCCGTATTACTAGCTTTACTTATACCAAATTTACGGGTAGTGAATGGATGACAAAGGTATCATACAGGTGCAAACATGACAAACGTGAGATGCGTGTCATGTAACTACTTGACCACATGCTACGCTCATGATGCGCTCACGGCCGTTTCGTTAGCTTCACATCTACCTAGTTCGGCTTTACGGGACGCGAGAGGACGACATAGGTGAATGACACGTCCAAACTTGATGATCATAACATGCGTGTCATGCAACAACATGACTACGTCCCACACTGGTGATGCATTCGTGACCGATTCGCTAGCTTCACATATGCCAAATTTGTTATTACATCACATGGGTAGATGAAGGAAACATGTGACTGCTGCAAACATGATAATCATGAGATGCGCATCATGTAAGAACATGAATAAATGCCACATTCAAGGCGCCTATACACTTCGATGTGACCCGGTGCGCGTGCGCGCCGGCATTCGTTTTATTGCGTTACGCCGGCAATACCACGCCAGGCGCGATATCCCCCGAGTAGAGATCAGTGGAACTACCCATTGACCTCCATTGTGGATCTGCCTGGCATATACTGGCAGGCGGTGCTGCGTTCCTTTGACGCATGCGTGTTTGAGCGCACATGGCGTCGCTACGCCACGTCTATTATTTTACGCCAATTGCCACCGGGCTGCGCCGACGGACGCTGGTCGCGCCAGTCACGTTTCGCTAGCGTGGCGTCGCAGTGCCCAGCTTGCGTGTTCGTCTAGGTTGCATCGGATTATATTTGGCCCTTCATTACGCACTCGCCGCCGTTTCGCTATCTCCACATGTACCGAATTAGGTATCACGAGAAGTGAATAGACGACGAAGGTAAGTGACACGTGCAAACCTGATAATCATATTATGCATTTCATGTAAAACATGACTACAAGCTACGCTCATAGCGTTCTTGCAGCCGTTTCACTAACTTTATATATACCAAAGTTGGAATCATGCGATCTGAATAGATGACGAAGGTAAACGACACATCCAAACACGATAATCATGACATGTAAGGTATGTACGGCACAACTTACCTCCGTCTCGTAACTTTGTCCTGATTTTAAACTGACCTATCAACCTTCCTCATTCGTGCTTCGCATATCATCGATTCCCACTATACGTGGGTTCTGCAATTTTTTTTAGTATTACACATTTAGTTGGCCACGTAATCAAGTAGAGGAGGTGACTTTTAATATCCCGTCAAACGGGTTTGCAAACCTCGCCAGCAATTGCTAGTGCCTATCAACTGACTACATTCCTTCTGTAGGGTTTCTAAAACGAACATCAATAGCACTGGCAGTGAATAATGCTGCCGGCTGGAGAGTAAAGCCCATTGTCCTGATTTTGAAGTGACCTATCCACCTTCCTCATTCGTGCTTCGCATATCATCGATTCTCACTGTACGTGGGTTCTGCAATTTTTTTATTATTATACATTTAGAAATGAAGTTACAATATAGTCATTTCTTATTCTTGTGTGCGTTAAGTTACGGCAATTCGTTATTTCCGATTAACTGTCCGCTTTAACTTCTTCATGCGTACTGCCAAATATTTTCAAACTTTTCTATTTTTACTTCATTTCAATTTGTACCTTGAAAACTACTCGAATAATATTTGCAATTTAATAGAGTGCATTGCAGATGGTTTTTTCATTTCATCCGTGAATATTTTCTCGACCTGCGTTTTGTTTTTTCCACGTTCCTGTAAAACATTTATTGCGAGTTTCCGCCTGGTTCTTCTGTTTTCGGTTCTTTGTGCTGCAAAGTAGCGCAATACATCGGCCTCACTGGAACTCTTCACGACTACTTTTAGCCTTAATGAATGAAAGAGTCTTTCGAACCCACAAAATCTAGGAGGGCATGTGCACTCTAGCTGCGTTGTCAAAAGTAGAATGCGATAGTGCTATCGGGGCCCATTTAGTTCTTGCGTATTAAGTGTCTTCTAGTGACGAAAGCCGTGCTTCTGGTAACGTGCAACAATAATTTACTTAGAGAGAAACACTTGTTTTCCTCTGTAAATTCCTTTTAGTTTCTTACACCTTTTTTGTCTGTGTGAATAATAAAAGCACAGAATGCGGGTCGCTGACTCATTATCACGTGACCCGCATGGCGCTACCTTAACTTCTTCCACTTCGTCCTCGCGAAAGCGCTGCACCAACGCTCCTCAAGAAGACGATATAAAAGGGGATTTAACGCGTTGCACTTGCCTTTTGGTAGCTTGAGGCGGCTGCATAAGGGACCGCTGCAGTTTTAAAATGCGTTTTTGTCTTCGTTGCAGTTTCAAAGAAGAAATTCCGGGTGATAAGTGTGTTACCAGCCTATCATTCTGCTTGTACCTCTTTCACATAGACGCACGATTAAGAGAGAGTACCGAATTGTGGGTATGAGTCATGGGGATTCAGGAAGAAGAATGCGATGGCAATGGTCACAAGCACCGACTGGCGCAGCAGGAAACGAGTTGTGGTACGTTTCGTTCGTTCTGAGAGCTCTTCTCTTTCTAAGCGCCTGTAAGCATATCACGGTCATTGTTCGTTGCAGGTGAACCCTTCCACTTGGTCGCTGCAGTTATAGTAAGCTGAAGAGACCGCTACGTTCTTCTGATAACGACGGTGAGGTACAAGGTAACATTAAGCATGATCATTCTGTGAGGATGTAAAACTTGACCCAGTGCTCTTGAAGATCGGCACCAGGAGAACCTTCCAAAGACTACTAATTACAAATATGTCATTTGGTGCCCTCGCACTAGCAATATTGTGCTGGCTTTCAAGGAAGTTGTGATTTGCTTGAACGGTTGAACTGCCAGGTGTACACGTTGCGGAAAGTTTTCAGAGTTATCAAAGAGAATGAACGGCAAGCACCTCACAGCACCACAGTGTCGCTCATCTGACGTAAATTGAACGCAAGACGCAGGATATTTGGAGGAGCTTCGCTCTGTTGTAAGCACTATGTGGAATGACTTCTTCCCTGTCCTAGAGAGCTGCATAAAGAAAGATGTGATGCCACATGAAAAGGTAAAAGAAAGTAATGTCACGGATGATCCAAGCATCACAGTCCCTGATAACCAGCAAAATTCAAACTTGGGAGATGCCTCCTCTGGGGTTTCTATTGTATATAAAAATTTAGGCCCATCTCCCACATATACCTTAAGCTCCAATGCAGCAGGCAGAAGTGATCCGGCTTCAGACTTGGATGGTAGTTCAGCGACTTCCGAAAGCGAACAGATGTCCAGCATTTTAATGGACTACAATGTTCTCGGCTCGCGCAAAAAACACGAGAGCGAAAAGTCTGTGCTGAATTCTGCCGGAAGGTTCAAGTGGTCAACACTCGATTCAGCAACCATGTTCCAACTACCAAAGGAAAAACAGCGATTACCACCACGATCGTCCACTACTGTTCCTTCAGGCCCACGTCGCAGCGCTGCAAGCTCTGTTGCCAGTCCCGTCAGCACCAAAGCGCTGAATCTTTTCCATCGACCTAATGACAACATATTCCAGAAAGGTTCGGGGGAGCGTGTCACCCGTCAGACCAAAGAACCCAACACATTCCAGCACAGTGCCGATAAATTGCAGAAGTCTGCGGAATGCGGAGGCCCTGAGAGTAGCTTACCAGAGGAAACGTTTCTTCACCTTGACTCGTGCGTCTATTCAGACGCAAGTCAAGCCCCGTTAGCAGGTACTCTGGAGGGAATACGGAATGTTATGCTTTTTCTCGAATCTTTCCCTAGAACGTCGAAGTATTCTAGCAAAGACCCGACGGAAAAAACTGGCGAAACTCATGAAATGAAGCGAGCTGTGGCAGTTGCATCGGAGCCGGCGAACGATATGAAGGTCAATAACACCCAAAAAGCCGACTCGCATGTACACGCTACAGATCATTCACATTTAAGTCCTAGTCAACCTCCAAGTGTGGTTCCTGTCGAACACCATGCGGAGGCACCGAGGCTGGGCAAAGCAGGAGCGACTGCACCGGCTCCAGCTCCAGTTGCGCATCCTCCACAAGGGCCCAGAGCCGCCTCCCACCACGACGCCTTCGAAAGCGCTGCGAAGTCGGCGGGACAGCAATCTCTCGGGCAGCGTCTACTACAATGTCTTAAGTCCTCCGTAGCACCAGGACACAGGAAGCCTATAGCCGCAGTGATGACGATCTTTTTACTGGTGGTAGTGGTGACTGTAACCTGGAACTTCGACTACACCTTTCCGTCACCCCCGTCCGATAGCAAAGACACTGCAGGACCCTTCAAAGGCAGTACGAATGAGACTGAATTTGATGAGCTCACAGGTGTTCCTCTGGGGCCTTTCGGAATATTATTCACTGATAATTCGATATTAGACATTAATGAGGAGATATGAGCGATTCAAGTGATATTTACTGAAATCTCAATCTTTATTCACTGTGCCTAACTACGCATTGCTCATGCTTGGAACCATGAAGTGTAAAACTCTTAATTACGTTTACGTTTTCGAACTTTTTCGCTTTTATTCCTAAATACCATGTGCCAATATTTCTCTATTCAGGAACTGCTATCGTAAGTTTTGCAATAAATGTCTTTCTTGCAATGCGCTACACGTTTCTCTATGCGCTGTGCTTTATTGCCGGTTCCACTAATCATAAAAATTTTGCACCTGCCACTTCAAAGACAATCGACGTTAGGCGAATCTTGTGAATGAATGGCAAATGTGAATGAATGACGAATGTGAGATGATTGTTTTCTTCAGCGAAATGTAACGACATAGCGCTAGATATATGCACAAATCTTGCGCTAACACAAGTGCATTGAACAGTCGCGTATAATTTATATAGCCAGTTGTTTACTGCAGCGGATGACGCTGAGCTACACTATGACCTGAAACCTGTGGGAAGCCTGTTTTATAAAGGTGCATATGTAAGATTTATTAATTAGGATAGCTAGAACCGCAACCACTGTTAAGATTTGACCAGCAGTAAGCCTGTGTGTAGTCTTTTTGTGAACTGGTGTGGAGACCTGCCGTGATTTCGAGGTAGAACATTTGACCTCAATGCAGAATGCTTGAGTTAGATTCCTTCTGAACCATCAATTTTCGTTATTCGAATTCATCGAGTGGCGGCTGTCAATTTCCGCTTTTTCAAAATGTCTCACATTTATCTGGCAGTAAAGAACTCCGAAAAGCAAGAGGTTCATTTCAAAATAAATTTGAATAGTTAAGGTAGAATGGTGAACGAGATCGAATCGACGAATGTTTGAATTGGCAGCGCGAGGACGATAAATAACAAGCATGAGGAGAAGAGGGCGAGACAACGATAACTAAATGTGTGTTGCTAAAATGAAGGAAGTGATGAAGACCACTTCGTTTTCTTTCGTGTTAAGCCTCACGAAACTTCCCCACCCCTTTATATACCAAACAATACTATACTACATTGTACTATGGTACTTTATACTATACTACACAAAAGAATGCTATCCTTTACCCACTCACAGCGTTGTTTGCCTCCTGCTTCCTATGAATTTCCCTATCCTCGCGTTACTATATTATGCATAGTTAGAGTAAGCACGAACAAGCATTTTCTAGAATGTATGAAAAATTATCAGTTATTCATTCACTATGGGTTTCTTTTAAGATGTATCAGTAATGCATTTACAGGGTGAGGCCAAACTAATCCAAAAAATCTTTATTTCTATTGTTTGTCGATTCTACTAGCTAATTACTTGCAAGTTAGCTATTTACTTGTTTAAGATTGATTATATCTTGTCTCCCCAAAGTGTTTAAGTCAAGCCAAAGTCATGCAAGCAATTTCTACAAAGTGTTGAATATTGATTGACTATTTATTTGATATTGATAGGATACTGTGCAGGTAATAATTGCTTATATATTTTGTATTTTAGGCCTTGGCTGTGTATTTTCGTCATACTAAGCACACTCTAAGAGGTTCTAGTATTTTAAGGTTCTCAATCGATTATCAATTGCAGTAGGGTTGACAGGCGGGCTAGTTGGTACAAATTCATAATGGAATAATTGGAAGCGCAAACCAACGGGACAACAAGAGAAGAGACAAACAAGCGCAGACAAACAAACTGCGTTTGTTTGTCTCTTCTCTTGTTGTCCCGTTGGTTTGCGCTTTCATATGTTCCATTATCAATTATCAATAAGCTGTTCATACCTTATCGATTAGCATTTCCTATGCATTTATGGCTACTGTAGAAGCTGCTTCGAACATACGCACCTGCAGTGATACATGCCTGTCAAAGTGACATCTAGTTTTTTTTTTTAGTGACGGATGGGCTAACGGCCAGCAGTAAAAGCTCAGCCGTTCAACATAGGAGCCATTATATTCACGAGCCCTTCCTGTCATAAGGACAAGCGAAGCAAGGCGGGGCGTGCTTGGCGAACAAATTTTAGCAATGGAATTGTTTAGTACGACACTATTTCATGCAGAGCAATCAAACAATACTATCAAAAACATGTGTGTGTTTTTCTCGCCCGCTTTTTCGTCGTATTTTTATTCGGCCTCAGAACACGTATGCAAGTTGTCTAATGTAGGATGCAACATTATGATTACGACTGAGTTAGCAAGTACATGTTTAGTGAGAAAGAAAAAGCAATAGAAAGAAAGAAAACAGAGAACTTAAGAGAAGAAAAGCTGGAAAATACCGAAAAACAGACTCAAAAATGATAAAAATATCAGCAAGGAGGGAGAAGAATCAAATAAAGGGATATAAAATGAAGAGAGAGAAACAAATGAAACAAAAAGTAAGCGAGAAATAGAGAAAGAATGGAAATAAGAGAAGGTAGAAAGCGCGATAAGAAAAAAAACAGATAGACTTGTTTATAGGCAGACATCTGTTATTAGGCCTACATTTGATCTTTCCAGCAAGAGAGAAAAGCCTGTTTAGCTTGTTAAAATAATATGTGTTAATATTTTCTTAGTTATGTTAAAAGCTTTTCTGCCCACCAAATCCTTCCTTCGACACACACAAGTAACGATGACACTAGCCACGCAACCACCAGAAACCCATATATATATATATATATATATATATATATATATATATATATATATATATATATATATATATATATATATACAATTGCAGCAAGGAAAGGAAGTAACGACGCTGGCGCCGGTACAGTAAAAAAAAAAGAGTACGACACACCTTGGTTTTTGAATGTTTGTATGTGGACGTATCGGCTGGGCTGGTGGACCAGCCGTTGTCAAACTAATATATATATATTATATAAGCACACATATGCAAAGTGCTCGTTTGATGGCACATTTATAAAATAATACGTTCGGCGTAGAGGTGAAGCGAGTGACGCAGTGATGTAGGCAGATTTTTTTTTCAGGTGTGCGGAGAGAAGTTGGGGGGGGGGGGGGTCCGCTTGTTTGAAATTGAGGCCGGACAAGCAAATATGGTCATCATATTGGGCTCCCGATGCCAGGCCTAAAAAAAATTTCGTATGCCACCGCCTGGCTACGCAAGTGAAGTGATGCCAAACTGATTTCTTTACTTAGTGGTTTATACACTTTACAGCACTAAAAAATGCGGCCGAAGGCCCCAACACCCAGCTGTTAACGTTACATAAAGCCAATGATAGACAAGTACCAGTATGAAGGCAGTTGCAGCTCCGCCCCAATGTTTTTCGAACTAGGTACTGTTGCAGAAAGGAGCGTTTAACAGCAAAAGCACACTGGCACCGCAGTGGTGACCGAGACAGCAAGAGGGTATGCAGGCGGTAATAGTAGAGGTAATTTAGTCCGATACGGCTATAAATGAATACGGTAAATAAGCAAGAGCAAATCATTTCTCTTTTGATAGCGCGACCACTCAACAATGTCTTTGGAGAAAAAACAATGACCCAGCTGTTCGAGAACTCAACAATTTTCACAAGCTGTGAACAAGCATAACGCTGGGTTTGAAAACGCCCACACCGATGTTAGACTGTAATTGCCCACACTGTAAGCGCATTAAATGTAGCTGGAAATGCCAATCACCTGCAAACTGATGCATGCCCAGTGTTTTGTCCAACGAGCGAACAGGTTTACAGATAGCTGAAGACGTGTTTACGTTGTGTTTGTTCCATCCAGCAGCAAAATCCACAACATTGCGCTCTTTCAAGATCAGTATACACTAACCTTCATCACGAATAAGTAAAAACGCAAATCTGTGACACACAAGTACGATCAAAACATAGCACACAAGCTCGCATGTTTATGTGCTCACCGGCCACAAACCATATGAATAAGAGTTGTCTGAACGCGAAACTAGTTTTGCCGCAAGAAAACGTCGAGCAGTGGCAGCTCAGGCGTCAGCGCAATTCTTTTAGTGTGTTCTCCAAACAATATTTGTAAAAAGTTGAGTTCAATTTTTATTTAGTGCTAGAAAACATAAACATTGAATAATAATCACTTTGTAAATTACATAGCTTGCTATACTAGAGCCACATTTGTCGTGCGGGCGCAGATGGCACAGATTTGTCATTCTGCCCTCAAACTACACGTCGAAGCGTGCTACTAAGTTTTACGGCTGATGAAAGGCGCATCTTGGTCAGCTTTTTTTTTTGTTCTGATTAATATATATATATATATATATATATATATATATATATATATATATATATATATATATATATATATATATATATATATATATATATATATAGTCTAGTAGATCCTCCGTGAGCGGTCACAACGTGGTTTATTTCGACGTTTCGGCCTAGAGTCTGGTCTTCAACAGGATTAAAGATACAGTTTGTCGGTGCTCAGCTTTATACAATCTCAAATCAGAGGGCAAGGAAAGAGGGAAAAAGAGGAAAGAAAAAAAGAAAAAAAAGGAAGGAAAAAAAGAAGAAAGAGAAAAATAATATACGATGGACGCCCCTCGGGTGCCCCCCTTCCACTTTTCCTTCCACTTCCCCCCCATCTCTCTCCCCCCTCTCCCCTTCACCTTTCTGATGTCAGTGGTCTGTGTATGTTTCCGTTCACTAGCGCATTCCTCCCGATCAGACGGCCCCTCCTGGCACTAACGGTTCGGTGTGGGGCAAAAAAGAGCTTTTCAGGAAGTCCTAAGCATTTAACTACTCGGGGTCCCGTAAACAATTCGTCGTAGAAGGACGGGGGCCGCGTATTGTGGCAGAAGCTGGTCAGCGGGCATTTTAGGAAGTTCTAAGCCTTTAACTACTCCGCGCCCTGTCAACATTTCGTCGTAAAAATAGGGGTGCCCCGTATTTCGGTATGCTGTTCAAGCGCGTGCAATGCGAATTCCTTGCCTGCTTCTAAATTACGTGGGTCGTGGGGGCCTCCCGGCTGTGCACATGGTTGCTGTTGGGCATGTCGTGCATGGCACAATTGATTGGGTAGTAAGATAAAACAGAGAACAGACGACAGCTGCACTTAGGAAGAGTAGTTACACTTAGAATTGTTTTGGGTTGTCCAGTGCCCTTCGCAGCTGCAGTGCCGTGAACTCAGTTACTATTTTCATTGTTGCCGTTATTGTTTTCTAATGCTTTAATTGCTGCAAGTGTACCATGATTCTCATTTATTCCTCTATCGAGGGTGTTAAATCGGTGGATAAGGTATGACTCTCGTTGTTCACGTTCTCGATTTGATTTAAATCCCGTCTCTAAGAGCGTTACTGATAGTTTGTCGAATGCATGGTCGGGAAGATTGAGATGTTTTGATAGAGGTAGACTTGGGGCTGATTTCGCATGAGCTCTGTGGTTATTGAAGCGAATTCTAAATGGTGTTTCTGTTTGTCCGATGTACTGCATACCAAACACGTTGCATTCGAGTAGGTACACCATATTAGAGGAATCGCATGTTAGGTTTCTTCGTATGTTAATCGAAAACTGGGATTCCGTGCTGGTTGCTTTGTCTGTTTCTCGCATCGCCTTACATACAAGACATCGTGGCTTTAAGCAAGGGCGGCATGAATTATTGGGGGGTGATGTGTTAATTTGGGAGTGGACAAGGGTGTCTTTGAGGTTACGTGGTCGTCGGTAAACGACGCCTGGAGCGGATGGGAATGCGCGTTTCAGACGTTCACTTTGTTCCAGAATGTTGTAATGTCGTTTAAAGATTTTGTTTACATTGGGGAAGTTTGTGCCGTAAGTCAAGCAGAGGTTTGTTCGTTGTGGGTCTTCTCGTGGTGGTCGCTTCATAAGTAAGTCTTCACGCTTTAGTTTTCTCGCTTTTTGAACCGCGTCATTAATTACATGTGGGGGGTATTTTTGTTGCTCGAGCATAAGTTTTAGCCTCTGTGAGCTCGTGTCAAAGTCAGCGTCTCAAGAACAGATTCGCTTAAACCAGTGAGCCTGGCTGTATGGGATACTGTTTTTGCAGTGGCGTGGGTGATCGCTTTGGTAATGAAGGTATTCTTGTCGATCCGTTGGTTTGCGATATAGGGTTGCAGAGAGCTTCTCTTCTTCTATCGTTATGGTAACATCAAGAAAATTTACGGTAACTTGCGAGTATGTGTGTGTGAAGTGTATGTTCGGATGTACAGCATTGTAAGTGTCTATAAAGCTGAGAAGTTCGTCCTCGCTGTGGGTCCAAATAAGAAAGATGTCGTCTATGTATCTTCTATATACCGTTGGTTTCAAGGAACTTTGTGCAAGAAATTCAGATTCTAGCTTTCCCATAAATATGTTGGCATAATTAGGTGCCATTTTGGTGGCCATAGCGGTCCCGCTGATTTGTCGAAAATACTCTTGGTTAAACTCGAATGAATTTAATTCGAGGACCATCCTCGTCAATGTTGCAATGGCAGAGAAATCTGGGGTGTTAGATTGTCTATGGCTTGTGTACATGTTTTGTAATGCAGCTATGCCGTCATCGTGAGGAATATTTGTATATAATGAAGAGACATCAAGAGTAACCAAGTACGAGTTTTTCGGCACACAGATACCCGCAATGTCTCGAAGAAAATGTATGGTGTCTTTTATGTACGACGCGAGGGTGCATGGAATGTGACTTATTAGTTTGTCCACGTACCCTGATATGGGTTCAGTTATTGTACCGATGCCTGATATGATTGGTCGACCTGGGTTACCGGGTTTATGAATTTTTGGGAGGATGTAGAAGCGACCTGGACGAGGGTATGCTGCTTGCATCAGTTTGTGGTCAGTGGTGGTTATCTTTTCTGCGTCCAACAGTTTCTTTAGTTCTGTTGATACGATACGTTTGTATTCGTCTGTCGGATCACCTGGGAATATATATATATATATATATATATATATATATATATATATATATATATATATATATATATATATATATATATATATATATATATATATATATATATAAGGGTAGGGGGCTCCTTTTGCACGTATTTCGGTGGTGCTTGATCTGCTTTGACGTCCTTCCCTAGTGAACGGAGTGTGTGGGCTTTTTTTTAATATCCTTATTTTACACGTGTTTCGGCATTTGGTCCGCTTTGATGTGAAAACACTAAATGTTGCTGCTGCGTGTGTTAGGCACTTGTAGTAGCTGTATTCTCAGGCCTTCTGTGTTCAGCCAGCGCTGCTGTTTTATTATCTCCTGATGCTAAAATAAATCCGTGTTTTGGTTTTGTGAAGTTTGACACAGACAACAAATAAAATATAATCTGGTCCATAAAAATCAATATGGACGGCATACATATTTGTGTGTGGTGTCCTACAGGGGATTACTCGTTGCGGGACGAGAGCATTTACAATGGTTCCTCCATCTGTTGCTTTGCTTCCTTACAAACTTAAGACTAATACAGTTGCTCCCCCGTTTTCGAACATGTCGGCCATCTTGTTCCGCTTGGTCCTTTCGGGGAGTAACAGTTGAGCTGAAGGACCTAAAACAGCCGTTGCTCCCATTTCAGCTGTTTTTGGCTTAGAGTGTAAATACTGCCAGATAAATGAGCTTCATTGAATGGTGCTTGACTACAACTGTTTTTAACCCTACGTGACGGCTCTGTGATACAGCTACGTATGTGCTGTTCATGAGATTGGGTAGCCAGCACTTCAACGCAACTGATGTTTCACGAACATTACAGTCTACTTGAAAATCAGTTCCGAGACATAGCGTGGCTCTGTGTTAGAATGTTTGATCAAAATGCGAAATGGTTGATTCAATTGCGGCTGAGACCATGGTATTTATTCCGTGCGCTCATTGGGCCAACGCTGCCAATGTCAGCTTTAAGGGGCGAAGCTCCTTAGAGCTGATCTAGTTCGCGCTCATCGTGCCTTACCAAACACAACCCGTAACTGAACACCTGCACAACGTGTAAACAACCAACTACGTGTGTAATCAACTATGCAACAGCACTATACATAACCACTTGTGGCATCTCTCTGTCCATCCGACCACCAATCGATACGTCATTCCGCCTATCTGTCCAGCTGTTCACCCATATACCTCCTACCATTCGTGCATACGTCCGCCTGTCCATCAGTCCATGCATACATCCACCGGTCCGTCCGTCCGTGCGTAGGCTCGTCCAATCATCGGTCCTTTATACTAGTCGGTGACTTCAACGTAGACATTATGGGCCTTAGGGCCTATAGCTCCGCCATCTCGTTGTCATTCACTTCGTGAAGATGTACTAATGTTTTTCTTTACACTCTCGTGCTAGTATTACAAATGTGTGCTCGTGCCATTCCTTAGTTTATATAGACTCTCAATCGCTTTCAGTGCATTGCGCTTAACTGCAGTTATCTCGAATCGGCTTGAGGGCTGCATCGTAGGTGTACATATTTATTGTTTATAAAATTTGATAACCATCACTGCATCTCCAATAGACACTTCACGAAGATTACGGTCTATTGGAAAAGCAGTTGAGAGACCTGACATAGCTTTGTGGTAGAATATTTGGCCGACACGCAGAATGATTGGGTTCGATTGCTGCTGTGACCTGGCATTTTTTTTCTTTACGTTCGTCGGATCTACACACAGCCGATGTCAGCTTCTTCTTAATGCTCACGCTTTGAAATTAGCCATGTATGTTTTTACCATTCCCGGTTAGATATGAAGTGTCAATTATATGTGCACAAATACCCACATACACTCCCGCGGGTATGTGCTATTGTCTGGCGGAATGTGTTTGATGGCATATGCGACAAAATTGAGACAATATTCATCTCATGACCAGTGAGTCATATTCGTCAAACCTTCTTACCTTCTCATACCAATTTTGTTTCACCCCAAGGTAAAAGGGTGATCATGAGAGCACCCAAACGTATGCGGCTGGCTAGATAAACAGACAGATACCTAGACAGACGCCAAACATGCATGACAGTACGCAAATACAAGCTTCGCATTTATTAAAAAATCGTGGGATTCTCTGATCCTTGCAGTTGCTGATCCTGGCGCAGACTCACCAACTGTTTCCTTCTCGAACACGCTCTGGCGATGCCCCACGTTACCTCAGTGACCTATCACCAGAGAGCTTCACTGGAAAGAGGCAATCGGGAGTTTGGTACACCACCCTCAACTAAAGAGTGCTCTGGGGCCCGATAAACTTGCGGAACGCCACCCTGCTGCCACTCCAACTTAAGCGTTGGTTGCGGTAGCGGCTGTGTGGACCCCCCGGTGGCTTAAACACTACAGGAGCTCTCAGTGAACGATTGACTAACTTGACTGATTAGTCTCCTCTGTGCAGCCTTCCCGAAGAATACGCTGATAATATTGGGTGACAAAATAAAGGGAGTACTAGTTAGAAGAACCACAAATCTTTATTCCGTGTGAAGCTATGCGTTTAAGGCTGCTGATATAAATAATGAGAGCATCACTGAACCTGAGCGTTGAACAAAGCTCATTGTGTAAATATTACATGAGCAGTCGAGCATGTTCTGCAGGCACGTAGAATACAATCTATCTTCATTCATATCGCAACAATGGCGGGAGTCAACGAGGTGCCGGAGTTGATAAAAGTAACCATCCCATAGCATCGTCTCCCTGGTATATTGCGTCTGTATACGCTTCTTCAGCACATCGTGCAGGAAAAGTCGCGTCGTCTACGTAAGCGCACCCATATACATAAGTATGTAAAAAAGAATCGGGGCTTCTATGTAAACATTGTGGGGTTTGCTCGCTGCGCTGTAAGAAATGTTCGTACAATCAGGGAAAACATTTCTGTATTGAAATATGGCGCTTGTACTGGAAACATTAACAATGTGCGCTACTATACTAGGTGTACAGCAAACACGAGGTACATACGCGAGCTGTCGAGAGCGATAAATTCTATATGCCTGCAAAATGAGTGCGACAAGCGTGTCGCGAAAAAAAATGAAGAAACCTGGAGCAGCTTTGAGCTCGCGGCGATGTGTAAAGGAGACAGTGTGGATTCTTAATGCTTGCTAAACAGCGTTTCCTGCTGGTTGCCGACGGCGCACAGGAGGGGAGAAACTGTCGCCACATTTTCTCTGCGCTCTGGTTTCTCTCTGTATTGGTTCCGTCCTAATACCTACCGCCGTCACAACGTTGCCTTAGGGAGTGCGTAAAATATGTAGCACACTCAACTAAAACTCCTTCCCTCATGGTACATGTCCTAAGAGCATGTAGGAGATAGTGACCTTTCGGTGGACGCACGTTCAGCATAAAAAAGGATCTGCTCGTGAGGTAACATTGCGGGAAATATTACCGCGATTGAGCTGACAGAGGACCACTGATGAAATTATTCGTGTGCTTTCGCTTAGATGCTGTGCATTGCGTAGACACATTTGTTGCAGAGAAAAGGCTCACACATATGTTGACCGTATACGAAGCGTTATTCCACACAGTTGCTTTGAATAACCAGCGGTTTTCCTTTTTGGCAGCCGTGACGTCTCAGAATTCTTTCTGAATACGATGCACGTTACGTGTTAGCCAGTGGAGTATTTAATAAAGAGCCATTTTGACACTTCCATTTTTTAATTTAAATGCATAACTTAACCGGAACAGTCAACATTACAGTCGCCATATCAATTTCTGAGTATTTTGATATGTTCCAGATTAGGTACCCTACATTCGGCCATGCACTACATTCGGTACTGTGGGAAACGCTTCTTTAGACGCTCGTCATGGAGAATACACACAGAGGATATTACTTGTGCTCCCAAGCAAGTACCCAACTGTGCTCGGGAGCACAGTTGAGTACTTGCTTGGGAGCATTGATGAGTACTTGCTTGTAAATGCTGATGACTGGTTAGGTTGTGCAACGAGTGTCTACAAGGTAACTAGTCCCCCGTGTGCTGCAGGGTAGCTAGTCCTCGCAAGGGCATCTGTGCAAGCAGGTGTTAGGTGCGTAGCGACACAGCGGGTCCGAGCTTACAGGGAGGGCGTCTTCACTCTCTCTCACGCTTAGCCGTGCGTGTTTGAGCCATGTCCGTAGAGAAGGGGATCCTGGGGCTGGAGCCGACACCGGGTGATTGGACCTTTAAGGGTCCTCGGCAGAGGCAACACACCCCTTTGGCCCCAGCTTCACGCAGACGGCCCCCCTGGGCTTACCCACCCAGGGGAAATTGGCAATCGCCATTTCCTGTTTCTCTCTCCCCTCGTTTTTGTCTTTTTCTACTACTTTTCATCTTTCCTGTCCCCTATTCACTTCTGTATACTTCCACATTTCTCGGCGGCAAGGAATAACCTTCTGTGGTTGAACAGTCTTGGTTCATCTTATATAGTTACAGCGGTGGTGTACCGCTGGCGCTGGTAGACTAGTCATCGCACGATTCCTGCCATGTCCTCTTGTTATGCTCGGTGGTGAGCAGCTGGCACCGTTGCCGAAACAAAAACAACTACTATTTTAAGTACATCATTTCCCCAAATCGGTCATACCCTAAAAAAGGGTACGCATAGAAGCACCACTGCAATTTATTTTTTCAAGACGTCCGAACATTTTTCAAAGTATGCCTTGTGCGCAGAGAGGTGTCAAATGAAAATCCAGAAGCATTTCACCATTTCTGATGGCAAAAAACTTCACTGAAAAACTAGGATAAGGTGAGAAGGGGACTAAGATGGTTAGTGGCGATCTACACTTTGAGCTCAAAGAGGCAATGCAGCAAGTAAACCTCTCCAACTTTACATCGTTCGGCCGCAACATCCCTGTCACAGTCACCTCACATAGGCCCATTAACACCATTCGTGGTGTCGTCTCAGTTGAAGATCTCCTGAAACTCTTTGAACTTGAGCTACTTGATCGATGGAAACAACAAAATGTCGTCAACGAAATCATAATAGGAAGACACAACTCAGAGAAGCCAACCAAGCATATAATACTAACTTTTCAATCAAGTGAACTCCCAGAAATCATTGAGACAGGTTACACGAAGCTCACAATGCGGCCCTACGTACAAAATCTTCGCAGATGCTTCAAGTGCCAGAGGTACGGCCAAAGTTTCAATATTTACTAAGGTCAGTCCACTTGTGCCAGATGTGACTCAACAGACCACATTTCTGAAGGCTGCGAGGCCACAGCCTCCTGTGTCAATTGTGGCGGTGATCACCCAGCCTACTCTCTATCATGTGAACAAGGAAAAAGGAGAAAAAAAAATAGGCAGATACCACGTACATTGAGAATCGATGATATGCGAAACCCGAATGAGAAAGGTTGATATGTCAATTTAAGATCAGCACAACGTTACGAAGTGAGGGTTAATTATGCCGTACACGACTTCCATATCATGATTATTATGTTTGGATGTTTCATTTACCTTCGTCATCTATTCATGTCACTTGATACTAAATTTGGTATATGTGGAGCTAGCGAAAGGGCCACGCACGCATCATGGGCGTGGTATGTTGTCATGTTTTTACATGAGACGCCTGTCATGGTTATCACGCTTGCACCTTTCATGTACCTCGGTCATTCGTTGACGTCATGTAACACCGAAATGGGTATATGTGAAGTTCGCGAAACGGCTGTGAGCGCATCTTGAAGGGCCCAATATACGACATAACGTTGACGTAACGTTGACGCAAACGCATGCCGGGCGCAGCTACGCCACGCTAGCGATACCCAAGCACAGCCACGCGACCATCGTCTAACTGGCCCAGAGGCAACCAGCGCGAAATGCGACGAGTGGCATTTCGCGCCGGTGACATTATCCCGACAGCGCCGCATCTGCCTCTCTCTATACCGGAGGTACCGTGGCTGTAACGGAGGTACTCAACAGAGGGACACAGGGCGCGTTCAAAAACGCATGCGTCAAAGCAATGCAGCGTGGCTGAAGCTTTTGAGTATATGCAGGCCAGTGGCGCCTGACGTCGCATCGACGGCGTGAAGCGACCAAACAAATGCCACGCCCACGCGCTGCGGGTCACATCGAAGTGTATTGGCGCCTTAAGTGGGGCATGTAGCCATATTCTTACATGACACACAACTCATAATTATTGTCTTTGAACCAGTCAAGTACCCTCGTCATCATTTGCCTGACGTAATACCAAATTCAGCATATGCGAAAATAGCGAAATGGCTGCGAGCTCATCATGAGTGTGGCATGTAGTCATGTTGTTAGATGACTCGCATGTCATGATTATCATGTTTCGATGTGTCATTTACCTGTGTCGTCCGTTCGCGTACCGTAATACCAAATTTGATACATGTAAAGCTAGCGAAACAGCCATGAGCGCATCATGAGCGTAGCAAGTAGTCATGTTGTTACATGACACACATCTCATGGTGTTCATGTTTGCTCCATTCACATACTTTCGTCATCCATTCATGTGTCCTAATGCCAAATTTGGTATTTGCAAAGTTAGTGAAACGGCCGCGAGCGCATCATAGGTGTGGGATGTAGTCATGCTGTTATATAACACACATGTCATGATTTTCATGTTAGGGTCTGTCCCTTGTGTTCGCCATGCAGTCATGTCATAGCATACCAGTTTTGCAACATGTCATGTCAACTGAACCTCCGCAAGAGCAACAAGGCCATGAAATGTAAGTTCTGTAAACTTTATGACTTGTCGCTTATGCTCGTCATACAGTCATAATATGCCATACAAACTTTGGTATTGATGCCATTATCGAAACGGCCAGGTGAGAAAAAAGTCGTAGGCGGCTATATATATAGATACGCTCAAAGTCGCCGAAGTTTGCTAAGAATTTCTTCGCATTTATTATTTTTATTAAAGATCAGAGAGAACTTCTCTTTTATGGAAGTCAGAAAACTAGTTGCACCGTTCTATGGTACCACTGATACGATTGCGGCCCGTCAGGGGGCAACTTCACACCAGCCTCCGACTCCGGCCCGGCCTGCGTCGAGCTAGCCGTCAGTTGTGGCACCCGCGCCAAAGGCGGCAAGCAAGAACTCTGCAACTCCAGAGCCATCGGGTCACAAGGCCTTGTCTCACCGAGCGAGGCCTGAAACTCTAACTACCTGTCTGCAAACGAGGGTGTCCAGTGCCTCCCAGGAGGTAATGGAGGCGACTCCAGTGCCCTTGGCGCCGAAACAGTGGCGCAACTATGTGGACCTCAACAAGAAAAGGAAAGCAGAAAATCATGGGTCCTCCCATGGACCCATCAGCAATAACTTCTATTACTCTCACACAGAGAACAACTTTATTTTTGCCAATATGTTGACGCATATAATGTTTTGGAATATCAGGGGCCTCAACAGCTATCTCGTATGTAGGACTGTATATATGTATATATGCCATTTTATTTTTGGAGTGGAAAGGGGTAGCCGTCGCCAAGTAACGGTGACAAAAACTTCGTTTATTTTCTATTTCAATAAAAACAGATGATTTATTGCGCAATGCCTCCGAATAGAATCAAGACCCTGTTTCTTGGGAGTGTTTTAAACAATCCACATATCTGTCACAAGATTTTATTCATGATTTTCGCACCAACACTGCCTTCGCGTAGTCGCGTATTTTACCGTTTTATCTTAGACGCAACAAAGAAAGTGATTCTACAATAAAATGAACACGCTAGCATACAAAGAATTCATTTGTGGAACAACGACAGCAAGCAGTGCGAAGAAAGCAAAATAAGACATGGGGTACCCTACAGAAACACCCAACTTCAAAGAAACTGGTTCAGTTTAAAGTGATCAAATCACAGGGAAGGCGCACGAGGAGGCCGGGTAGACGGACAAGCTGGGAGAAGTTGCTATAGTGCATAAGCTCGCACACTCAAGAAGCTGCAGTATGGAATAACCTTAGGAGGTTGAAGGGGCAACAAGCCCAACCACTGCCTCTTGTGAATGTGAAGAGAAACACAGTGGAAGATCAGGCAGATGCCCTGGAAGAGCATTTCAGCTCTATGAACTATTCAGTCAATCTACAAATACAAAGAAAAAAAGAACGCAACGCACCAGATAATAGGTGCCATCAAAATGAACCTTATAATGGTCCTTTTTACATTTCAAAGTTCACTGTTTTCTGCTTTAGGACCTGACAGAATTGTATATGACATTCCCTCCGCGCTGGTCTAGTGACTGAGGTACTCGGCTGCTGACCCACAGGTCGCGGGATGGAATCCCGACTGTGGCGGCTGGATTTCCGTTTGAGGCGGAAATGTTGTAGGCCCGTGTGCTCAGATTTGGGTGCACGCTAAAGAACCGCAGGTGGACGTAATTTCCGGAGCCCTCCACTACGGCGTCTCTCATAATCATATGGCAATTTTGGGACGTTAAATCATACATATCAATCAATATACTGTATATGGCATCATTTAGCACCGACACCCCGACACACAAAGTATGATGCTCGCATTTTACAATAACATTTTGGCTGATGGGCACATTTCAGCCACGTGAAAAGAAGCAATAGTACTTCCCATATTAAAGCAGCGTTAATGCCTCCCTTGGTAACAAGCGATCACCCTATTGCACTAACAAGCTGCCTATGCAAGGTGTTTGAACAATACATGATAAACAGCCGCCTTTTGTGTCATCTTCATTCTAACAATCTTCTAGAGCCGTACGAGTGTGAATTAAAGGAATGCAGGTCAACAACTGATCACCTTGTGTTTGTAGAGGCCTACATTTGTGATTCATTTGTTCATAAACAATACTTCCTGTTCGTTTTTTTCTTGGCGTCGAAAAAGCATACGATACGATGTGGAGCTGTTAAGGTCTTCGTGATCTGTTCCCAATGTGTGTCGGAGGGAACATGCTGAAGGTTTTTGAGAGTTACTAAACGAACCATACGTTCCGTGTCAGGATTGGTAGCATGCTTTCAAGAGCACTCATTCAAGAAATTGGAGTACTGTAGGGTGGCGCAATGAACTGTATTCTATTTATTGTAAAAATTACTTCTTTTTAACCCTCAATTCTAAAAGACATATTCTACTCCGTGTATGTCGATTACGTGCAAGTAGGATCCAGATCCTGTAACCTAACTATCTATGAGTGACATGTACAAGTTAGCCTAACCAAAAATCAAAAGGAGCTGATCAGAGTGGATTCAAACTTAATGCGCAGAGAAGATCCATTGCCCCAAGACTAGGAAAACAGGCTTGGTCTAAAATCCAGCTATTGAACTTCATGTAGCGTTGTATACAGAGAAAAACTTTCTAGGTGTTAAAATTGCATCTAACCTTAATTTTTATTCCCCACATAAAATATTTCAAGGCTAGTTGCCTGAAAACACTTATCCTGAAGATCTTGTCACACTGCTCATGGGGTAGTGACACAAAATGCGAGTTAAATCTTTACAGAAACCTTGTTCGATCACGGCAGGACTACGGCGCTGTGGTTTATCAATCGGATACACAAAACGCTTCGAAGATGTTGGATCCTATCCATCACTTAGGCACACGTCTCGCCACCGGGGCTTTCAGAACAAGCACTATTCATAGCCTATATGTCGAGTCAAATGAGTGGTCACTTGACCGACAACGTTCATACTGCGCTTTTAATTATTTCCTGAACGTACATTGCTTTCGCACAATCAACGATACCTTATCTGCACTACTTTTTCACAACCAGCCCACAGTAAAGCAGCCCTTTTCACTTCGAGGCTGTGTGAATATATGTTTCTTCCTCTTTTTGAGTGTGGCCTAATGGCTAAATCTGAACTGTTCTTGCCATGGTTGAGGAACATTGTTGACTGCGTGACGTCATTTACGGAAGTGAGTAGGCATGCTCCAGACGCCCATATCCACACGCATTTACTCGAGCTGCAGTATCATGTATTACACGGATGCGTCCACGTCTCAGAGCGGCGTGTCTCATGCAGCCATCCGTCCATTATTTTGAGAATCAGATGCTCTACAACCCAATAAAAGTATCTCTACAGCAGAGGCATATGCCTTATTTTCTGCTTTCTAACACATCAACAAACTTAAACAGGCTAAGGCGGTTCTATACACAGACTCACTGAGCGTAGCTCAAGCCTTAATGTCCGGCGGGAAACTCAGAAACCCAGTAGTCGGGAACTTGTACTCCCTGCTATGTTCTGTCTACACCTCTGGCCAACATATAACAGTGTGCTGGGTGCTTGTGCACAGAGCTATCGAAAAAAATCTACTGGCGCACCGAATCACAAATTCATTCTATGCAAACGCAAACAAAACAACTATCGCTGTCCCTGCACAAGATCTGAAACCATACCTGTGACAAAAAGAAAAAAAAAACAGCTACGAACCCACTGGCAACATGACTGGGACTCTCTATCTTTCAACAAACTTCACATAGGTAAGCCTCAATTTGGACATCGGCCTTGGTTAACCAAGTGAAGATGAAGTGCTGTCCTATTCTGTCACCTCATAATTGGGCACACTTATGGTACGCATACATATTTACTCACTGGTGAGAAACATCCTCTGTGTGCTAAGTGTGGCAAAAGGCTTACTCTTTAGCGTGTCCTTTTGGAATGTAATGAAACTGAAATTGAAACTATGAGACACTTCTCTTCAGCATATAAAATATGCTTTAACTTGTCTCAGTTTCTAGGCAGAGAACCACAATATAGCTCGAAATTCGTTTTAGCTTTCTTGAGCGATGTTCGCATGCTGAATATTATCTGCCCTGGTAATCACAGCACGGCCTCCTCCGAGCGGTTACTTTTGCGATGTTATCATTTGTAATGGCACATGTCTCCTGGACCTTGTACTCAAGGTCTTTGTGAGGCCCATGTGTTTCTTCGTAATACATCTATTAAGACATTATTCTCTAGAATTCGACATCCGCTGCTGATAGCATTCGCCCACGTGCATTCACCCCACTACAGCAGCCGCCATAATTTTTAAGTGTACATATGTGACGGCCCTTACAGCTTTGATTTTATGGCTTCCATACAGCTACTGCCTGAACTATAAAGTCATGCAGTAAAATCACAACAGTTTTGGGGCTCCTTGGCGAAACCATGGCCGTTGCGCCTATGAAAGCAATACATCTTCACAAACTTGTTTTGACCACCAGAAATTCGGAAAGAGTGATAACTTCCGCTACTACAACGACATGTTTTTTTATCGAGGTTTCACATTTATTTAGTGAGCAAATTTTTACATTTCTTATGCCCTTTTCCGTACTGAGAGTGATGTTTAGGAGCAGTGATGTCCTTGAAGAATATTCGGATATAAGGATGAAAATGTTCGCATAACATTCATTCCGACAGTTTGTGAAATCCGAGGTATTGTATATTAATGAAATAAGTTTGCTTCGCTTCAGAACCTCTTTCATCATTTTTAGTGAACACTTTTCTGTGAGACGAACTATGACAGAAAAACAATGCGGTATTTTCAGAGTTTCGTCAGCTAGCTGAAAGTCATATGTGTCTTTAGAGCCTCACTAATAGGCCTAATGAAATGCGTTAGATTTTATTTGTTTATTTATTCATTGCATCACCCGTTGAAAAGAATTTTATGACACCTAATAATCACCTTCTGCATCCCAGCGAAGGTCCCTGCTGTGCTGTTGAACCGTCACACGTCACGTGTCTTCATAATAGTCAATGCAGCGCTAAGGAACTGAATTCTTCACTTCTCTTCTTGCCCAGAGTATGCACACTAGAAGAACCAAACATGCAATCATCAATCGTGCAAAAATTGTTCTATCCTAAATGATCATTATATCAACCTGAAGGTGCTTGATTTACCGTTTAACACAGCATAATATTAATTAGTGTAATGCGGTTAGAGGGCACTAAGGAATCTATACAGTCGTTATTACGGCTGCCTGCCTCTGTTACAGAATTGCAAAGTAATAGACAAGGGTGGCGATGTGGGCTTGTTGGTGATAAATTTGAAAGAAATTTATGTAGCTTGAGGCAAAAAAAACGGACACAGGAAGGAATAGACTGAGAGCACAGAACGCTACTAGCAACAACATGTTTATTTCGGACCTCCAAGCCGCTTTTAAGCTATAATCGTCAGGTGAGCAAGCAGATAAGCATGTGTATTCAGATAAATGCACGACAATGTCATCTACCTACAAGAAAAACTAAAAATAGGACAACAAAAAACATCACAGATAAAATCACGTATCACTGCGTACGCAGGAACACCAGTTGCTTGGGTGACAAAGCAATTGAAGGCTTGCTGGTACATACATCTCCAAGAGCATCATTAAGTTCGGCTTCTATAATCAACCGAGTCATCTCATCCTTCTGCTGACCAACAATGATTGTACTCTGGAACAAAGGCCGGCACCCACACGCGTGAATCTGAAGAGCGAGAAAACCTTCTGGCGGCAGTTTATCCGCCTTGTAATTGTGTTCTCTCAATCGCTCATTCACACACCTACTGGTTTGGCCGACATATTTTTCCCACATGTGAACAGAATAAAATAAATGACGAACGAAATGCACTCCACAAATCAAGACGCACGGCCATAATTTCATATGTTCACGAGCTGTCACAAAACCTAAAGAACGTGGCACTTCGAGACAATATTAGGGTGCTATTTTCTGTACGTGATAAACTTGGGAAATTGTGTGTGCTGACAAATCCGTCACGTTGGGAAAGGATGTTGTGCACAAAAAGCCATACACACCAATTTGTGGAGTGCATTTCGTTCGTCATTTATCTTATTCTGTTCACATGTGGGAAAAAATATGTCGGCCAAACCAGTAGGTGTGTAAATGAGTGATTGAGAGAACACAAATAGAAGGCGGATGAACTGCCTCCAGAAGGTCTTCTGGCTCTTCAGATTCACGCGTGGGGGTACCGGCCTTTGTTCCAGAGTAAAATTATTGTTGGTCGGCGTAAAGATGAGATGACTCGGTTGATCATAGAAGCCGAACTTATTGATGCTCTTGGAGATGTGTGCATCAGCAAGCCTTCAAATGCTTTGTCACCCAAGGGACTGGTGTTCCTGCGTACGCAGTGATACGTGATTTTATCTGTGATGTTTTTCGTTGTTCTACTTATCGTTTTTGTTGTAGGTAGATGACATTGTCGTGAATTTATCTGAATGCACGTGCTTATCTGCTTGCTCGCCTGACGATTATGGCTTAAAAGCGGCTTGGAGGTCGAAAATAAACATGTTGGTGCTAGTAGCGCTCTGTTCTCTCGGTCTATTCTTTCCTGTGTCCGTTTTTTCTCCTCGCGTTACATAACTTTCTTTCAAATAGGCAAGCACCACTCACAGACCACGCATGAGATAATTGAAGCCTATCACATAAATTCCATTGACGGTACATGTGTAAGCTCTTCATCAGTCACGCTATTGCAAAAAGAAATTTGCTATTTCGATTATTCTTAAGTTGCGTACCTGTTTGCAACTCCATCAATAAGTTACAAGAGTTTTGTTGACATTGTACCGCAGTGTCTGTTAACTGCACCCATATACGCAAACCCATTCTGTTTTTTATCCTATATATGTTCACCACTCCACTAATAAATAATGGTGTGAAGTCAGCGATCTTTCTGTCCATGTTTATTGCTTCCACAGCTACGCCTTAACTACGTCTAGGTTGCTCTGTTCGTATATTCAGCTCTGACATCCACCTGGATACACTTTTTCTTGACTGCATGCCAATGTACGTCTCACTGTACTTCAAGTACCGGAATACCGACCTCTCAGTGGGCGTAAGCTTGAGTCCTTTTAGGCTAGATTTCATTGTGAAACATGGTGATTTTGCCACGTGTTGCCGACGCCACTCTGCGAAGACGCGAAGTAGAAGCCATAGGTGGTAGTTCCAGCGGGGCTTTGGCTACCTTTCTTATGTTAACAATCAGTTTCAGGAGCTTGTTTGGCAAGCTTCTTATGCTCGCGCCTCGTCTGACGGTGGTGATGACGTGTGCATTTCTCCGGTGATTTCAAAAATGTTCACTAGATGACGCGCCACCACCCAAGGCATTGACTCTATGGTGACTACAACAATGCTCACTAGGCTTCCCGGTGATTTGAAGAATGCTCATGACATTGCGCGCCGCCGCTCAAAGCAGCGCATACCACTCTCGGCACGTACTCTAATGAAGTTGTTTCCATTCATTCCTATCTCTTCACCAGGAGATCACGCAATGAACCCTCTTCGTTACCGCTCGGCAGAATGTACTTCACAGAAGCCAAGACAGCAGTACAGCGGGCTCTTAGCGGGCTCTTAACGTAGCGGGGTCTCGCCGACAAGACCCCGCTATGATAGGGTGGGATATGTAACAACGTTTCCACGTTCATATATGATGATATAAATGATTACGGGGGATTTCTGGGTTACCCGATCCACTCCGAGCAAGCTACCCTAACACCATTCAATATATTCATGCTCATGTGCTTAGATATAGGCGCACGTTGAAGGACCCCAGGTGGTCGAAATCACCGCAGCACTCCACTACAGCGTCCCTCATAATCATAGGGTGGCTTTGGAACAATATACCCCAACATTTAGTATTAAAAACATTATTCACTTTGTGAATTTTGCCGTAACTGTTTTTTTTCACTTCTACGGTTTTCTAAGTGAGGTACAGCATGACGGGCGAAGTACGAGTGCTTCAAATTTCGGCATTAACCGCCAGATTTTCGTCTTTGGGGAAATCAGCAGCGATATGTTTAAGAAACCTGGCGTCTTATAACACGAAGAACTGACGCGTATATTGAATATCGGAAAGGTGTTTTTTTCAGTAGAAGCGTTTGGGACATGTTGAAACTCTCTCTTACCGCTGCCTTCTTCACCCTCCCCAGCTGCCACCATTTCCACTGTGCCGACTTATGTGGCGACAGAACTCCGTGACAACATCCCGCTAGCTGAGGTGAGTTTTTCACTCCTGCTCTGCTATGAGTTCTCGACAGGACGATGCGTAACAGAACAAACAGCTGCCACATCCAAACCACAATCATTTGCTCAATCGCATTGCGTCAGCTGCGCCCTCAAATAGGTGGGTTCTATTGTTTCACAGTGTTTCGTATGTCCGGAAAACCTACGTTTGCTGCGTACAACGCTTTTGAAATGAACGCCATAAGATCCGAAATCAATCATGAAATTCAAAGCAAAGGAATATGATGGTCCGCCGCTTTAGGTATGCGGAGAAAGCCTGCTGCATCGAGAGGCCGATGCCATGGTTAGCCTACTCAAGCTTGCCAGTGGCTCATCGAAACACAAAACTTACTGCACCATTGTGGGTTTGGAACAGCTGCTTTGTTGTTACGTCACGTAAATTATTTGAACACATTTTTGGCTGATATGCAACGCATCGTGCTTTTAGGGTGCATTGGGCATGTTGTGCGAGAGAGCACTGGTTAGAAACTACAGTCAGGTAATATTTTTCTTACGAAGAGTCGTAAAGAATGTTGTTAATTTCAGTCAAAAGTATTAAAAAGAATACGTGTAGCTTCAACTACTGATGCATGGCTGGAAGCAACAACAAAGACGGTGTTAGGGCAAGGTAAGTTTGAGCAGTGATGTCAAGTTTTTGTCAGTAGTGAAGTATATGGCTAGACTTGAGTGTTCTTCTACGGTTGCGATCGGTTTTTTAGACTGCGCACGAGTCCCGTGGTGTTAGGGAGAACATGACTAGTCACTAAGTTTTGTTTTTTTTTGCAGGGAACATCTCACGTGCCGAGTTGTGTAATGCTACTCGACTCGACTTTAGCCACGTCACTTGTTGTTGGAAGATGTCACGTTCTTATAGTGAGGTCAGAAATTTTTACGTGATGTCACGTAATTTCCACAGAACAAAAATGACGTGACGGTCGGATTGAATGCCCGAGTCAAAGCCAATAACTTGTGGCACAACTCCTTTTACCAGAGGCTGTCATTTATGAGTATGTACCATACGTGGCCAGTGTAAAGAATTTCATGTCGTACGTGACAGTGCATTCATGTTATTTTTGCCATGAGCTGGGATTTGTGCTTACCCTACCGTGAAAACCCTCTCGTGCTAATCTTGGTAAATACCAAGGAGGTGACTACGAGAGTGCCAAGGAATAGGCTTAATCCTTTGATGGGCTAGTTGGCATATTTCTTGACATATACAAAGCATTTTCCTTCCTAAGAAACAAGGACCACAGAAGACACAAAAGTCGATTGGCGGGTGATGAAACTCTGATCATGCACCCCGAAAATATTGGTCGCTGGTGGCCTGCGTCAGCTTCATGAGTGACCAATGCTTTCCAATCTGTATCTCTGCTAAGCAGCGTAGTCTCGCTCGAAAGAAATTTTGTTAATTGTAAGTTTAGAGGACTGTACTACTGGGGAAAATGAGGGCCATCTTGTAAAGTGGAATGAAACAATGCTCCTGCTGCCACGACACCTTGACAGCTTGTTCAGAAATAGGCGGTGATCACACGCAAGACTATCAGGAGTCAGGAGCTATTCCTTCGGGGATATAATAACGTGACGTAAAAAGGCCAAAGACAGTCGTACTATACTACATAACGCCAAAACATGCATCGCGACCGTATGCACAAGTTCCTGGACAGTGTTATAATATCTTTTGTGTTGGTGGGCGGAAAGGAAGGTGCAGCAATTATTATGAAAATTGTGGTTTCTGCTGGCCTCTTTCTTTAAATGCCAAATATTGCGCGGAATATAAATTTCCCATCTACTGCCTGAAAAGAAAGTACATCCATTTATCGTTCGATAAAGCACATATTGAAAACACAAAAGAAGGAAGCAGGGCAAGCGCTGGTCTAGCAACTGAAATTTTATTTGAAAGAATCTATTATGTATATATGTGCAAACTCGCCAACCACTCAGTTCTACTAAGACAGTCCAATGAAAAAAGTATTAGCTCAGTTTTTATAAGAAAACACAAGATTAATCTACGGAATACACTTCACAATAATCACTGGTTTAATGGCTGATCCCTCATATTATGGGTACGAGCCAAACATATAGAAACAAGTGAGCAAGCAAACCTCACGTTCATTTCATATGGTGGTTTTGGGACGTTAAACCCCACAAATCAATCAATCATCAATCAAACTTCACGTTTATTGTGGCTGCGGCAAATGAAGTGCGGGTTTGTGCTAATTATGTACGCATCATACATATGAGTGAGCGAAATTTCTTTCATTAAAAAGAACTAACTCTCGTTGGTTATGGTATTTTTAGCGCGCTGTGCAGAATAAAGCGGAGCAATGGTGTGCCGTGTTGAGGCATATTTTAATACTTTTCATATTTCATCTCACCGTAAACATCTGCGCAAGATAGCCACACTTACACATTTGCCCGCATGATCCCGCTTTTGTAGGCAGCCCTGCCGAAATAACGAACAACTGGCTTGCAGTTTGGAGGATGGGTTTCCGAAGAAATCAATAAAGATAAATACCGGCATGCATCGGAAAGACCTTCCACGCAGGTAATGTAAAAAATGCAAGCTACTCTTGTTTTGTGGCTAAGGCTATGGTGAAGCATTAAAAAAACATACCACCACAACCCGAATCTTGCCACATCTATACTGCAAATTCTCGGAGGCAGTGCTTCGCATGCCCCCACACATGAATCAATCAATATGCATTGGGCAGCACAGCGCAGGTGATAGCGTATGGTGCGTATCGCTGGTGAAACGCATACAATGTCACCTAGGACACATACCAATTCCCGTTTATTCCGTCTCTGGCTAAGTAATTTTGAAAAGTAATCGTGACCCCACCACGGTGTTTTAGCAGCTAAGGCACTCGGCTGCTGACCCGCAGGTTGCACGATCAAATTCCGGCTGCGGCGGCTGCATTTCCAATAAAGGCGGAAATCTTGTAGGCCCGTGTGCTCAGATTTAGGCACACGTGAAAGAATCCCAAGTGGTCGAAATTTTAGGAGCCCTTCACTACGGCATCTCTCATATTCATATGGGAATATTGGGACGGTAAACCCCAAACATGAATCAATGAAAAGTAATTGTGTATCAGAATTTTTAAGGTCATCAGATATTTCAATTCTTTTGCGAATCTGCAGCGAGATAAACTTCCTATGAAGATTGGAGTCGCTGTTGGTCTCGTGACAAACATCTATGCCCACTATGTAACCTACTTCACGACTCGTTTTAGATGCGAGAAATTTTATGGTCAAGTTCAATTCGGTGTGCGGGGTTCACCACCCTCACTGCGCAAGGGAGTCTCCTCCCCTCTCTCTGCTCGCCACGAAATGCCGATGGAGGCAGCATCTGCTGAATAGTTTCTTGATTTAAAAAACTGCTCTCGCTGCACACCCGTTCGCTGGCAAATCTTTATACATCGGCACTACATCTCGACATCCAAGTTAGTGCTGGCGGGAAATTTCTCCCCTTTGTTGTCGAATAACAAAACTACGCTGCGCCCTTGTTAAGTCAAAGTGGACTGGGGGTCTCTGTGTCAAATTCAGGTCTGCCGTCTCTCTTTACCCACTGGCAGCGATTAGCATGTACCAGAAAAAAAAAACACTGGTTCATTACTGCGGGCTTTGAGCCTCCCCAGCCTGTTCTCCTGCGCAATGCCGGGATGAGAGCCTGCGTCAACGCCGCCGTCAGTGTAAAAGTTAGTGCCCACTGCTTCACATAAACGTATGGTGCCTTGTAGTGGGGTATTGTGTATTTTTTATTAAAGCAATAGCGTTAAAGAGCTTGTGTCACAGAAAACCCGCTGCTGGCGTCGGCCCCGTTGGTTGTGCGTGAAAAATTGTCTGTGCGTCTGTGACCAAAAAATCAAGTTACTGATTAGCCGCAGGAGACCACTACTTGTCCACGCATGCACACGCAATCACACTGAAAAAGCCGCGCATTCGAAGAAAAAAAGTGCTCAAGGTCACGAGGTGCGGTAGTTTCTTGGCCCTGCCACCCCTGCCTGCTTAGCCTCTAGCGCTTTCGACGCGACGGGAGAAGAGATGATGCAATTGCAGCATGCGACAAACCTTTGTAACTCCACTCGCACTGAAAGGAATCCTGTAAGTTTTGCGGCGTTGAATTCGTGAGGAAATAAGCTTTCTAGTGAATTACCTTTATGGTTACTTGAAACAGTCTTTCAGGGCTCCTTTATTGAATTTTGTTCGACAGGTGTCATGACGAAAACGAGCCCATTCGGCGATAACAGCACGCGCTGGTCCAATCTACTCTCTGCGTGTTTGTGTGCGTGCGTGTGCATGTAACAAAACATATCAATAAGAATGCCCTTAGTGGTTGAAGAGTGCACTGTGGGCCGGATTTTGCTATCGCGTTCAACTCTTAAAGGCGAAGCTAGGTGTCCCCCAATTTTTGCTCAAGCGACGGCAGCCCTGTCTTATAAAAATTGGGCGCAACCATGGTAATTACTCTAGCAGTTTCGTGCTCCCAACTGAGTATCTTGTGCCCTCCATAATAATGTTAATTTGCCTGGGCCGAACGTAGGACGGCAAACAATACAGGGTTCAAAAAACGTTCTAGTGTTCCTCATGAGTGTTCTTACCATGTCCATCGTACACTAAATCCGCAATAGCACTGTCCTTGTAGTCCGTGTAGTAAAGGATGCCCTCTCTTTGCGTCAAATCTGTGAAATTCGAAATATGCATTTCACACCCAACTCTTCTAAAAAATAAGCTGACTGTCAGTAAATCAAATTTTTTGAGACACCCGCAAAAGCAGCGATAGCTTGGTTGAGGTTGACTAACTTGGAACAAAGTTAACGCGGTATATAGTTGCTTTAAGCACAGGCTTCTTCAGTTGCAGAGGTCATCTTAAAAAAATCAACGTTGCAATACCGATGGAATGTTTTGCCGCAGCAATGCGCAACTATTATTACGCAGAACAAGGCAAAATATGTTTTACATTCCTAAACAGAAATATAGTTGTGTTTTTCAAGTGCCATATTCTCCAAATTCGCTACTAGTATATCTACTATTAGACCTATTAAGGCGAATGCCTCAGATGTCTCACGAAATGCAATAAGTGACCGTCGGCTCTCACAGGTGAAACCTTGTTAGGTGCAGAAATATTTCGAAAGAGGGCGGGGGAGAATCTATACATTAACTAAGAACAAGATAGCCATCGCCTTCAAGACCCCTTAGGTGGGAGTATTAGGAACCCTGGGAGATTTTATAGTGATTAAGGTCCCATTACCATGGCAGCATGAAGAACTTGAATTCTATCTGTCAAAATAAGGTCGTGAAAAGGAGCTGCTGCTGAAAAAAAAACGGGAAGATTACTTGAGCTTCCTTGCCTCGCCGCAGTGGTCTAGTGGATAAGGTACTCGGCTGCTGACCCGCAGGTCGCAGGATCGAATCTCGGCGGCAGCTGCTGCATTTTCAATCAAGGCGAAAATGGTGTAAGCCCGTATTTTCAGGTTTCGGTGCGCGTTGAAAAACCCCAGTTGGTCAAAATCTCCGGAGCCCTCTACTATGGCACCTCTCATAATCATTTGGTGGTTTTGGGACGTTAAACTCCACATATCAAGAGATATACTTGAGCTTCCTTGAAAAGCAGGAAGCATGACTTCTCAATGCCCACTTGGACCCTGCCGCAATTGAAAAACCAGACCTGTGTTTCTTGCATGGTGAACCAGGTTTTTAAGTGTGGATATTAATGTGTTAAAAGTCATCCCTTCATGATTTTGTTTTTATTTATAGAATGCATGAAAGATTGTCTCCTAATGTACTCTACAAACTTACTAAGTTGAGCCTTGAAAAAGTACGAAAAACGTATAAAGGTGGTGCATCACTGAATGGTTCAAATAAAAATATTGTTAGGGGTTATGTCGTTAAAACTATACGGTTAGGATACATCAACCACCCTCACTTTGCGACAAGCTTTTGAATTAGGGTATATTCAAGGGGCTCAGTTTTCGTCACTTACAATTACACGAAAAACGTAAAAACTAAACATTTGCATAAAGGTATAAACAAATATTTTTTAGCATAGCCTTAGCTGCTTTTGCGCCATAAAAAACCAAATTAATTAACTATTTTGTTTTAATTTAGGAAGTTTGAGAAGTATTCAAAGTGATCCATATACCTTGATCACTGTTATACATGATAAAAACAGTACTAAAACACTTCCTCTCAAACCCCCAATTTTTCCTTTGTATTACGAAGCCAATAAGTTGTCTTTCGATGTGGTTGCAGGCAAAAAATAAGCGGGACTCTGTGTGCGACCTATGTTATCAATTTGATGAATTTTTAGCAATCACGGAACCATCAATAACGCAATGCTTTATGTGAATGCTATCAAAACGGCATTCGCAAAGCAAATACAGCACATTTCTACTCAACTAAACCCTTAGGTGTTATAATTTAACGCTGAGTGACGTGTCTCGAAGAAACACAATGTATCAGAACTTTCTCGTAGGTATGGACACACGAAAGGTTCATAATTCCGAAAGTGATACAAATAGACGAAGAAATATGGCGAAATACCGTCTTTATGCATTGGTTGGTTTCTTTAGTTTACATCTGCAAGTTGATTTTGTGTCGCTTCCTAGACCGACAGCAAAGGAAAACCATATTTTTCTCCTATTAACGAAATCAGTTTTAACGATACAAAAAACACCACTCTTGTTACGTGAGGACGAGTGGACAATACACCTTTAGGTTCCCGTACGAACTCATTATGATTTCACATACGTAGACAATGCATGCCAGGCCAGACCCAATAATTGCTTGGCACAAATCAACTGCACTTTGTTGTGTGAGAAGTGGTGCTTGGCGTGGAAACCGCAGCATAATAAATGGCCCAATGATCAAACTGTGCGAAAATACAAGCAGCGATGTTACAATGACAACGAAGTTCTCATATCTCGGCGCGATTATCATAAATTAAACATTCAGCTTCAGTTTCTTATATGATAAGGAATATGTGAGATTAAGGCAAGAGGACAATGTGGTTTAAAAGTATTATTTTATCCTTGTTGCTTGTACATTGTTTCACATGATTTTTTATTGAACATCAGGTAAATATTTCATGACTGTGCACATCGGTTTTTGAACATAAAATTGAACATCTTACCTTCCCCTACCATAAACCTCATTGTTTCGGGTTTCTCAGCTGTTTTAACCTTGAACGGGATCTAAAGGCTGTTAGAAAAAAACGTTATGCATTGAGTGCGTGTCAATATAACGAAAACGCGTTACGAATATTGCATAAACATTTAGTCGCAGTATGGTGATGACTGACAGAGCACAGATTAATATGTAGAGCAGGGATTTCGAGCATGATAAGCGAGTATTTATTAGTATGTGCTCACTTAAGAAGTAAGATCTATAATAGCTTTGTAGGATGCGGTTGAGTATAACATTTAGTGCTCTACTTTGTTTCTTTGACATGCGACAGCATTACCGTGTTTATAAGCGACCAGAAACTGCTAAACAAGTGGAAATGAAGTTATTACATGTAGGTGCACATCGAGCTTTGCAGAATTAAACTTTTTTTGTAGGTACCCTTGTAGCACTCCGTCGTTCTATGCCGTCTGAATCGCAGGTTATTGTTCTTACTATTACTATTAGCTAACCTCCCTCTCCTTCCTTTTTCAATCTTCCTTAGCTGTCCGTTTGCCTGGGCCGTAGAGTCATAGTTGGTAAAGCAGCAGGTACGTGCTTACCGAACACATGTTTACTGCAGGACAGTGATGCCTGAGCTAGACAGGCCCCTCTACTGAGAGACTCGCATGGGCGCAATTGTTCGCAGTTCTTCCGTTACAAACTCACCACTGTCGCGAGGTGTGCCTATATACCTTTTCGTGTCATCTCTCTGCACAGGTTTTATGACTGGCATGAGTAAAATGGGTAGACGTGTATGAGACTAAAAGTATGGCAAGTGCATTGCCACTAGTTGAGGACATCACTGCGAAAACTACACCTGCATTACGACAAGTTACGCCCCAAATTCATAAGATAGAGTTTCAAAAAAATGACAATAAGGACCATACTCGTAACCACCATCAATATCCGCAAGATTGGAATGGTGCACAAGTGCGGGATAGAGAATTGCAAAAAACTAGGCATAATATTCTCTGCAATGTTACGTTGAGCGTGCTTATTTCTCCTGAGTAAACATCTGCTTACAATAATCATTCACATCCTATCGACCACTCATGCAGTATGACAAATATACTTTTTTATGAGAAACAGATATTCTTTGCCGCCGTCAATGTACCACCGGGGTTAAAAAATATGCCGATGGGCTCCATCACAATGTGCCCCCATTCATGTTCTTTACTAGCCTGAAGTGCCTCAGGCTACTTAAGTGAATTTACTGGTTTGGGTGGCTTGAATGAATAGCTTTTGAAGCAACGACCCTGGCCGCAATTCACGATGTGAAAGTCGTACTTCACTTTGCAGAGTGTCTCAATAGGCAGATTTTTACAGTGTATTGATTAAGTACAATTTCTTTTGTTAGCACAGATGCCCGCGCAGAAAAAGAAAACTTAGACTATCGTCTGCTAAAGGGAACCATGTGTAGATACGAAGCAGCGGGCGCTAACACACAATGGTGGCGACGTTGACGCTAGCATTCGTCAAGCGGGCGGCAAGTGAACACGCACTAGACCAAGTTTTGAACGCGCGATTTAGTGCCTACACTTACGGTGTGGCCAGTGAACGGTTGTGCAGCTCGAGCAGTTGGTTTTTTACTAGCAGACGCAGGGTGGAGGGGATGATTCTTTTGGGAACAATTGCGGGAAGGTAAGTAAATGGGGTGTGGAGTGCACAATAACTGTCTCTCATGTGAGGATATCTCAAATGATATTGCTACGGAAGGGAGACGCCGTATCGACGAGGCTGTGGATCAAATTTATTTCAAACTAGCAGCCGCAGCGGTGTGACCGGTAGACTAGACACCGAGCGGAGATTACCCTTCGTCTTCCTCGTCAGGCACACACGCGCGTCACCCCCTAAAATCTCAATTTGCATGCACGCAGCACAATCCCCGGCGCCAGAAGCACCGTATCGGCGCATCAAAATGTCAACGTCACTAGAAGAGTGGTAGGACTTCAAGCGCGCAACATGTAGAATATCGCTAGCCTGTTGGGCACATGATGGCGATGGGGCGACAGGACCAATTTCATACTCACAGGAGTAACCACACGAAAGACGCGGTATGGACCTAAGTAGCGAGTAAGCAGCTTTCCTGACAAGCAACCTTGACGGGTCGGAGACCAGAGCAGGACCAAAGAACCGGGCGGAAAGTGTACGTCACGGTGTCGTTGGTCATACAGATGCGGTTGCTTCTCTTGAGAGGCCAGAAGGCGAGTACGGGTGATTTCGCGTGCCTGAGCGGCCCGAGTGATAGCGTCCTTGACATATTCACTGGTTGGTACCGCAGGGGACGGTATGATGGCGTCTAGAGGCAATCTTAGTTCTCGGCCAAACAACAGAAAAAAGGGAGAGTAAGCGGCAGTGTCAGGGCGCGAAGAATTATAGGCAATTGTGACGTACAGCAACGCAAGATCCCAGTCGGTGTGGTTAGTAGAAACATACTTAGCTAGCATGTCTGTAAGAGTTCGATTTAGACACTCCGTGAGTCCGTTGGTTTGCGGATGGCATGACGTGGTGAGCTTGTGTCTTGTTTGACAGAACTGCAAGATGCCAGCTATGACCTTCGACAAAAAGGTGCGGCCACGGTCTGTAAGCAGCTGCCGTGGGGCTCCGTGTTGCAAAATCACGTCCTTGAGGAGGAAGTCGGCGACGTCTGTGGCGCAGCTTGTTGGAAGAGTTCGTGTGATGGCATAACGCGTGGCGTAGTCGGTGGCCACAGCTATCCAATTGTTACCCGAGGAAGACAAGGGGAAAGGGCCAAGTAGGTCCAAGCCAACGCGGAAGAACGGTTCTGACGGAATGTCAAGTGATTAAAGGCGTCCTGCGGAAATTGTCGATGGCGTTTTGCGGCGCTGACATTTCTCACAAGCCGCAACGTATCTTCTGACTGAGCGTGCAAGCTCTGGCCAGAAGAAGCGTCGGTGTATTCGGTCATAAGTGCGTGAGACACCAAGGTGACTGGCAGTTGGAAGGTCATGAAGTTCATTTAGAACTTCCGAGCGAAGATGTTTCGGAATGACAAGTAGCAGGACCGGTCCATCCGGCTCGAAATTTTGGCGGTTTAAAACATCATCGTGGAGCACGAATGAGCGATGGGACTGATTGGAAGGTGGTGATTCGATGCGCTCAATGATAACACGCAAGGACGCATCACGGCGCTGCTCGTCACCGATGCATGTCAATAGCGAAAGAGAAAATACGCAAGGGCCGATGTTGGTGTCAAGTATACTGCTCGACTGAGCAACCGGGTAGCGGGATAGACAGTCTGCGTCCTGATGTAGGCGTCCGGACTTGTACATCACCGTGTAGGTATACCCTTGCAGTCGCAGAGCCAAGCGCCCGAGCCCGCCAGTAGGATCCTTCAGTGATGTAGGACAACATAGCGCATGATGGTCAGTTACTACAGAGAAATTTGTGCCATATAAATATGGGTGGAACTTTGAAACTGCCCAAACAAGAGCGAGACAGTCACGCTCTGTAATGGAATAGTTGCGCTCAGCAGCTGTGAGGAGGCGACTAGCGTAGGCGACAACTCGGTCGTGTCCCCGTTGGCACTGGGCTAACGCGGCTCCGATTCCGTGACCACTAGCATCGGTTAAACTTCCGTCGGAGCGAATGGGTCAAAGTGAGCCAATATGAGTGAAGTCGTCAGTAGCGTGATTAGGTGAAAAAAGCAGCAGCTTGGTCGGTACCCCACGTAAATGTGACGCCTTTCTTTAGAAGCTCTGTGAGGGGTCGAGCGATGGTTGCGAAATCTTTCACAAACCTACTAATACAGGAGCAATGTCCTACAAAACTCCGGACGTCTTTGGGTGACTGGGGTACAGGAAAACTAGTGACTGCACTAATTTTCTCGGGGTCCGGCTGCACACCAGAGGCGTCGACAAGGTGGCCCAACACTGTAATTTGGCGGCGTTTGAAGCGGCACTTCAACGAGTTCAATTGGAGGCCTGCAGTGCGGAATATGTCGAGAATAGCTGACGAACGCTGAGCTGAAGGTGGGTCTCAAATGTTGGGGAATATACAACGACATCGTCAAGATAACAAAGACATGTTGATCATTTGAACCTTTGTAGCAGAGAGTCCATCATGCGCTCGAACGTGGCTGGGTCGTTGCATAGCCCAAATGGCGTAACCTTGAACTGATATAGGCCGTCTGAAGTTACAAATGCAGTCTTCTCTTGGTCTTTTTCGTCGACAGCAATCTGCCAGTAGCCGGAACGTAGGTCTATTGTGGAAAAGTATCGGGCGCCGTGGGGACAATCGAGAGCGTCATCGATGCGAGGTAAAGGGTAAACGTCCTTTTTCGTGATTCTATTCAGATGACGGTAATCCACGCAGAAGCGCCAAGTGCCATCTTTCTTTTTAACGAGCACAACGGGGGACGCCCAAGGGCTCGAAGAGGGTTCAATGATTCCTTTGGCTAACATCTTGGTAATGTCTTGTTGAATTACTTTACGCTTGGTGGCAGACACCCGGTATGGTCAACGATGAATGGGATGAGAATCACCAGTGTTAATGCGGTGCTTGACGAGTGAAGTTTGGCCGAGTGGACGGCTAATTCTGTCAAATATGTCGCGGTATGAAGCCAGAAGGCGGCATAGCGCGGCTGACTTCTCAGGTTCGAGGTCCAGGGCAATTATGAAGCGTAAGGTTGCATCCAAGCACGTGGTATCCTGCGAATGACGTGGGTGATCGGGACATACGTCTGCCGCAAAACAAGTGACGTAGTCGTCAATTAAAGGTCTTAGCGTGGCGACGGATATTACCTTGAGGTAGCACTTGTTTTTTAAAACTGAAATTGATAACATGTAAATATGTTCGGTTACAGGTCATGGCTACGACGGAGTGAGGGACAGTAATGTCACGCGCCAGGAGAACATCAGGAATAGACGTCACGAAATAATCACCGTCAGGAACGGGAGAGGGTGTTGACAATTCAACGAATGTGAGAGCTTTAGGTGGTATCCGGAAGAAGTCAGTGGTGCGTAGGCTGTTCGGGAATTCAGGGTGAGAATTCAGGAGAACAGGAAGTTCTAAAAAGAGTGCCGGCGGAACAGTCAATCAGGGCAGAATGCGTCGATATAAGAAGTCCATCCCGAAGGTGACGTCATGTGGGCAACTGTCGTGCACTCTAAATAAAACAGGAACATGGTGGCCGGCAAGGCTAATACGAGCGGTACACATTCCCATCCCGGCTACAGTTCTACCATCGGCGACATGGACGGCTTGTGTTGCGGCAGGCGTGAGCACTTTTTTGAGGTGGCGAAAGAGACGAGCATTCATTATAGACACCTGAGCTTCAGTGTCAACTAAAGCCGTCAAAGAAAGACCGTGCACAAGCACTTCCAGCAAGTTCTTATTAGTTGGTAGTGTCAACGGAGGATTCGGGTCAGTCGCACTTGATGCAGCACTACCTCCAAGAGCTGCATAATCTAGTTTTCCATCCGGGAAGATCCATAGTTAGACGGCGGTAGATAGCGGTGGCGTTGGGGCGACGAAGAATGGCGGCTTTGTGGTGACGGCGAACGCGTGGTAGAGCGACTGTTAGGTGCTTCGGGAACAGGATACTCATGGCTGGGCGAATACCGACGGGGGTCCGCGTATGGCCGAGGAGAAGACGAAAATTGGCTCCAACGAGGGGACGTCCAAGTGCTGCGGAAGTAGCGGGAGACATGGCCAACTCAGTGACAGCGGAAGCAGATTGGCTTGTCGTCTGCTGTTCTTCACTCCGTCGGATTGCGGAATCTGGGCAGAGAGTATGGGTCGTGGCATGGTGCATTTATTGGCATCGGTCTGTAGTCTGGTCAGGAGACGGAGCAGGTGACAGGAAAACCAAGGTTAGCAATTTCTTGCGGCACGACTGCCTGAATAACTGACACCGCCGGAGTTGTTTGCACGGTGCCCTGGTTGAGTGGAAGTGGATGAAACGGCGCCAGACGGGCCGCCTCAAGCTCGCGCTGAACGTTTCGTGTGACATTCTTGTACAAAGGTGGTGCGGCACCGAGATCGGTACAGGTTGACGTGACGTCCGTGTTAGGGAGCCGTGAAAATTGAGGCCGAACTCGGCGGTTTTTGGCCATTTCATAGCGGCGGCATTCCTTAATTGTGATATCGACAGTTGTGACGTTGTTGTACACGAGCAAGTTGAAAGCGTCATCCGCGATGCCTATTAGTATATGGCCCACCTTATCGCTCTCGGTCATTTGCTCGTCCACTTTGCGGCAGAACGCGAGCACGTCCTGTATGTACGAGACATACGACTTGGTTGATGACTGTAGTCGGGTGGCAAGTTCTTGTCGTGCGGCCGTTTGCCGACCGGAGGGGTCCTCAAGGATGTCGCGTAGTCGGTCATTGAAGATGTCCCAGCTGGTGAGCTCAGCCTCATGAGCGTCGAACCAAACACGCGGGTTGCCATTCAAGTAAAAGATTACGCTGGCGAGCACCAAGGTTGGGTTCCATCGGTGAGAAAGGCTAACGCGCTCGTACATGCGGAACCAGTAGTCGAAGTCAAGGCCAGGCTGGGCAGAGAATGTACCGGGATCCCGGGGTGGGACGTCGCAAGGTACATAGTAGCTGGCGCTCCAGGTGATGGCGGTGAGGGGGGGTTATCATTAGAAGTTATGACCGGAGGCTGGACGGTGCGGCCACTGCGAAGCTCCATGGTGAGGACGGGGAACGTTCCACCTCTACCAAATACTTTACAGAAGAGAGACGCCGTAGCGACGAGGCTGTGGATGAAGTATATCTCAAATCAGCAGCAGCAGCGGCGTGACCGGTAGACTAGACACCGAGCGGAGATTACCCTTCGTTTTGCGCGTCAGGCACACGTGCGTCACCCCCTAGAATCTCAATTTGCATGTATGTAGCAATATACTCACGAGGGAATGGGGAATGAAGAGACAGTTAGAGTGAAGAAAACAAAGTAAGCTAAAAGGTAAAAAGGTAGGTGGCGTGAAATCAAGGAGGAGAAAAAACAATAAGCTGGAATGATGGGAGGAGGACACGTTTTACTGTGGCTAGCGGCTTATAAATGTCACTCGGCCAAGCTGGTGTCCTCAAGAAATTTTAGTAAGGCCGCAAGGGCTGAGTGGTGATAGTCCTTGTAGACGGTGGCGTGTAGGAGGTCCTGCAGGGTCGAACATGTTAGTCTAACGAGACGGCATCTCTTCACGAGCCGCTTGCGCGCTTCACCGAGAGCAGGACACTCGCTAAAGAGGTGGGACAGTGTTTCCACCACACCGCAGTTAGCGCAGGTCGGAGACTTCGCGCCGCGCAGACGATGCTTTCGTTCAGCTGGCCACACGGAGCCAGTACTCAGGGCTAGGAGGAGCCCTCGCTCGCGGCCGGTGAAACCAGTTGCTAGGATCGGATGAGGGGGGCGTCCGGTGGCAAACCAACGTAGGTGTGCTCGCGCATTAGCGACCGGCGAAGGTTGTTGCGGACCGAGTCAAAAAAAGCTTGCGTAGTCGGTTAGTGAGGTCCTGATGGAGTGTGCTCGTCTAGCAAGTTTGTCTAGCCTCGTTCCCTGCGATGTCGACATCTGCTCGGAGCCACTAGAGGACAAGATCACAGCCGCGCTCTTGGAGGGCCAGTAAGTAGGCTTCGTGCAATGCGCTGAGCCAGAAGCGGACTGCATTCCTCTCTCGTGAGCGGACTGATGGTAGGTTTTGAGTCGAAGAATATTGCTGCGCTCTTGACGACTGCCAGCTCGCGTAGGAGGTCGGCGTCCAACAAAAGCATGACTAGCTCAGCTGTTGTCAAACATGCGCGTTACCGCAAGCGACACTTTCGCGTATTGCCAAGCTGAAGGGCTATGCAGGTGGCAGCAGCAGATCCATCCCGCAGGACGGACCCCTCAGTGAAAACTTGCGTCCTTCCGGCCAGGTACCCGTAAATTCGCGCCACACCCTCCTGCGTCATGACACTGAGCGGGATGTGGCGCTTCGATCAGACTCTCAGCAAGTGCTGATTCACTCGAAGGGGCGCTCGCCGGTGAGGTGGCGGCCAGCGCAAAGGGCGCGCGGGGTCGTCGGCCACAACGCGATCGTAGACGTGCAGGAGTTGGCCGACACGGGGATTCGGCACAGCACGTAACCGCGCAAGCAGGGGGCCAGCGTCGGGTGCCCGGTGGAGACGCTCTAAGTGGCGCAGAGCGCACAGGTCTGCCGTGAGCAATGCAGGTTACGCGCGACCTTCCGGGAGTGTCTCGGCCACACGACAGCTAGGAGGTATTCCGTGACACATGCGGATGGCGTGGTCGCGGTCTTGGTTTATGAGTTGCCGCTGTGGTGCTTGGAAATTGCAGATTGCAGCGCTTAGAGCACTGTAGATGGAGCCATCGCCTCGTATGTAGTGCCGGCGAAAGCAGCAGGGCGGCCGTTGCCACGGGCTAGTACACAGCGCACAACCGATTCCACGCAACGCATCGTCTGGCTTACGCGCCACACCGCCGAAACCGTTGGAGGCGATTGTCTATTGTGAGACTGAGGTAGAGTGAGCTGAGTTAGCGGACATCGCTGCGCCAAGCTATCGGCACGCCATCTAGCTGAAGGCACGGGAGACGTCATCGGGCCTCAGCACGAGGGTGAGTGATGAAGGTCTTGGTTTTCGACGCCGAAATTGTGAGAGCGATGGTTCTAACGAAGGTGACCACACAATGGAGGGCCTCCTACATACAGGTGCGCACCGCTGAGATGCTGTCTACATCGGCCTTTCGAGGCGAGAGACGGGTGGGGGAGCGACAGTTTTGCGGGTGTTTTCCTGGGCTGGCAAGAGACGCGATTATGCGACACAGGAGGCTAGACACGAGCATAATCAGTGGGAGTGCACGGAGAAACACCGTTAGATAAACTAGTTAAAGAGCTGTTTCGCGTCTAAAACACCACGTGACATGCCCCCTTGCGTGTCGTATCATGCCACACCCTAAAATTTTATGTTAAAAAGACAAAACTTTTGGCCAGGTGTGCTGCCTCGGCAGCGCGGCTATGAAGGAGGTGGCTGTGCAGTGACGCATGTTTTGCTAAAGGTCGCAGAAGTTGGTATCGCTGTTTCTGTTTATGCCTGCCTTGACACTTCGAGATAGAAGCGTAAAGTTTCTACGGCCGGCAAAGTCCTTTACCGCCCTACTGAAACGTTCCGTATGATGCGGAGACCTCAAGTATGGAATTATTGGAATATGGAAGGCGTATGATGCGGACTCCGCATAAGACGTATGATGCGGACTCCGCATAAGACGTAGGATGCGGACTCCGCATCTTATGGAAAGACGTATCATGCAGAAATTACTGGAATGTGTGCATGTTACATCAGAATCTAGTGCAAAGCAATATAATGTGTAAATTGAATAGACGTCCACATCTTGAGTACATGCAATACTGTGTACAAATCACAATATATCTGAAATGTGCATGATGAGAGATTGAATCATCGGCATCTTTCTAATTGTCGTGATGCGGAAGCTAAATTACCTTTTAAATAAAATACATTACAAAACTAAATTAACATGCTAGCGATCATAATTGGTGGTTACATTGCAACACATTAATGCAGTGTTCTATGCAAGACTTGAAGAACTTATAAAGTTATTATTATCAATAGAGAAGCATTAATATACACATCAGCCCTGCTACAATCAATATATTTTTTTATTTGTCTGTATGCTCCAGCTGTGAAAAGTGACATTGCAGTGTTCATGGTACACAAATGAGGTGACTGCACCGTAATTTCACGAGCTCCACCTAAGCCACGGGATGGTGGCACAAAACACACTGTAACAGCAATTTTAGAACGAAATGTTTAAACATAAATAATAATCATAGCACTGTGAGAGTGCGGCGCTGTGTTTATCTCATGAACGCCTTGTGGAGATCGGCAAAATGCTGCTTGAGGCTCCGGCACCACTGTAAATTTGGAAGGTCACTGCCATAGAATTTATGTGTTCTTCATAGGCACCTGGAAATGAAAATAATTGGCACAAATAATGTCAGAGACACATGTTAGCACATTAGTTCACATGCACAAGAAATGTAACACACAGAATGAAACTGAAAATGTAAGGCACACAATCCTTCATGTTATGCTTCATGTGTGTCTTCGGCGACGTCACGGGGTAGTGACGTCGCCGAAGACAGGAAATTTCGTGTTGGGATTCAACTGTTTATTTGGGCGAACCTGTGCCCAGTAAAGGGAAAGTCTAATTACAGCAGCAGTCTTGCACAGATAGCAGTCTCGGACTGATAGCGGCGAACGCAGCGTCGGCCTTCGATCAACTACTCACAAGCGGCGAAGCGCGTCGGCATTTATACTCTTGCCGTCGAATGTTCTAGCGTTATCGCTGGCGGTGGCGTAGGTTCCAGAACAATCTGTACCGTTTGCACAGTGGGCGTGATTTTATCGAAATGATCTACTACAGTCCGGATCCTTCTCGAAAACTGCAGGCGCGGTTTGCGCTGAGAATCGTGTGGTGTTTTGGGACGATAATAAAAACTTGGGAAATGGAACGTGGCATTGCCCCACTCTGAAAAAAGGCATCGTCCCGATGCTTTAACTAAAAATGAAAGTACAATAATAATGCAAGAAAGTACAATGAATAAATTACGATACAACAACAATACAAAAAAACACTGGTTCAGTTTGCTAACGCGCATGAAACGGCTTGAGGCGCGCGACATGGACGACTCCAGGTCGCGATCGGCGTCATTGAGAGTTCGTGATGCCGTCGGGGACAACCTCGTAATCAAGTGGGCCGAGACGTCGAACCACCCTGTACGGTCCGAAGTACCGTCGCAGAAGCTTTTCACTTAGTCCACGTCGGCGTATCGGCGTCCACACCCAAACACGTTCACCGGGCTGGTATTCCACGAAGCGACGTCGAAGGTTGTTACGCTGGCTGTGAGTCGTCTGTTGATTCTTGATACGAAGACGCGCAAGTTGTCGGGCTTCTTCGGCGCGTTGAAGGTACTCGCTCACATCGAGGTTTTCTTGGTCCGTGACGTTGGGTAACATGGCATCGAGCGTCGTTGCCGGGCTCCTTCCGTAGACCAATTTGTATGGAGATATCTGCGTCGTCTCCTGCACCGCCGTGTTGTATGCGAAGGTCACATACGGAAGAATGGCGTCCCACGTCTTGTGTTCGACGTCGACGTACATTTACAGCATGTCGGCGATCGTCTTGTTAAGCCGCTCGGTGAGGCCGTTGGTCTGTGGGTGGTACGCTGTCGTCCGGCGGTGGTTTGTTTGGCTGTATGCCAAGATCGCTTGAGTCAAGTCGGCAGTGAATGCCGTTCCTCTGTCGGTGATAAGGACCTCCGGGGCGCCGTGACGTAGGACGATATTTTCTACGAAGAACTTAGCTACCTCGAATGCACAGTCTTTTGGCAGGGCTTTTGTTTCGGCGTAGCCGGTGAGGTAGTCGGTAGCTACCACGATCCACTTGTTTCCGAAAGCCGACGTCGGGAACGGCCCCAGTAGGTCCATACCAATCTGCTGGAAAGGTCGGCAAGGTGGATCAATTGGCTGCAGAAGTCCCGCTGTCCTTGTCGGCGGTGTCTTGCGTCGCTGACAGTCCCGGCATGTTCTCACATAACGAGTGACGTCGGTGGTAAGACGTGGCAAGTAGTACCTTTCTTGTATCCTCGCGAGCGTGCGAGAAACAGCGAGGTGCCCTGCCGTCGGGTCGTCGTGCAGGGCCTGCAGGAGTTCTGGTCGCAGAGCTGAAGGCACCACAAGGAGGTACTTAGCTCGAAGCGGTGAAAAGTTTTTCTTTTGTAGAAGACCGTTTCGTAGAAAGAACGACGCAAGTGCGCGCTCGAATACCTTCGGGACTTCGGCGGTCCGGCCTTCGAGGTATTCTATTAGGGCCTTAAGTTCCGGGTCGGCCCTCTGGCGTTCAGCGAAGTCGTCGTTAGTTATCGTTCCTAAGAAGTAGTCGTCATCCGGGTCGTCGGGTAGCGGTCGTCGGGAACCGCCTATAATAGCCACACAGGCCCAGAAATCGACGCACGCCTTTCTTGTCAGTGGGCGGCGGGAAGTCGGCGATGGCGGCTGTTTTCCGTGGATCGGGACGTTCTCCAGACTTGCTGATAACGTGCCCCAGAAACAAGAGCTCCTCATACGCAAATCTGCACTTTTCTGGCTTCAGTGTGAGTCCGGAAGTCTTGATGGCTTGAAGTACAGCTTCAAGGCACCGAAGATGCTCGTCGAAACTCGAGGAAAACACGACGACGTCGTCCAAGTACACAAGGCAAGTCTGCCACTTCAATCCTGCCAGTACTGTATCCATAACGCGTTGAAAAGTTGCAGGCGCTGAGCAAAGGCCGAAGAGCATCACCGTAAACTCGAAGAGGTCGTCCGGTGTTATAAACGCCGTCTTCTCTCGGTCTCTTTTGTCGACTCCGATTTGCCAATAGCCAGTCTTGAGGTCCATTGATGAAAAGTACTTGGCGTTATGGAGCCGATCAAGTGCGTCGTCTATTCGTGGGAGAGGATACACGTCCTTTCTTGTGATTTTGTTCAGGCGGCGATAATCCACGCAGAAACGTAGGGTCCCATCCTTTTTCTTCACTAACACCACCGGGGACGCCCATGGACTCTTGGACGGCTGGATAATGTCATCCCGCAGCATTTCATCAACTTGTCTCTTCATGGCCTCACGTTCTCGCGTCGAAACCCTGTACGGACTCTGACGGAGTGGTCTGGCATTTTCTTCGGTTATGATGCGATGTTTCGTGATTGGGGTCTGCCGAATTTTCGATGACGACGAAAAGCAATCTTCGTATTGCAGGAGCAGGGCCTTGAGCTGTTCTTGCTTATCGTTCGGAAGTCTGGAATTGACGTCGAAAGCTATGGGAGGGGCTTGGTTCCTTTGAGCAGGTTTTGCGAAATCGGCGAGGGCGAAAGCACTGGTGGCTTCGACAATTTCTTCGATGTATGCGACCGTTGTTCCTTTGTTCACATGTTTGTACTCATTGCTGAAATTCGTGAGCATAACCGTTGCTTTGCCTCCCCGCAGCTCTGCAATTCCTCTTGCGACGGAAATATTTCGGGTGACCAACAGATGCTGACTGCCTTCAACGACGCCTTCCAAGTCAGGTGATTTAGGAGCGCTGACTGAAATAAAGACGCTTGAGCGAGGCGGAATGGTGACTTGTTCTTCCAGCACATTCAAGGCATGGTGTCCTGACGGCGTGCGCGGAGGTAGTGCTTCTTCTGTGGATAACGTTATCGACTTTGTTTTTAGGTTGATGGCAGCACCATGGAGGCATAAGAAGTCCATGCCAAGGATGACATCTCTCGAGAAACGCTGTAGGACTACGAAGTCTGTAGGATAAATACGGCCGTTAATGGTGACTCTCGCTGTGCAGATTCCTGCAGGCGTTACGAGATGACCTCCAGCTGTACGGATTTCAGGGCCTTTCCAAGCTGTCCTAACTTTCTTTATCTTCGCGGCGAACGATCCACTGATGACAGAATAGTCGGCTCCAGTATCGACGAGAGCGGTCACACTGTGGCCGTCGATAAGAACGTCGAGGTCGCTAGTTCGCCGTCTCGCATTACAATTAGGGCGTGGCGTCGGGTCACGGCTGCGTCGGCTTGTTCCGCTGCTTCCATGTTGCGTCGTCAGGCCACCTTCGGTAAGTGAGCTTTCGCTGTCAGGGCTTTGCCTGTTGACGTTGTGTTCGGAAAGCTCCGTCGCGGCGTCGTCGTCGGAGGAGGATCTTGGGTAGTTCGCCACACAGCAACCGCACCTCCACCGGTTGCTGTCCGTAGTTTCCCGGATACGGGCAAGGAGACCGGCCCCGCGTTGAGCCAGAGTACTGCCGGTGGTGCGGTGACGTGCGGCGGCTGGGCGACGGCGAAAGCGAAGGGCTTCGTGGGGTCCACCGAGCTCCTGTCAGGTAGTCGGCGATGTCACGTGGTCGTTCTCCTGGCTGTGGACGCGGTGCATTGACGGCGAAGACACGCAGTCCCATCTGTCGGTACTGGCAACGGCGGTATGTGTGTCCGGCCTCGCCGCAGTGGTAGCAGAGCGGGCGATGGTCAGGGGTGCGCCAGACGTCAGTCTTCCTCGGTGCACTGCGTTGGCCCGCTGTGGAACGGTAGGACGTCGGTGGGGGTGGTGGCGTCGGTGGCGTCTGGCGACGGAAGTGCGACGGGGCGGCGTTTTGGCGTGGACGGGGAGGAGCGTTGTGGCGCACTGCAGCGGCGTAGCTCATATTTTCTGGCTCGGGCGGTGGTGTTTCGGGAATTCGAAGCGATTGCTGGACTTCTTCTCGCACAATGTCGACGATCGAATCCACTTGAGGCTGCGCCGAAGGCAACAGTTTGCGCAGCTCTTCCCGCACGATCGCTCGGATCGTTTTACGCAGGTCGTCAAAGTCACTGGCTTGAGCAGCAGCGCATTCTGGAGTCAGGCGACGATTATACTGTCTGGTGCGCATGTCCACCGTTTTTTCGATGGTGGTCGCCTCGGATACAAATTCTTGGAGGCTGTTCGGTGCATTCCTCATTAGTCCTGCGAAGAGCTCCTGTTTGACCCCTCGCATGAGGAAACGAACTTTCTTTTCCTCAGGCATGTCTGCGTCAGCGTGACGGAATAGGCGGGTCATCTCCTCTGTGAAAATTCCAACCTTTTCATTTGGTAGCTGAACCCGGGTCTCGAGTAGAGCAGCGGCCCTCTCTTTGCGAGCGACGCTCGCGAACGTTTGCAGAAATGCGCCGCAGAAGACATCCCACGTTCGGAGCGTGGACTTCCGATTCTCTAGCCAGGTCCTTGCGGTGTCTTCCAGGTAGAAGTACACACGACGGAGCTTTTCTTCGTTGTCCCAGTGGTTGAGGGCGGCCACACGTTCGTATGTTTCTAGCCAGGATTCCGGGTCTTTAAACGATGAGCCATGGAACGTTGGTGGTTCCCTGGGTTGATGAATGACGATCGCGGGCTGGGACGCTCCGGTTGTCATTGTCGGTGCAGTCGAGGTCATGGTCTTGGTCTTCCGCGCCTTGTCTTGTAGAAGGCCGTACTCCGGTGGGAGACCTTGCTGTCGGCGGCTCGTTCACTGCTCTTGGTTGGCGTCGGTGTCTTCTCTGCGACGGGGGCTGGGTTCACGGCTTGACGGGGGCGTCCGGTACATGAACGAAGCAGCACCTCCACCAGATGTCACAGGGTCGTGACGTCGCCAAAGACAGGAAACTTCGTGTTGGGATTCAACTGTTTATTTGGGTGAACCTGTGCCCAGTAAAGGGAAAGTCTAATTACAGCAGCAGTCTTGCACAGATAGCAGTCTCGGACTGATAGCGGCGAACGCAGCGTCGACCTTCGATCAACTACTCACAAGCGGCGAAGCACGTCGGCATTTATACTCTTGCCGTCGAATGTTCTAGCGTTATCGCTGGCGATGGCGTAGGTTCCAGAACAATCTGTACCGTTCGCACAGTGGGCATGATTTTATCGAAATGATCTACTACAGTCCGGATCCTTCTCGAAAACTGCAGGCGCGGTTTGCGCTGAGAATCGTGTGGTGTTTTGGGACGATAACAAAAACTTGGGAAATGGAACGTGGCATTATGCATATGTTAATAATAGAAGGAATGAGTGTATAAATTAGTTTTGCCACATCAAAGAAAACAGCATGCTTATCACAGTGAAAATAACTAGATTGTCACGATTTTCAATGGTAGAGATAATCGATTATTATGTCCTTATGAAATTACGGTTTAAATGCTTCCTGCACAGTAAAACTTTAGGAACTGCAAGTGAAAGCTCTCAATGTACATTTAATAGTGTGTGCATGTACATCTGCTGCCTTTATGCTATACAGTTTGTGCACAAGATTGGCATCTTGAACAATTTTAAGAGTTAAACCTATACAACTTATGAAGGTTGAAATCACCATGAAAGCAAGCAGGACCAGGCAGGTGGCATAAAAATCTGTGCAAGCCAGATAACTATAACCGAACTGCACACATATAGGGGAGCAAGAGTAACAAAAATTCGGCTGCTGACCCGCAGGTCACGGTATCAAATCCCGGCTCCATTTCCGATTCAGAGACTATGGCGTCTCTCATAATCGATAGTGATTTTCGGATGCGAAACCCCACATATAAATCAAGAATAACAGAAATAAACTGCCAACAGAAAAGTTGGGTGCATGTGCTATCTGTAAGTGCTTACACTTTACTACATACAGCATGCTCATTCCATTTTAAATACCGATATTGAAAATAACTGCTCTAATAGGAATGTAAAAGATAAGGTAGAACTGAACGACTCTTTAAAAAGTGTCCTTATTATGACATCACGTTTTCTTATAACAAAATTGACTAAGACTCTGAAATATCATTAGGCAAGAAAAAAACTTCAAAAGAACAATCAAGTTTGAAGTCATAATTTATAATATGGCTACTATGACTATAACCAAGAAATCGACCTCAACATGGCTAATGTTAGTTTTTAAGGCCTATGTTCACTAGACAATGAACTATACCACAAAAAGCACAGCGTTCAGGCAAAGCACCATACAAAAAAGAAAGAAGTCCTTTTTGTTATTACCTACAATGCCTTTAAAATGGTATTTTTACCTCCTCTCTCCACTTTTTATCTAAGTAACTGGTGTGAAACAAGTTAGCTGAAAATGCACTGTGCCTCCAAAACCTGTTGGTTGAATCTGAATTTTTTGAAAAATGGTGAAGCTTGCACTAAATTAGGCTCCACAAGCCTTGGAACAGCGACACTGCATGACTCTTAGGACTACTTTGGTTACTTGTGTTTTGTTTCTGGGCCTAAGCATAAAGACGAAGGCTTAACTTAATTGCTGCTAATAAACAAATGCTTTCAAAATTGCCCGAGCGTCAAAGGATGCTCAGACATTTGTTGTTTTTCGCACTGGGCTATTCTACACCAAACATACAAACCATACTGCCTGGCGACCATCACAGATGTATAGTTTAAAAATGATGGTAATTTACTCTTCTGAAAATAGTTATTTGCAGAAATGTTTTGAAGAGAAAAAAGTAGTGGTCACGTGGGTATCTTCATAATTTCGCAGAATGTCGTGCGGGTGTTATTTTTGAGAAAAATTTCGAAGTACCGCTTTTTCTTGCCATATTAAATTTGATCTACATATTAAGTAAAGGTGCTTCTTAAAGTAGTTGAAGCCGAGTAACATTAGTGCAATTTTTCCGCTACATAGGCTTTGAAGAATTCAGCCAAACTGTTTATCGTTTGCAGTTCTTGTATGGCAATACTGCACTATGTATGAATATTTGAGCCACAAATACTCACAGCACAGAAGTTATATTTCATGAAAAAAAAAATAATGTTAGGTCCAGATTACAAATATCACTATATAATCGTTTTTGTCCACATTGAGATGCAATTTGAGCTGTGTGTTTGTCTAATTGATTGATATGTGGGGTTTAACGTCCCAAAACCACCATATGGTTATGAGAGACGCCGTAGTGGAGGGCTCTGGAAATTTTGACCACCTGGGGTTCTTTAACGTGCACCCAAATCTGGGCACACGAGCCTACAACATTTCCGCCTCCATAGGAAATGCAGCCGCCGCAGCCGGGATTCGAACCCGCGACCTGCGGGTCAGCAGCCGAGTACCTTAGCCACTACACCACCGCGGCAGGGCATGTGTGTTTGTCTTATTGAGAAATACTTGTATGTGTAAGTTGAAAGCAAATAAACAGTTATTGTTATATGGCAAGTGTTATCACTACAATTTTTGTTTAAATGAGGAAAATTATTTTTGAAGTCTCCTATTGAGGGCCATGGGGAACTTCGGAACGGAAGCTGTCGTATATCAAATGCAGAAAACAGCCATCATAAGAAAACTTCAAAAATTCATTTCTACTTTAAGACAAAGTGTAATCATATAACTTGCCATATAAAGAGAACTGCTTCCTTGCATTTGATGTGGCAAAAAAATTGCACTAATATTACTTAGCTTCATGCACTACACACAATCACCTTTACCTATTACCTAGACCGAATTTGGTGTAGAAGAGGCAGTATTTTTGAAACACTTTTTACTTTTTACAAAAAAAAACACCCAGACGACATCCTGGGAAGTCCAGAAGGCACCAGTGTGGCCTAATATTTTGTTCTCTGCGATATATTTTAGCTTTTTTGCTGTTTTCAATACAGTAAACGAGCACAATTTTTTTTCAGAGCACATTTAGGACGGTTGGCAAAAATGGCTGGGATGTTTAATGTGTAATTGCCTCACTGCCAGCATTTATTCTTCTTAAGCTCGAGCTATCACCTCTGTGTTACTGCCTCTCTCATATACAATGCCTGCATAGGAAAGAAACAGAAAAAAAGAAAGCCAGGTCCGACAAAGTTCACAAGGCAAGATATTTTCATGTTGGATAAATTCATTACCATAAACAGCAGCAAAATGGCATTCATTTTGAGTAGTCCAAGACACAAGCTATATACCAGCATAGTAAGAGCCAAGCACAAACTTTTCATTTGAACATGTGTGGTGATAGACAGGAAGCACTTATTGCAAGACTTATCAGTCTGTAATTAACTGAATGAAGTACAATGCACTGTTCAATCCAACATCACATAGGCACCTTTGCTATAGCAAAGCCATGTGTCATTGATTCATGCACTAGATGGGACAATGCGAATGTAACAAAAAAGGTGAAAAAAGAAAACAAGGGAAAAAAAGAAGAAAAGGGGGATGCAAAGTAGGAACAGTGTAGCACTACTTTTACTTTGCATCCCCCTTTTTTTCTTCTTTTTTCTTCTTTTCTAATGTTTATCTCTTTTTTTTTGCTTCCCTTACCCCCAACCTCCGGCAGGAGAACGCTTTGTATCAGCGCAACCTAACTTGAAAAGAAGCAAGCGCTGCACTCTTCTGCGTTATAGGTTTTTTTTTTCAGGCAAACATTTCCAACAGGCACACACGCCTACGCCAAAAGATGATGTCATTACTGACCCCATTTAAACTAACACGCCAAGGATGACAAGGTGACTTCTAAAAAATAGGTCCTCCTATCGCAACATCGGCTAGCCTGTCTGAAGCACTTCTACCGTTCACCCTGATTACCAAACTAGATGTTTCCATCTGTCGACTCACATCTTCATTTTAGATAACACTAAGACGAGCTTACATTGATGAATACGCACGAAAGTTTATTGATGTATCATGTATGAGATTAAGCAACTCTGTTAAAAAATTAATTATAGCTTGCTTCCAGGCTTTTTATACTGTAGCCTGAAACTTCGTAATGTCTTCTATGCACATGAACCAGATTGACAACGTAATGCACAACATGCTTAAGAATACTGCGAGGAACATGATAACGACAAAGCGACCAGCCACCCAAATTTTTCGCTATACATGTTTATAAAATGTTCATGTACCCCAAACGAGGTGCTTATGATGCAAGCCGAAAAAACCTACAAGTAGGGCCTCGGAGCCTTCTGGAAGTAGACGTGTTGCATTTTTTCTGTGGAGGGCTTTACACCCATAAGTGAGGAACAAAACTCCTGTATAATGAAGAATGTTGACAGCTATCAGTTATAGAAAAACCTAATGCAGCTAATCTTCCCCGACACATCTGTACATTTAGAGAGGTGACGTAGCTTCTGTGATTGTGGCAGTAACTCCAACAGGACCAGTGCAAAAAATGGCACTACTTGGCTAGACAAATGTCCAAACATGCCTGCCCGACTCCCTCTAGCCATCCCGGATGAATCTGACACATGATTTCTTAACTGCTGGCTGGACAAAAACAAAACCACTGAAGCACTCACAATACACAGCGTGAAGTTTCTCTGGAGTGGTCAACTTCGTCTTCTGCGATGAAAGAGCAGCACAGTGTACTGATAAGGCACTCCTTGCAATTATTTTCAATGCCACACAGTGACCTTGCTGTTCCTGTCGAAGAGAGCTTCGGGAGCTTGGAGAGTGCTTGCTCTTTTCTGGGGGCTGCTGCCGCTCCTCGTTTTCTGCTCAAGGTCAACCTGCACAAAGTTGTAGACGAGGCTTTAAGAGTTGTATATAATGATATACAAATTTTCGCAGAACACACATTTCCTCGTGGCACACTGAGGAATTTCTTATAAAACTTAATGCCTCGCATATGCAAACATTTACAATCGATCCGAAGATGCACTCGAATCTAAAGGAGCAAGTTTATTATGTAGTGTATATAAAGAAAGGTCATTCAGCACAACCACAACTACAGTTGCACACGAAAACGACATTTTACACGATCCTGTTTATTTACATGGTCCATTTTATTTTATTTACACGGTCCATTTTACACGGTCCTGTTTTACACGATCTGGTCTGCATGAACTCTTGAACTGGGCACCATATAGGTTGAAAGACACACACAGAGTTTGGGACAAACCTAGTTTCCCGTGGAGCATCCTCTTGCAATATAACAACACATCTCAATCTAGTTAGTTAGTCAGAACGAGCTGAAAAGAGCTCGCACTTGAAAAGCACGGGCAGAAGGAATGACGCCTGCACCATGTGCTCCCTGTACATTCTCGTTGAGGGTGCAGTTTTCACCTTATCCTTATGCAATTTCGCATTTATAACATTGTTCGCTGCATAATCTTTGTGGCATTAAAGTGTGTGATACCGTCATGTGCATCCCATGTAATTTATAAAAATAGATTACAAGATAGCTTGATTCAAAAATAACAAAGTGCATCCAGCGCCATGTCCTGTAGCCATTCTTTAGGCAAATGGCAGAATGATTTATTCTTCAAAACATATCTTACTTGTAACCACTACAAGAGCTAACTCGTACACTGGCACATTCTGTTTGCCTCTTCAGATTATAAGGTACCTTTTTTACACCAGAAAATCTTCAAGAAGAATAGAAGTGTTGTTATTGTGAAGAAAGAAAAGTAGAAGGAAAAAAAGATAACCTGCCTTGTACAGGGACCGAGCCTGCGAACTTCGAATAACATGTCCAATGCTCTATCAACTGAGCTACCATGGCGGCTATCCCTCTTCCATTTTGCACGGTATATATGGGCATTTATACATGAAAGAGTTAGTCAGCGCTGTCTGTTACCATCATGGCGAGTGTGGGACACCTTTCTTTTGCCTACTGGCAATTACATTACGATTGCAATTACGTTACGATTACTTCCAATATCCCTATACTTCTTTGGCAGCATTATGCATCTGTCAGTTCTCAGAAAATCTGCTAGTCACAGGAGGTGGCAATGGTTCGCCCTCCCACCTAAATGCATGTACTTGAACACATGCACAACTGATCAAAAAAAACAAGTCACACACCGCTAAGAAAACTGAGATTAACTGTTTCAGGTTCATGAGTAAAGGAAAGAATTATAAATTTAAGGGTTTGATGTCTTTGTTGAACACATTATAATGATAACTAGCAGAAACTGATGCCAAACAACTTATAGGGGATGTTATCAAAAGTAACTTTAACAAAATTGTGAAAATCAAAGTGAACAAAAACGTACCTTGGCAACATTTTTTTACAATTGAATTGACATTACTTTTTATAGCATCCTTTTATTTTACTGGGTAATGTTGTCGGGTAATTCTTATTATTAGAGTGATGAGTAGGCTAACAAAGAAAGTATATGGCATTGATACTTCTTTTGAACACCTTAAAGTTTGAGGACCTTAAAAGAGCGGAAGCTACTTTGAGTAGACCAGAATATTTAGTTGGAGTGAAAAAAAAACGTACACACATTTTTACCAGGCTTTTTAACACATTTTGAGACATAAAAGTGCATGCTGCCAGTAATGTTAAGTACCATTACTTTTGTCACAATATGCACTGTAGCAGGTGTAGTTAGAGTGGTGATAGTGAAGGATAAATCAAGCACTCCACCAACTGCGTTCACATCAATGGTCGCGTATTTTAAAAATAAACCTGCTGTATAGTAAAAAAAATTTAGAGCATTTATGATTTTATCCAAATCAAGTTAAACCAACTGGGTAAGCAAACCATTTGCATAAAATCAAAAGGCATAAAGTGATTCATGTATTATAACTATTTGAACAATTTCAGCAATGCAGGGCAAAGTGACAACAGTTCTATTAAAAACCCCTCTCATTATAACATGCACGAAAAGCACCACACCAGAATATATTATAGTGCATGTAATATCGAGACTACTAGACTGTCTATTGACCTTTTAGAAGAAGGGTATCTCCTTCACGTTCAAGGGGCAACCACTTAGCCTTTTCCTGAGCTTTTCAGTGAATATTTCCTGAATTTCAGATATCATTAGGATTGATTTAGAGTGAACAGATTTTGCTTACGCATTGAAACCTAGCTCTGTATGGAACTGCAGTTATGGGTGCCAAACCACCTCCAAATAATTTTTAACATTTAACTTATTTTTTAACTGCAGCAGCACAGCTACCTATGGGTGTCCAAAAAGTAGCTAGAAACAATACCTTTACCTCTTTGAGCCTTTTGGAAGTGTTCAGCTTCTCAGTGCTCACCTTACAACATTTTTTTTAAATATGTGTTTGTGTGCCTACTGCTTTTGCTCCTTGTACAGTGAGGAGAAGCACATAGCAAGAAGAGACAAGAAAGAAGCATAGCGAAAAAAAGCGAAATAAGCGAGGACCTCTTTTGTTTCGTACAATGTGTGTAACATTACTATTGCGACAACATATAGACAAATTATCACGGCTATGCATTCATTGTAGAGTCATACACAGCTGCAACACCACGACTAAATTTCAACCTTGTGTAGGTTTAAGATCCTTTTATAGTGGCAAGCTAATGATATCTGCATTTGTTTGGCACATATTAAGATGCAGTGAAATGTGATATGGTAATCTCATTTAGAATGCACGTCATGTGGCTTCATTGTATACGTAGCCACAAGTAACTCTGGTTGCAAAGCAATATGGCAGAGCCTAAACAGACGTCACCGACCACTCCAATCTGAACTTGCCTTTGCTACTTGCCCATTATCATCCCAGCAAAAAATTAATAATTGACTCTGCTGCAGATATGTGCTAGCCTATGCTAAGGACCAAGTATGAAGGGTGTTTTGTCATTATTGAGATCAGTTATTTGTTCAAGAACACTTGCTGTCAAACACAAATACATTGCTGTCGAAGCATCAAGACTCAAATATAAAGCAAAAAGAAGTGCCTCTTTAAAAATTACAGTCCACAAGGAGCAAGATAAATATTTGATATACTTGGGATGTAAGGCACGCACAAGAGGTGCTGCCATATTATACTTTTTCTTGTGTTGAAACCTGCTTGCTTTACTCACCCAACACATCTGTAAAGATGCCGTGAAAACACCAAGGAGCTGATGCAGCAAGGTTGAACACATGTCTAGGGATTCCACCATTCCAAAGCAGCCCTACAGCCTCCACAGTCCTGCAACCATTTGTAAGATAAATATAGTTCTACCCAAAGTTCTTGGTTTACAGACACACATGCAAGACGCATAATTACTCTATAGGAAGTTTGCATGATAATGCGCTGGGTAGCAAAACGGAAGCCAATATCAAGTATCCCGGCCTGCCGCTTTTTTCTTTCCTTTCTTAATTAATCAATCCATGGTTAATAAATGTTCCCCCAATGTGAAGTGTACTGGCCGTCCGGTGAAGAATTGCAATGTATTTCAAACACAGTCCATTTCATGGCAAGTAAGCATGCAATAGCAATTTGTCAGCTGTTCGAGAAAAGAGCATGAAGTTTAACTAAAACCCATGTTTTTTATAAACACCATTCAATTTGATATAAAAGTTGTGAGCATTATGTGAAGGAACACGGATTCATGTTTAATCAATGATTTCTTATAATGTACTGATATGAATGCAACTAACTGAATATGAATTGATAGTTTTTGCTTGAGAATTTAGAGTTATGAACACTATCGCACTTGCAAGCTGCATCTTGTCCAAAACAGCGGCAAGATAGGCTAGTTTCTGTAGGTGAGCAGTAATGAGCAGTGCGAAGTAACAACAAGAAACACCAGTAACACCAGTATGGGGCAAGCACAGACTGCCAACTGTATAATTTATTGCACAAATGTTCGCCTGAATATCAGTCAGACAACTCGTGCAAATGAAGGTCCAGTTGGGAATGAACAAGTTACGAAATCAACAATGCCTGCTTTCACTAACAGGACCCTCATTCACATAAAGTATGCAGCGATAGGCCCCTACCGAGGTACGTCACAGCATGATGTCACTGGCACATGTAAAAGGTGTGGCTGGAAAAACACTCTCGCTGGTGGCTCGGCCCGGTACAGTCGTGCGGTGTTTGGGGCAAGTTTTAATTTTTCAAAGCTTACACTTCACGTTACAATGTCGACATTAGCTGTAGTATGTGTCAGCAAACATCTAGCTGTGTGGTAAACTGTGTGGTAAAATATTTGCCACGCTGTCTGTTTATCCTGAAGAAGTAAACACACGTGGTGGCCTGTGCGAGCAACAGCGGCATCGTCTTCAAAAATGTGCACTGTTGATTGCGGCATGTAGTGTGCATTGAAAGGTATTGAGAATATCGGTTCAACTGAGAATATTGTGTGTGGTGTGTGCAGTGTCAGTAACAATGTGTCTTGTTTGCGAAGACGTTAGCACTCATGGCAGAGACCGGTCGATGAAAAAACTTGATTCGACATTTTATTCAAGGTAAATATGCACTTGACGCGACCATCTGCGAGTAGGTACATCTCGGTGTTTGTGCTGTGTGCAGAAAAAAATTGCATGGTGACAGGGCTGGAAGATACCATTTGCTGAAGCTGCATGTATGAATCGCCCCGACGAGTACGCAAGCCCAATAAAGGTATAACTTGTTTTATCGAAGGCCTCATATGTCTTCATGTAATAAGCAGAGATTCTTGTTTCACATATACTCAGTACCTTTACCGCTCGATATTCATGAAGTGACAATGCAAACAACAAGTTTGTGTGTAAGGTCCTAAGGGAGCAATGTAAATATGCAAATAAGTTGTAGGTGTCAGATGCAGCGATGTAACTGCACAAAAGATTACGTATATATTAGGCTACAGGTTTAGAATCGCATACATCTCAGTGGTCTATCAGGAACGTCACAAACAAGTTCCTTGCCAACCAGCCCTTGCAAAGAGGGAGGGAATGGCTGGCACGGTGCTCGAAGTGACGTCACACTATTTGCAAACATAAAGGAGGTTTCTTACTTAGGCAACATTTTGCATAATATATTTTTTAGATACAAAACTTTACTCGTCCACATTGATCATACTGATGTCTTTTGTTGTTACTTTGTGCTGTGAATTACTAGGCATTTAGTCACCATGATCTTTAAAAGCTAATTTCAGTGTTCTCTCTCATATTGCTGACAACTGTGTTGTTGCATAAATTGGGCAAAAAAGCAACACAGAAAGGCTGTCACAATAAATACACCAACATGGGTATTCTCCTGCAAACAAAAGTCGGCACTGGTCCTGTCATTACCCGTCTTCCTTCTCTCTTTGCCTTGTTTGTGCTGAAACAGCCAAACACCTAATGAGTTAGATGAGAAATATTAACGCATCAAAACTATAAGTGCTTGCATCAGCAACTACACAACAGCGTGATAACCGCACCCCTGCCACACAGCAGCGAAACATATTTTGAACATGCTGGCAGTGTATTATTTTATAAAAAGCAACTCTGGCAGATTACAAAATCTCACATTGTGCATGCAAGCTTTCTTCAAAGTCAGGCGTACAATGTAGGTGCTGGCCGGTACATTATTAGTTACAAGCAAAGGCGTCTTGCAGGTACACATGCAGATTGCACGAACACCTCTCTCTCTCTACACTAGACACACACATTATATCTTTCAACAAGCACACGCCACTGTTTCGGGGCATAATAACGCTCTACCGTGAACGTATGCTAATCAACCCACTCAGGCGGTTGGCTAGGTGAATCGAGCCAAGTTTCAAATTGTATCGCCCGCGAACGTAAACAAAATGCTGCTTTGCATCAAATGGCACTGCAGGCTTCGTTTAATCAACAACGTAGCAAGCGCCGTGTGCTTCTTCCTCACTACATTGCACATATGAAAAAATCGATCACCATACACATGCATGTTGCCGTAGTTGTCTCGAATTAGCTCCAGTAAGGCCGCGCCGATGCGCCAGGGCTCTGCTGGCGTTAGCGCTGTCAAAGCGAATCGGCAACCGCACTCGCAAAGGCGCGTAAGGTTGCCGTTTCACGACGCCTCGTTCGAGTGCGGCAACACACACTTGCACTGAGTGGCATACTTGGTCTACATAAAAGTGTCCTCCTTACCTTTAGTTTCTTTCACACTGTCCTGAGGGAAGCGACCACAGGCGTCAGCCGTCACCTCGGAGTCCTTCGAGCGCCCGCCCAACCCACCGGTTCCTTGGACGACTCGCACTTGATCCGCACTCGAACAACCGCGGGAATAGGGCGCAATCTTAGCAAATCACACGAACGAGGAACGGCGCTTCCTTGCGTAAATTTAACATTTCGTGCTCTCGTGTGTAGCAGCGCGAACACATGAGAGACGCACCAAAACGGCATGCCCACGGAAACAAAGAAGACAAAAACATGTGGCTTTAGCTGTGAATGGATTTGACTTGGATATCTGTGTGAGGAAAATAAAAAAAAACATCTGTCGCTGCTATAAACTGAAAAACAATGTACGTTATCTGGCAAAATAACTTTAAAAGTGATAAACGGTTATTCAAAAAACAAGTTACAACTTATGAATATTTTCGCAGGTCTTTGTTTTGTTTTTGTTCTAGCAGACGACAGCCTCCTGCTGCTTCTACGACAGACGTAGTGCGGTTTCACGTTCGGTGCGGTGCGGCTTCGTGGTGTCCACCGAGTTCCTGTCAGGTAGTCGGCGATGTCACGTGGTCGTTCTCCTGGCTGTGGACGCGGTGCATTGACGGCGAAGCCACGCAGTCCCATCTGTCGGTACTGGCAACGGCGGTATGTGTGTCCGGCCTCGCCGCAGTGGTAGCAGAGCGGGCGATGGTCAGGGGTGCGCCAGACGTCAGTCTTCCTCGGTGCACTGCGTTGGCCCGCTGTGGAACGGTAGGACGTCGGTGGGGGTGGTGGCGTCGGTGGCGTCTGGCGACGGAAGTGCGACGGGGCGGCGTTTTGGCGTGGACGGGGAGGAGCGTTGTGGCGCACTGCAGCGGCGTAGCTCATAGTTTCTGGCTCGGGCGGTGGTGTTTCGGGAATTCGAAGCGATTGCTGGACTTCTTCTCGCACAATGTCGGCGATCGAATCCACTTGAGGCTGCGCCGAACTCAACAGTTTGCGCAGCTCTTCCCGCACGATCGCTCGGATCGTTTTACGCAGGTCGTCAAAGTCGCTGGCTTGAGCAGCAGCGCATTCTGGAGTCAGGCGACGATTATACTGTCTGGTGCGCATGTCCAGCGTTTTTTCGATGGTGGTCGCCTCGGATACAAATTCTTGGACGGTGTTCGGTGAATTCCTTATTAGTCATGCGAAGAGCTCCTGTTTGACCCCTCGCATGAGGAAACGAACTTTCTTTTCCTCAGGCATGTCTGGGTCAGCGTGACGGAATAGGTGGGTCATCTCCTCTGTGAAAATTCCAACCTTTTCATTTGGTAGCTGAACCCGGGTCTCGAGTAGAGCAGCGGCCCTCTCTTTGCGAGCGACGCTCGCGAACGTTTGCAGAAATGCGCCGCAGAAGACATCCCACGTTCGGAGCGTGGACTTCCGATTCTCTAGCCAGGTCCTTGCGGTGTCTTCCAGGTAGAAGTACACACGACGGAGCTTTTCTTCGTTGTCCCAGTGGTTGAGGGCGGCCACACGTTCGTATGTTCCTAGCCAGGATTCCGGGTCTTTAAACGATGAGCCATGGAACGTTGGTGGTTCCCTGGGTTGATGAATGACGATCGCGGGCTGGGACGCTCCGGTTGTCATTGCCGCTGCAGTCGAGGTCATGGTCTTGGTCTTCCGCGCCTTGTCTTGTAGAAGGCCGTACTCCGGTGGGAGACCTTGCTGTCGGCGGCTCGTTCGCTGCTCTTGGTTGGCGTCGGTGTCTTCTCCGCGACGGGGGCTGGGTTCACGGCTTGACGGGGGCGTCCGGTACATGAACGAAGCAGCACCTCCACCAGATGTCACAGGGTCGTGACGTCGCCGAAGACAGGAAACTTCGTGTTGGGATTCAACTGTTTATTTGGGTGAACCTGTGCCCAGTAAAGGGAAAGTCTAATTACAGCAGCAGTCTTGCACAGATAGCAGTCTCGGACTGATAGCGGCGTACGCAGCGTCGACATTCGATCAACTACTCACAAGCGGCGAAGCACGTCGGCATTTATACTCTTGCCGTCGAATGTTCTAGCGTTATCGCTGGCGGTGGCGTAGGTTCCAGAACAATCTGTACCGTTCGCACAGTGGGCATGATTTTATCGAAATGATCTACTACAGTCCGGATCCTTCTCGAAAACTGCAGGCGCGGTTTGCGCTGAGAATCGTGTGGTGTTTTGGGACGATAACAAAAACTTGGGAAATGGAACGTGGCATTATGCATATGTTAATAATAGAAGGAATGAGTGTATATATTAGTTTTGCCACATCAAAGAAAACAGCATGCTTATCACAGTGAAAATAACTAGATTGTCACGATTTTCAATGGTAGAGATAATCGATTAATATGTCCTTATGAAATTACGGTTTAAATGCTTCCTGCACAGTAAAACTTTAGGAACTGCAAGTGAAAGCTCTCAATGTACATTTATTAGTGTGTGCATGTACATCTGCTGCCTTTATGCTATACAGTTTGTGCACAATATTGGCATCTTGAACAATTTTGAGAGTTGAACCTATACAACTTATGAAGGTTAAAATCACCATGAAAGCAAGCAGGACCAGGCAGGTGGCATTAAAAATCTGTGCAAGCCAGATAACTATAACCGAACTGCACACATACAGGGGAGCAAGAGTAACAAAAATTCGGCTGCTGACCCGCAGGTCACGGTATCAAATCCCGGCTCCATTTCCGATTCAGAGACTATGGCGTCTCTCATAATCGATAGTGATTTTCGGATGCGAAACCCCACTTATAAATCAAGAATAACAGAAATAAACTGCCAACAGAAAAGTTGGGTGCATGTGCTATCTGTAAGTGCTTACACCTTACTACATACAGCATGCTCATTCCATTTTAAATACCGATATTGAAAATAACTGCTCTATTAGGAATGTAAAAGATAAGGTAGAACTGAACGACTCTTTAAAAAGTGTCCTTATTATGACATCACGTTTTCTTATAACAAAATTGACTAAGACTCTGAAATATCATTAAGCAAGAAAAAATCTTCAAAAGAACAATCAAGTTTGAAGTCATAATTTATAATATGGCTACTATGACTATAACCAAGAAATCGACCTCAACATGGCTAATGTTAGTTTTTAAGGCCTATGTTCACTAGACAATGAACTATACCACAAAAAGCACAGCGTTCAGGCAAAGCACCATACAAAAAAGAAAGAAGTCCTTTTTGTTATTACCTACAATGCCTTTAAAATGGTATTTTTACCTCCTCTCTCCACTTTTTATCTAAGTAACTGGTGTGAAACAAGTTAGCTGAAAATGCACTGTGCCTCCAAAACCTGTTGGTTGAATCTGAATTTTTTGAAAAATGGTGAAGCTTGCACTAAATTAGGCTCCACAAGCCTTGGAACAGCGACACTGCATGACTCTTAGGACTACTTTGGTTACTTGTGTTTTGTTTCTGGGCCTAAGCATAAAGACGAAGGCTTAACTTAATTGCTGCTAATAAACAAATGCTTTCGAAATTGCCCGAGCGTCAAAGGATGCTCAGACATTTGTTGTTTTTCGCACTGGGCTATTCTACACCAAACATACAAACCATACTGCCTGGCGACCATCACAGATGTATCGTTTAAAAAATGATGGTAATTTACTCTTCTGAAAATAGTTATTTGCAGAATTGTTTTGAAGAGAAAAAAGTAGTGGTCACGTGGGTATCTTCATAATTTCGCAGAATGTCGTGCGGGTGTTATTTTTGAGAAAAATTTCGAAGTACCGCTTTTTCTTGCCATATTAAATTTGATCTACATATTAAGTAAAGGTGCTTCTTAAAGTATTTGAGGCCGAGTAACATTAGTGCAATTTTTCCGCTACATAGGCTTTGAAGAATTCAGCCAAACTGTTTATCGTTTGCAGTTCTTGTATGGCAATACTGCACTATGTATGAATATTTGAGCCACAAATACTCACAGCACAGAAGTTATATTTCATGAAAAAAAATATTGTTAGGTCCAGATTACAAATATCACTATATAATCGTTTTTGTCCACATTGAGATGCAATTTGAGCTGTGTGTTTGTCTAATTGATTGATATGTGGGGTTTAACGTCCCAAAACCACCATATGGTTATGAGAGACGCCGTAGTGGAGGGCTCTGGAAATTTTGAGCACCTGGGGTTCTTTAACGTGCACCCAAATCTGAGCACACGGGCCTACAACATTTCCGCCTCCATAGGAAATGCAGCCGCCGCAGCCGGGATTCGAACCCGCGACCTGCGGGTCAGCAGCCGAGTACCTTAGCCACTACACCACCGCGGCGGGGCATGTGTGTTTGTCTAATTGAGAAATACTTGTATGTGTAAGTTGAAAGCAAATAAACAGTTATTGTTATATGGCAAGTGTTATCACTACAATTTTTGTTTAAATGAGGAAAATTATTTTTGAAGTCTCCTATGGAGGGCCATGGGGAACTTCGGAACGGAAACTGTCGTATATCAAATGCAGAAAACAGCCATCATAAGAAAACTTCAAAAATTCATTTCTACTTTAAGACAAAGTGTAATCATATAACTTGCCATATAAAGAGAACTGCTTCCTTGCATTTGATGTGGCAAAAAAATTGCACTAATATTACTTAGCTTCATGCACTACACACAATCACCTTTACCTATTACCTAGACCGAATTTGGTGTAGAAGAGGCAGTATTTTTGAAACACTTTTTACTTTTTACAAAAAAAACACCCAGACGACATCCTGGGAAGTTCAGAAGGCACCAGTGTGGGCTAATATTTTGTTCTCTGCGATATATTTTAGCTTTTTTGCTGTTTTCGATACAGTAAACGAGCACAATTTTTTTTTCAGAACACATTTAGGACGGTTGGCAAAATGGCTGGGATGTTTGATGTGTAATTGCCTCACTGCCAGCATTTATTCTTCCGAAGCTCGAGCTATCACCTCTGTGTTACTGCCTCTCTCATATACAATGCCTGCATAGGAAAGAAAAAGAAAAAAAGAAAGCCAGGTCCGACAAAGTTCACAAGGCAAGATATTTTCATGTTGGATAAATTCATTACCATAAACAGCAGCGAAATGGCATTCATTTTGAGTAGTCCAAGACACAAGCTATATACCAGCATACTAAGAGCCAAGCACAAACTTTTCATTTGAACATGTGTGGTGATAGACAGGAAGCACTTATTGCAAGACTTATCAGTCTGTAATTAACTGAATGAAGTACAATGCACTGTTCAATCCAACATCACATAGGCACCTTTGCTATAGCAAAGCCATGTGTCATTGATTCATGCACTAGATGGGACAATGCAAATGTAACAAAAAAGGTGAAAAAAGAAAACAAGGGAAAAAAAGAAGAAAAGGGGGATGCAAAGTAGGAGCAGTGTAGCACTACTTTTACTTGCATCCCCCTTTTTTTCTTCTTTTTTTCTTTTCTAATGTTTATCTCTTTTTTTTTGCTTCCCTTACCCCCAACCTCCGGCAGGAGAACGCTTTGTATCAGCGCAACCTAACTTGAAAAGAAGCAAGCGCTGCACTCTTCTGCGTTATAGGTTTTTTTTTTCAGGCAAACATTTCCAACAGGCACACACGCCTACGCCAAAAGATGATGTCATTACTGACCCCATTTAAACTAACACGCCAAGGATGACAAGGTGACTTCTAAAAAATAGGTCCTCCTATCGCAACATCGGCTAGCCTGTCTGAAGCATTTCTACCGTTCACCCTGATTACCAAACTAGATGTTTCCATCTGTCGACTCACATCTTCATTTTAGATAACACTAAGACGAGCTTACATTGATGAATACGCACGAAAGTTTATTGATGTATCATGTATGAGATTAAGCAACTCTGTTAAAAAATAATTATAGCTTGCTTCCAGGCTTTTTATACTGTAGCCTGAAACTTCGTAATGTCTTCTATGCACATGAACCAGATTGACAACGTAATGCACAACATGCTTAAGAATACTGCGAGGAACATGATAACGACAAAGCGACCAGCCAACCAAATTTTTAGCTATACATGTTTATAAAATGTTCATGTACCCCAAACGAGGTGCTTATGATGCAAGCCGAAAAAACCTACAAGTAGGGCCTCGGAGCCTTCTGGAAGTAGACGTGTTGCATTTTTTCTGTGGAGGTCTTTACACCCATAAGTGAGGAACAAAACTCCTGTATAATGAAGAATGTTGACAGCTATCAGTTATAGAAAAACCTAATGCAGCTAATCTTCCCCGACACATCTGTACATTTAGAGAGGTGACGTAGCTTCTGTGATTGTGGCAGTAACTCCAACAGGACCAGTGCAAAAATTGGCACTACTTGGCTAGACAAATGTCCAAACATGCCTGCCCGACTCCCTCTAGCCATCCCGGATGAATCTGACACATGATTTCTTAACTGCTGGCTGGACAAAAACAAAACCACTGAAGCACTCACAATACACAGCGTGAAGTTTCTCTGGAGTGGTCAACTTCGTCTTCTGCGATGAAAGAGCAGCACAGTGTACTGATAAGGCACTCCTTGCAATTATTTTCAATGCCACACAGAGACCTTGCTGTTCCTGTCGAAGAGAGCTTCGGGAGCTTGGAGGGTGCTTGCTCTTTTCTGGGGGCTGCTGCCGCTCCTTGTTTTCTGCTCAAGGTCAACCTGCACAAAGTTGTAGACGAGGCTTTAAGAGTTGTATATAATGATATACAAATTTTCGCAAAACACACATTTCCTCGTGGCACACTGAGGAAGTTCTTATAAAACTTAATGCCTCGCATATGCAAACATTTACAATCGATCCGAAGATGCACACGAATATAAAGTAGCAAGTTTATTATGTAGTGTATATAAAGAAAGGTCATTCAGCACAACCACAACTACAGTTGCACACGAAAACGACATTTTACACGATCCTGTTTATTTACATGGTCCATTTTATTTTATTTACACGGTCCATTTTACACGGTCCTGTTTTACACGATCTGGTCTGCATGAACTCTTGAACCGGGCACCATATAGGTTGAAAGACACACACAGAGTTTGGGACAAACCTAGTTTCCCGTGGAGCATCCTCTTGCAATATAACAACACATCTCAATCTAGTTAGTTGGTCAGAACGAGCTGGAAAGAGCTCGCACTTGAAAAGCATGGGCAGAAGGAATGACGCCTGCACCATGTGCTCCCTGTACATTCTCGTTGAGGGTGCAGTTTTCACCTTATCCTTATGCAATTTCGCATTTATAACATTGTTCGCTGCATAATCTTTGTGGCATTAAAGTGTGTGACACCGTCATGTGCATCCCATGTAATTTATAAAAATAGATTACAAGATAGCTTGATTCAAAAATAACAAAGTGCATCCAGCGCCATGTCCTGTAGCCATTCTTTAGGCAAATGGCAGAATGATTTATTCTTCAAAACATATCTTACTTGTAACCACTACAAGAGCTAACTCGTACACTGGCACATTCTGTTTGCCTCTTCAGATTATAAGGTACCTTTTTTACACCAGAAAATCTTCAACAAGAATAGAACTGTTGTAATTGTGAAGAAAGAAAAGTAGAAGGAAAAAAAGATAACCTGCCTTGTACAGGGACCGAGCCTGCGAACTTCGAATAACATGTCCGATGCTCTATCAACTGAGCTACCATGGCGGCTATCCCTCTTCCATTTTGCACGGTATATATGGGCATTTATACATGAAAGAGTTAGTCAGCGCTGTCTGTTACCATTATGGCGAGTGTGGGACACCTTTTTTTTGCCTACTGGCAATTACATTACGATTGCAATTACGTTACGATTACTTCCAATATCCCTATACTTCTTTGGCAGCATTATGCATCTGTCAGTTCTCAGAAAATCTGCTAGTCACAGGAGGTGGCAATGGTTCGCCCTCCCACCTAAATGCATGTACTTGAACATATGCACAACTGATCAAAAAAAAAACAAGTCACACACCGCTAACAAAACTGAGATTAACTGTTTCAGATTCATGAGTAAAGGAAAGAACTATAAATTGAAGGGTTTCATGTCTTTGTTGAACACATTATAATGATAACTAGCAGAAAGTGATGCCAAACAACTTATAGGGGATGTTATCAAAAGTAACTTTAACAAAATTGTGAAAATAAAAGTGAACAAAAACGTACCTTGGCAACATTTTTTTTACAATTGAATTGACATTACTTTTTATAACATCCTTTTATTTTACTGGGTAATGTTGTCGGGTAATTCTTATTATTAGAGTGATGAGTAGGCTGACAAAGAAAGTATATGGCATTGATACTTCTTTTGAACACCTAAAAGTTTGAGGACCTTAAAAGAACGGAAGCTACTTTGAGTAGACCAGAATATTTAGTTGGAGTGAAAAAAAACGTACACACATTTTTACCAGGCTTTTTAACACATTTTGAGACATAAAATTGCATGCTGCCAGTAATGTTAAGTACCATTACTTTTGTCACAATATGCACTGTAACAGGTGTAGTTAGAGTGGTGATAGTGAAGGATAAATTAAGCACTCCACCAACTGCGTTCACATCAATGGTCGCGTATTTTAAAAATAAACCTGCTGTATATTAAAAAAAATTTAGAGCATTTATGATTTTATCCAAATCAAGTTAAACCAACTGGGTAAGCAAACCAATTGCATAAAATCAAAAGGCATAAAGTGATTCATGTATTATAACTATTTGAACAATTTCAGCAACGCAGAGCAAAGTAACAACAGTTCTATTAAAAACCCCTCTCATTATAACATGCGTGAAAAGCACCACACCAGAATATATTATAATGCATGTAATATCGAGACTACTAGACTGTCTATTGACCTTTTAGAAGAAGGGTATCTCCTTCACGTTCAAGGGGCAACCACTTAGCCTTTTCCTGAGCTTTTCTGTGAATATTTCCTGAATTTCAGATATCATTAGGATTGATTTAGAGTGAACAGATTTTGCTTACGCATTGAAATCTAGCTCTGTATGGAACTGCAGTTATGGGTGCCAAACCACCTCCAAATAATTTTTAACATTTAACTTATTTTTTAACTGCAGCAGCACAACTACCTATGGGTGTCCAAAAAGTAGCTAGAAACAATACCTTTACCTCTTTGAGCCTTTTGGAAGTGTACAGCTTCTCAGTGCTCACCTTACAACATTTTTTTAAATATGTGTTTGTGTGCCCACTGCTTTTGCTCCTTGTACAGTGAGGAGAAGCACATAGCAAGAAGAGACAAGAAAGAAGCATAGCGAAAAAAAGCGAAATAAGCGAGGACCTCTTTTGTTTCGTACAATGTGTGTAACATTACTATTGCGACAACATATAGACAAATTATCACGGCTATGCATTCATTGTAGAGTCACACACAGCTGCAACACCACGACTAAATTTCAACCTTGTGTAGGTTTAAGATCCCTTTATAGTGGCAAGCTAATGATATCTGCATTTGTTTGGCCATATTAAGATGCAGTGAAATGTGATATGGTAATCTCATTTAGAATGCACCTCATGTGGCTTCATTGTATACGTAGCCACAAGTAACTCTGGTTGCAAAGCAATATGGCAGAGCCTAAACAGACGTCACCGACCACTCCATTCTGAACTTGCCTTTGCTACTTGCCCATTATCATCCCAGCAAAAAATGAATAATTGACTCTGCTGCAGATATGTGCTAGCCTATGCTAAGGACCAAGTAAGAAGGGTGTTTTGTCATTATTGAGATCAGTTATTTGTTCAAGAACACTTGCTGTCAAACACAAATACATTGCTGTCGAAGCATCAAGACTCAAATATAAAGCAAAAAGAAGTGCCTCTTTAAAAATTACAGTCCACAAGGAGCAAGATAAATATTTGATATACTTGGGATGTAAGGCACGCACAAGAGGTGCTGCCATATTATACTTTTTCTTGTGTTGAAACCTGCTTGCTTTACTCACCCAACACATCTGTAAAGATGCCGTGAAAACACCAAGGAGCTGATGCAGCAAGGTTGAACACATGTCTAGGGATTCCACCATTCCAAAGCAGCCCTACAGCCTCCACAGTCCTGCAACCATTTGTAAGATAAATATAGTTCTACCCAAAGTTCTTGGTTTACAGACACACATGCAAGACGCATAATTACTCTATAGGAAGTTTGCATGATAATGCGCTGGGTAGCAAAACGGAAGCCAATATCAAGTATCCCGGCCTGCCGCTTCGTTCTTTCCTTTCTTAATTAATCAATCCATGGTTAATAAATGTTCCCCCAATGTGAAGTGTACTGGCCGTCCGGTGAAGAATTGCAATGTATTTCAAACACAGTCCATTTCATGGCTAGTAAGCATGCAATAGCGATTTGTCAGCTGTTCGAGAAAAGAGCATGAAGTTTAACTAAAACCCATGTTTTTTATAAACACCATTCAATTTGATATAAAAGTTGTGAGCATTATGTGAAGGAACACGGATTCATGTTTAATCAATGATTTCTTATAATGTACTGATATGAATGCAACTAACTGAATATGAATTGATAGTTTTTGCTTGAGAATTTAGAGTTATGAACACTATCGCACTTGCAAGCTGCATCTTGTCCAAAACAGCGGCAAGATAGGCTAGTTTCTGTAGGTGAGCAGTAATGAGCAGTGCGAAGTAACAACAAGAAACACCAGTAACACCAATATGGGGCAAGCACAGACTGCCAACTGTATAATTTATTGCACAAATGTTCGCCTGAATATCAGTCAGACAACTCGTGCAAATGAAGGTCCAGTTGGGAATGAACAAGCTCCGAAATCAACAATGCCTGCTTTCACTAACAGGACCCTCATTCACATAAAGTATGCAGCGATAGGCCCCTACCGAGGTACGTCACAGCATGATGTCACTGGCACATGTAAAAGGTGTGGCTGGAAAAACACTCCCGCTGGTGGCTCAGCCCGGTACAGTCGTGCGGTGTTTGGGGCAAGTTTTAATTTTTCAAAGCTTACACTTCACGTTACAATGTCGACATTAGCTGTAGTATGTGTCAGCAAACATCTAGCTGTGTGGTAAACTGTGTGGTAAAATATTTGCCACGCTGTCTGTTTATCCTGAAGAAGTAAACACACGTGGTGGCCTGTGCGAGCAACAGCGGCATAGTCTTCAAAAATGTGCACTGTTGATTGCGGCATGTAGTGTGCATTGAAAGGTATTGAGAATATCGGTTCAACTGAGAATATTGTGTGTGGTGTGTGCAGTGTCAGTAACAATGTGTCTTGTTTGCGAAGGCATTAGCACTCATGGCAGGGACCGGTTGATGAAAAAACTTGATTCGACATTTTAGTCAAGGTAAATATGCACTTGACGCGACCATCTGCGAGTAGGTACATCTCGGTGTTTGTGCTGTGTGCAGAAAAAAATTGCATGGTGACAGGGCTGGAAGATACCATTTGCTGAAGCTGCATGTATGAATCGCCCCGACGAGTACGCAAGCCCAATAAAGGTATAACTTGTTTTATCGAAGGCCTCATATGTCTTCATGTAATAAGCAGAGATTCTTGTTTCACATATACTCAGTACCTTTACCGCTCGATATTCATGAAGTGACAATGCAAACAACAAGTTTGTGTGTAAGGTCCTAAGGGAGCAATGTAAATATACAAATAAGTTGTAGGTGTCAGATGCAGCGATGTAACTGCACAAAAGATTACGTATATATTAGGCTACAGGTTTAGAATCGCATACATCTCAGTGGTCTATCAGGAACGTCACAAACAAGTTCCTTGCCAACCAGCCCTTGCAAAGAGGAAGGGAATGGCTGGCACGGTGCTCGAAGTGACGTCACACTATTTGCAAACATAAAGGAGGTTTCTTACTTAGGCAACGTTTTGCATAATATATTTTTTAGATACAAAACTGTACTCGTCCACATTGATCATACTGATGTCTTTTGTTGTTACTTTGTGCTGTGAATTACTAGGCATTTAGTCACCATGATCTTTAAAAGCTAATTTCAGTGTTCTCTCTCATATTGCTGACAACTGTGTTGTTGCATAAATTTGGCAAAAAAGCAACACAGAAAGGCTGTCACAATAAATACACCAACATGGGTATTCTCCTGCAAACAAAAGTCGGCACTGGTCCTGTCATTACCCGTCTTCCTTCTCTCTTTGCCTTGTTTGTGCTGAAACAGCCAAACACCTGATGAGTTAGATGAGAAATATTAACGCATCGAAACTATAAGTGCTTGCATCAGCAACTACACAACAGCGTGATAACCGCACCCCTGCCACACAGCAGCGAAACATATTTTGAACATGCTGGCAGTGTATTATTTTATAAAAAGCAACTCTGGCAGATTACAAAATCTCACATTGTGCATGCAAGCTTTCTTCAAAGTCAGGTGTACAATGTAGGTGCTGGCCGGTACATTATTAGTTACAAGCAAAGGCGTCTTGCAGGTACACATGCAGATTGCACGAACACCTCTCTCTCTCTACACTAGACACACACATTATATCTTTCAACAAGCACACGCCACTGTTTCGGGGCATAATAACGCTCTACCGTGAACGTATGCTAATCAACCCACTCAGGCGGTTGGCTAGGTGAATCGAGCCAAGTTTCAAATTGTATCGCCCGCGAACGTAAACAAAATGCTGCTTTGCATCAAATGGCACTGCAGGCTTCGTTTAATCAACAACGTAGCAAGCGCCGTGTGCTTCTTCCTCACTACATTGCACATATGAAAAAATCGATCACCATACACATGCATGTTGCCGTAGTTGTCTCGAATTAGCTCCAGTAAGGCCGCGCCGATGCGCCAGGGCTCTGCTGGCGTTAGCGCTGTCAAAGCGAATCGGCAACCGCAGTCGCAAAGGCGCGTAAGGTTGCCGTTTCACGACGCCTCGTTCGAGTGCGGCAACACACACTTGCACTGAGTGGCATACTTGGTCTACATAAAAGTGTCCTCCTTACCTTTAGTTTCTTTCACACTGTCCTGAGGGAAGCGACCACAGGCGTCAGCCGTCACCTCGGAGTCCTTCGAGCACCCGCCCAACCCACCGGTTCCTTGGACGACTCGCACTTGATCCGCACTCGAACAACCGCGGGAATAGGGCGCAATCTTAGCAAATCACACGAACGAGGAACGGCGCTTCCTTGCGTAAATTTAACATTTCGTGCTCTCGTGTGTAGCAGCGCGAACACATGAGAGACGCACCAAAACGGCATGCCCACGGAAACAAAGAAGACAAAAACATGTGGCTTTAGCTGTGAATGGATTTGACTTTGATATCTGTGTGAGGAAAATAAAAAAAAACATCTGTCGCTGCTATAAACTGAAAACAATGTACGTTATCTGGCAAAATAACTTTAAAAATGATAAACGGTTATTCAAAAAACAAGTTACAACTTATGAATATTTTCGCAGGTCTTTGTTTTGTTTTTGTTCTAGCAGACGACAGCCTCCTGCTGCTTCTACGACAGACGTAGTGCGGTTTCACGTTCGGTGCGTGTCGCCGACGCAAAGCTCTACAGTACTGATATCAGAGTTATCAATTCTCAATGAATCATAGGATGGCTACAAAGCAGTAACGTTTTGACATAGTGCAGTACGCAATCTTTCAAGGTATGACATTTCTTTGCTTTGAAGCAAATCGAAGCAAGCCGGCCGGCGCAATCAGCTGACATAGCTGCTACGCGAGGCATGGTCGTGCGCAATAGTGTCGCGCCCCGCGCTCGATTTGTCATCAAGCGATAGAGGTACTAAGTGGAATACAGCTAGATGCAGGTATTAATGGCGTATTACTCTAATTCCCTGTGGTGGCCGACTCAATCGCAAGAGAGACCCGGGAAACAACCTTCAACTGCTCAAGCTTCTGTGTGGGTGTAAAAATACTTGTTTTCATCCGCGGTGGGGCAGCAATCTATAGTTGAAAGACATGCGAAAAGCATGTGACGTATATACAATCACAAAACATATGCACACAACAATAGATACGATCGCATATCGTACATAAATATGCCAACACATAGCGTGTAAAAAGCAAATTTATATACATAACCTGAACGCACCCGTACTCTTCAGCGTGAATAGCTCAGCTTAAAAAAAGCGTGAATAGCTCAATAAGCTAACGCACTCAGTTCACATACACGAGCACAACTGAGTGGCGCAGGTTCGAGTCCCGCCAAGTCAATTTTTTTTGTTTTTTTCAACGTTTTTATTGTACTGCTATCTTTTCTAATGCCTTAGGTTCTAAAAAAAATAAAAGCAATATTGCGTTCAAGTACGTATGTGGGACTGTGTTTTTTGCGCAACAGTTATTAGTATTTTTATTTTCATTATTAATTTTTTTTATTTTATAATATAAAAAATATAAGCACTAAGGGGAACATTGGGTCTGCTTGATTGTGAAGGAACTCGAGAAGTGAGAAAACTCAGACCAAAAAATTTATTTGAGATAAAACTGAGCATTTCACAGCCGGACCAGTTTCTTCAAGGGTAGGCCCTAGGTATGCGCGAGACTTGCTATATGACTCATCTCAAGCTGTGGCAGTTGAGGGAAGGCAATATCACCGAGAAGCAGTTCCAAAATATATTTTGGTTAATGTTTTTTGATTCCTCCAAAATAAGGGCTGCACAATTGTGATCGAGCCAAACCAAGAATTGCGGGCACGAAGTCATGAGACAGAAAATAAATAATGTTGATTGTTTGAAAAATTGCCCTTAATAAAAGGGAGAGTTATGGAGTGCTACGTAGCTTAACTCGCAGTAGGAATTTTATATATATACATATAGATAGTTTAAAATGGACAATGTTGCACACACAGATATTGGTTAAATTTCTTTGCAGCACAGTTGAAGCATCTATGTAGAACTGAAGCATCAAGGAAAGGTCATGCGTCCTCACTTTATTGCGCTTTACATAGCTTGTATGCGTCCATGCAGCCATGATATGATATATTTTAAAGCATTTGTTTTACCTATAATCTTCTTATTCATTAAAGCTGGCCCATAAGTTGTGTCTTATGTAGCACTATGAAAGCGTAATCTGCATGGTGGTCTGAAACAATGCTTTTGAAAATCTCAAAACGACCCAGCTCTATACACGACCATCCGAGCATCAATGATAAGCACCATTATGTGTCCGTACATATCACTTGTGCTCTCATAATTAATTATTTTTCTGACCACTCCCTCGGCCCCTACCTCGTATCTGTCGTGAAGCTGTGGCAAGTTGTGTATAGCTGTATTTATAGTGTAGGAGCACATACTATCAATAAAAAGTTATTTTTAGGCTACATGAAATTACTTTTCATAGATTTTCATTTCTTTTGTCGGTGCTCAGGAGAGCTAAGCTCATGGTCGATATTTTAAAATGACATTTCTTTTTGCCAATGGTAATGAGAACAGTTTCATTATTATTGACAAGTTCTTTCACATTGAATTTAGTTCTCTATATTATTGTTTCTACCGAAAAACGAGCCCTTGAAGTGACACATGCAAGTAAAATGACAGTTATTATCATTCCTTGTGAATGACACATTTTCCGTTTGACAGACTTTAGCACCTGGTCATCTGCAGAAGTTGTATTCATTCTGGAAAAGGGCGAACAGCGGTGACTGACAACACAGACTAGCCTGCGTTATTCTTTTGTACATATATGTCACTGTGAATTCATTTATAACTTTATAGAGCTCGGATTTCCTGCTGAAAATGTGACAACAACTGTAGTTTCCACATTTTTGCAACAATCCACATGCCTTTCATACACTATTGCACATTTTGTAAGCACCTTACAAAATCTGTATATTTCCGTAAGACCTTACATTCTGCATTTTCCTTATGAGAGCTTCTGTACACTCCATACACTTTCCTTATCCTTCCATATCTTCCATAATGAACTCTCCGTATGCTCCATAAGTTTCCTTATCCTTCCATATACTCCATAAAAAGCTTTCCATATATGCCACACATTTTCCTTATCTTTCCGTATACTCCATAAAAAGCCTTCCGTATACGCCATACAATTTCCTTATCCTTCCATATACTCCATAAGAAGCTTTCCGTAAATGCCATACAACTTCCGTATATTTCCATTAAACTCCTTACTTTTTCTGTATGTAGCATAAGGAAATGTTACGGAGTCCATATATTTTCCGTAAGATTTCATACGGACGTTTCAGTAGGGCCATTATGCAAGAGGGGCAGGTTTTTTATGTATCTTTTAATATGACTTAATATAGTAACAAAAACGGTGTGAACAAGTGCATGCTCACAAACCACATGCGCACACAACAATTTTTTGCAGTTTTCTTTCGTCATATAACGCTCACGTACAAAAAAATGGTTGATCTCACGTACAGTGGGATCGATGACATGCGAAGCACGGAAGAGAAATTTTGATATGTCACTTTAAAATCAGCACAACGTTACGAAGTGAAATATATGATGCTGTACATGGCTTCCGTCTCATGATTATCATGTTTGAATGTGTCGTTTATCTTCTTCATCTATTCACGTGATGTGACACCAAATTTATAATATATGGAGCTGGCGAAACGATTACAAGCACGCTGTGAGCGTGGTATGTTGTCATGTTCTTACATGACACGCGGGTCAGGATTATCATGTTTGCACCAGTCATGTATTTTGTCATCCACTGACGTCACGTAGCACCAACTTTGGTGTATGTGAAGCTAACGAAACAGCCGCGAGCGCATCATGAAGGGCCCAATATACTCCCATGTAGCGTTGACGAGCGCGCACGCTGGGCACAGTGAAGCTACGTTAGCAAAACACGAGCGCTCTATAGTCTGACGCCAGGCGTTACCAGCATCCGTCGGCGTGGCCCGACGACAACCGGCGCGAAATGCGACATGCTGCATTTCGCGTCGATGCGTTACCCACAAACACTGCGTCTCCCTGTTCTCGCGACGGAAGGATGCTGGACGCTCTGATGCGTCATAGCAACGCAGCGCAGCGGGCGCCTGCGAGTAAATGACAGCACCGGCGCCAGACGTGGCAATGCCGGCGTGACGCGACGAAATGAACGCTGATGAGAACGCGCACCGCGTCACGTCGAAGTGTATTGGCGCCTCTACTGTGGCATGTAGTCATGTCCTCACATGACACGCATCTCATGATTATCATGTTTGCACCAGTCACATACCTTCGTCATCCATTCACGGCCCGTAAAACCAAACTTGGTATGGGTGAAGCTAGCGAAACGGCCGCCAGTACATCATAAGCGTGGCATGTAGTCATGTTGTAACATGACACGCATGACATGATTTTAGGGGCGAAGTTCCCTACGGCGTGGCTTGTGCGTCCCTCGTAGTACGTAACCACCAGTGGCACATACCCGTAATAGCGGTCCTTACGATTTTGACCTCCAAGGTGGTTCCGGTGAGATATTTCTTCTGTGCGTTGTTGAACAATAAAAGATAGTGCTCAGTGCACATGTCAATGGCTGCTAAGGGGGAATGAGAGACAGAAGCATTCGGTCTTTAGGTAACGCGTACGCTGCAACCCCCATTAGCAGCTTTTGGCATGTACATTGAGCACGATCTGACAAGAAACGGTTGCTAGGTTATACTCGCTGGGTGTAACCTCCTTGGTTTTATAAAGGTTTAGCGAGCGTTGGGCCGCATAGCCATGAATACAGTGAACTAGTATATACCATGAACTCGAGGTAGTTAAAGGTGAGAAGTAAACCTCAAGCGCAAGCCGTAAGAAACTGTGCATGTGCCACCTCCCGTTTAGTCCTTGAAATGTCCGCTGGGTGGCGGTGCTTCTATATGGAGATTATATGATGAAAAGATGCGAGATGGTGGTACTTGGAGTGCTGAATAGATGGACGAACGGACACACAGACAGATGCATGGATAGACTCATGAACGGACGCAGGCGCGGATGCATGGACGAACGCAGGGACGGACGCATGAACAGACGCACGCACGGACGGGCGGATGGACGCATGGATGGTTAAACAGACGTACGCAGGAACGGACGGAAGCAAGAACGAATGGACGGACGAATGCTTCGCCCCACTCCCCATCATTCACTCCGTGGATATGCTGCCATTTTTTTACGTTAGTGTCAGTCACGTGTGTTCGCCATGCAATAATACCATACCGTACCAGTTTTAGGACATGCCATATGAAGAAAACGACCGCAAGAGCTGCAAGACCATGAAATGTAAATCATGACATTCATTACGTATATGTCAAAATTTTCATGTTATGACTAGTCAAATATGTTCAGGATGCAGTCATGTTATGCCATACGAAGTTTGGTATTGATACCATTATCGAAATGGCCGGGAGAGCTAAAAGTCTTTGGTGGATAGATAGATAGATAGATAGATAGCTAGATAGATAGATAGATAGATAGATAGATAGATAGATAGATAGATAGATAGATAGATAGATAGATAGACACGCTCAAAGTTGCCAATTTTCGCTAAGAAAGGATTCGCATTTAAAAAAGTGGTCATTGCACTCGATAGCTGAAGTTATGGCCGGCTCCACATGGAATTTGGCGGAGAACTTTTAGCAGGCATCTGCAGTAAGCAGGAGAACGCTAATAATAAATATGAAGTGACAAACTGTCTCACTGAACACTTTTCAAACATATGTACAATTTTCTCGATCACATTTTGCCTATCTTCGTTTCCTCCAAGGTTATTGAAATAATCATGCTTAATTAGGTAGCCAAACGAAAAACAAGAATAGTGTGACGAACTTCAGACGATAGTAATCAACGTAGATTTGGTAACAACGTCTCAGAATGCATTGGCATACATTTCGAGCGGGTCTAAATACAGCTGGAACACCTGGTACACTTAGGTGCAGCGGTTTTTTTGCCACATATTGGCAAACCTCAATATGACGTGACGGCAAACACAGGTGACACGATAAAATATTTTTATATTCGCTTCAATAGAGTTTCATGAAAAAAATCTCTAATTGATCCGCAGCAGTTGCAGTTCTTGTGTTCATACTACGAACTTTGAATATTACACGAACTATTTGGACGTATCGAGTTCAATGAGTTTGCATCCGCTGATTCCGAATTTCCATTAGTTTAGCGCTTTTTGCACGCCGAGGGGGACAATATGGTTTCAGAAAAAGGGAGGTCACTATAATTTGTTCCATTGTTACATGTGTTACATGTATTTTTCGTGTTCACAATCATTTATTTCTGTACCATACAGTGTGCATTATTTACTTACCCAAGCGAAGGGAAGTTCCAGAGATAAGTCGTTGTCTTCTCCTTGGAATCAATCTCAAGTTGCTTAGCCGAGAGACAAGAAAACTTAGTGGTGTTTGGTGCAAAGGAGATGCCTACTGCGTGTGGAAAACTAGCGAACACCCGCAGTAGATTTAGAAAATATGACGCACACCAGGCGGAATCACCACAGCTGTTTTTCGTAGAAGGCTGTGTAGAAATGAATGATAATACTAATAAATCATTCGAAGCAGCGCACGTTTTTATCCACATATCATATTAGAACGCCACTTTTAGAAAGTTTGAATACGAACTTTGAATTATGCACAAATTCAGTTAAGCTTGACCGGACATTTACTTTTTTGAGCTAACCACACCCTTAAGACTTTACAGCCGACCAGGTAGTGCAGGGAGACATTGATTAAAATGGAATGAAAGACATGCAAATATAGTCGCCTCACGCTAAATGCTCATACTCTCATAGGAGAATATCCGCATCTGTATATTTTTTCAAAATGCATCATATTGAAGATTTTGAAACAAAAACACTTGAAGGACGCCTAAACTTTACCTCCAAAGATTGAACATGATGACGCGAGTGAGCACGCTAATTGTTTTTTTTTTGCTTCTAGGCAGATACTCACAGCGCCGCATGTAAATGAGCGTCTGTGAGTGCTGCACTAGCCTTTCTTTTTATTTGAAATAAACAAAAATAAACAAATGAGCTGTCGCCGCTATTCGAAGAAGGCTATCTCTTTCCAGTTGGTCGTTATGACATGAGAATTAACAGTCTGTGAACATTATGTTGATGCCCACTAAACATTCATAGAATGCGTAAGATTTAACATTGGGTCATAACTCATAAATTTGTGAAGTAGCGAAATACACATTAGGTTTTTTCAAAGCAATATGCGCCGACGCGGGTACACACTTTATTGATACTGTTGTTCATGTATACTGTTCAATATAGCTGACTTGTTGATAATAGCTAGGCATGTAAACCACTAAATCGTTGTACAATTAACATCATGTAGAGCTGGTATGGCTACGCTTCTACCCCGAATACCATATCTGTAGCGAGATTGTTTGCTCTGAATGAAGCCTAGATATGTTTTTTTAGAAGCAGCTCTAAGCGATGTTTTGGCTGTGTCAATAGAAACCAAAAACTGTCCGTCCCTCCGAGGTAAAATGTTTGACTGCCTTGCGAAGTGTCGATGTTTGATGTATAAGTAAAACACCTGAATTTTATTCTTGGTGTCTCTTGGAACTTTGCACTCACTGACAACGTCACAGACGCCGACACCAATTTTTTTTCGCGACCTGCGTTGTCTAATTACTACAAAGATGATATCTATAGCTAATTTATTTATATAGCTCTGCATTGACTTACTGTCGTCAGTACAATTATCGCCTTTTTTCAATAAAGAATGAATCAAAAATTTTCAACATGTGTGCAGAAAGCTTGCCATTTTTACAGAAGCTATGCACTGGGAGCGTGTTTAGTATTTGTTATGAACTTGACGTGTCTCATTAATGCCACCTTGGAAGACGGCACGATGAATTCATTTCAGCCTTTGTGTCAGTCCTCATCAGTGGAGAGCCAAGAGATAGAGAAGTTCGTGAATATTGTGCTTTTTTTGAAGAAGATGAAGTTTATTTAAGAAATGAACGCTGGGTGCCATCGTATATAGAACAAAGGCTACTGTGCTCGACCGTTGATACGAAATTGGCGGATTCAATCCTGGTAGCAGTGGTCGCTTTCGACGGAGTTGAATTATGAAAAGTTCGCGTCCTTGGTTTATTTAGATGCACGTTAAGAACACCACGAGGTTTAGGTTTTTCAATCACTGCACTACAGAATGCTTCATAACCATATGAATGTTCTGGAGGCAGTAAATAAGACTGAAAAGATGGTCGATTAGGAAAGTTTTAAATCGAGCTGGGCTTCAGCTTCACGAATCCACAAAATTTCTAATTGGACGCTTCTCTAGTTACAAAAAACCCTGGTTTGACTCTGAAATGTAAAAAAATATCTCACCTGTCAAAATGCTTTTTTTCCTCAGAACATTTATCTAAGCATGCAAGTGCTCACCTTGTATGTGTCTGCATTCATTCTTGGAAGTTTCGGGGTCCCCCTGGAGAGTGCAAAGCTTCAAACGCCAACGGAACGGCCAACGTAGCCAGCCAAGTAAGCAGTGCGACACGCCTCATCGCACAGATCTACGCACACAGTTACTGTTTGCGGATGCTTTCAAAATGTACAAGGCAGTTCCAAGCCACTCTTCGAGTGCACCACACCGAAAAATTGTTTCTAGTGATTGTAACATGTACTTCAGCTTACTATTTGCAGCTTCCACACCATAATAAGCCTGAGGTATCCGTTTAGTTCACGACTGTATTAGTCTGTCTAAACGTTAACGAGCCTGTCGTTTCTAAGAAAGATTGAGGACAGATGTTTTTATTCGTACTACGAATACCCAAAAAAAGACTATAGCACGGAGAAAGTAAATACAATACAAAATATAATCAGCAAAAAATATGACAGTATGCTGTATATGAGGTATGCTTGTCAGATGTCAAAAGCTTTTTCCCACAGCAGTGGATGAGAAAACAGAACTGATTTACAATTCTATTACGAAAAAATTTTTGCCAGTATTAGTTTCGAACTGTGAGACTTTTTAACAGACATTTCTGGACAATGTTGGAGCATCTGTTGCGAAAGCCGGGTTGTTCGTAACTTTACTCGCTTAACTAAGCATACAATTGTGTCCCTGTAAAGATCAGAAGACCTGCTTCATGATGTTTCTAATTATTAAGTTTGTTAGAGGTATTACAGATGCCACTCGTATTGTCAATACTGAGTCCTTACTCGTTCCTTTTGGTCTATTCGTCTACAGTGCCAGGAAAGTGTAATCATTCATAGCGGCTAATAATCAGATTTATATCTCCTGCAGTATAATACACAATAGCACCGTGTCGATATCGAGTGAGCTTAATTATATATAACCTGACAATCGAATAATCATTGTTCGCTCCAAAGCGCAGTAGCCGATATCGATAGAGAAGACGAACACTTGTTATGAACAGAAATATTGAAGCTCTGTACTCAGAGAAAATCGGTGATCGGTGCACACAGCAGAGTTGGTCAACGCTCCCTTGAGTTTATTCAGAAGTAAGTTGCTGTTACCTCATGTTATCTCAAGGCATTATTGTTCCAGATGGTATTACTTCTTTACACTGGACCAATGTACAGCCCGCATGCTTGTTTATTATATCAAAAGCTGTTATGACATCAAAACTCGGGTCACGTGCAGCGGCGTAGTTGTCCGCCGCCACCACCACTGGTGTCCGTAGCCACATTGCATGGAATTTGAAAGAAAACCTGGTACAAATAGCACTGTGGGGTTGAACCCGCGTCTGCTGGGTGCCAGCCCATTATTCTACCACAGAGCCATTCCAATGCTTTGGACTTGTTGGCAGGCTTGCCTTAAACAGGCTTGATGTCGGGAAAGCAATCGCGTTAATATGACTTATAAAGCGTTTTCCAACAACGAAAGAACAACCAGTGAACGCACGATGTGAATAGCGTAACGAGTGGGTCGTTCAATGCTCCAACTCATTACAAAAGCTTGTTCTTGTTCACCCATTAACTGTGGCGCATACCCACTTCAGGCATAATTCCTCATCGTCATCAGCCAATGCATGAACAATGGGCACAAATTCCGTGCAAGTGTTTAGCGGATACCACGCTTCTCAGAATGACGAAACATACCATAGCGAATACTAGCTTACTACGCAAAATCTTTTATTATCAATGTCGTACTGGGTATCAAGCAAGCATGCTTGCAGCAGTTACCAAATTTATGTTCAGAAAAGGTCCTGAAAGGCCACTCTTCTAGCTTTCGCTGTGACTGCGGTGTGTCTTCGGCGCAAGCCTGGCGTTTTTGTTTTTTCTTTTGTATGAAGGTTCCTTTCGTATTGTAGTTCTAAGGATGGTATTGCATTGCGCAATGACGCTATTAGCTTAAGTAAAAAATTCTGTGAGAAAAAGACCTGGATCTAAAAATAATGTTTGCTGCGGTCCAAGATATCAAACCACTTTTGAGGCCATAATTCTTACAGCAAAAGAAAATCTGTGAAGAAGTGATGAGTGGGTTCATTAGAATTTAGAAAAACGAGAGAAAAAAGCAAGCTTATGTACAGAAAGCCAGAGAAGTTGACCTGAGCAATAGCATGCTCTAGCCTGCTGCTCTACACCGGGGGAGGGTAAAGTGGAAGAAAAATGATAATGAATGATGATGGTGAGATAAAGAGGGGAGTATATACAATTCTTTCCAGCTGAGAAAAAAGTTATAGCCGTGCATACAATCCAGTTGCTTTTAGAAAAGCCTATAACTGATCTTATGACCACAAATATGCTATTGGGTTCAGGCCTAGGGCGCTACACTGTCTCAACACTAAATACCTTTCTGCGAAATCATTCAGTAGAAGAAATCAGAGTTTCTTCTTCACGTGCGTTTCTATACTGGGCAATCACAAACTATGTTCTCAAGTGTTCCTGGCGCATCAAAGTTTTCACAGTTGGGACTGGTGTCACTGCGGCTGGGCTGATGATATACCTGGTGTTCAAAGTTAAATTTTAAATTGTCTTTAACTTAAGTGCTCGAAGGCACTTGATAACCACTTGCGCAAATAAGTTAAGCGGCCAGGGGAATAGAAAGTTAGACGATATTTATTGTTGTCCGCATCCAAATCAACTAAAATTCAAGAATTGACATTTTACTAGCTGCGATAAATTAGCATCTATATATTGAACAAGGCTAGGCAGTGGTGTTAGTACAGTTTCAGTTAAAAGGTTATTATTAGCTAGCCTGTGTTGTGACATACCGGGCTCCTAAGTATAATTCTCTTTCGCATGATTACGCATGCAACAGAGTTAGGGTCCGCACAAAGCTCCTCCTTAAAAGGACGCATCTGTTGCGTGTGGTGTTTAGTGTGTGAATATGGTGGAAGCGTACGCATACATCATAACAATTCCTCTTGCCCTCTCGGCAGACGAAATCAAAATGTGACACCGTGGTGCGCTATGAGCCTTAAGCATGATCCTGATGAACACATTAACAGAAATCATTTTTTGTGACGTTTTTTCGTGACTTTAGGTCACACGGAGACATCTTCTTGTGAACGTGCTAACTTAACCATTCTGCACCAGGGCGACTCCGGCAGTACAGCGTTTCTGCTTTGAAGGTCTACGAAGGAAATCCACGCGGAGTTCTTTCCGGTTAATATGGCTGCTTCTGGCATGAAGTATTCTACCAAAAAAATAGACGTGGAGCTCGCAATGGCTGAAATGAATGACAATGCTTCATTGGTGATTGGGCTTTACGCATATCACGACTTACACCGTCCCCTTCGAACAAGGTCCACTTCATGAACCTATTTTGAAGCTTTTGCACAACAGGCTTTGTCTACCTTCCAAGACGGACCACGAAGGCGATCGTCGAAAAAAACTTTGAAATCGTCGTTGCCGCGTGCGTAACCTCGATGCCACAGCTCAGCATCCGACAGATTGCCGATCAGTGTCGTCGCAGCGTCAGAACAGCCAAAAATCTAAGAAAACACAAGCTCCATCCATATCATGTTTTCCTTCATCAGGACCTAAACGAAGTGGACTTTGAAAGGCGAGTTGACTTGTGCAATTGGGGCCTCATCAAAACTGATGAAGAAAATGACTTTTTGAACGGAATAAATTAGACTTGTTAAGCTTGGTTTGCCGGAATGGACGTGTTAATCTTGACAACACCCATTATTGAGCACAAGAACATTCACACTGCCTGAAGCAGCACAACCATTTAACTCACTGGAGCATGAATGTGTGGGGAGGCATACTCGGGGATGGAATCATTAGAGCTAGCTTTTTGAGGACAACTTGAATGAAAAGATGTACACAGAAGAAATATTGGTTGTTGTCATTGCTGACTATGTCTGCAGTCTTTACCTGAATGGCCTGCACCAAGCAGCACGATGGAGCACTACAACATTTTTTTTTTACCAGGGTGAAGAACTGGTTGGACAGACGTTTTCCACAACAGTGGATCAGGCGCGCAGGAGCGATGTTTTGGCCAACGAGATCTTCTGACTTTTCTGCGTGCGTTTTTTTTTCTTTTGGGGCTACGTTAAAGATAGAGTTTGCGTAACAGAGCCCGGCGATGTTAATGACATGAAGGACAGAGTAACATCTGCCTGTGCGAGTATTCCTGCAAAAGTAGTGCGCCGAGTTATCGAGTCGACGCGAGAGCGGTTTATGCTTTGCGTTGCTGCAAAGACAGGCATTTCGAACACTTTTTAGGGCACTGACGTCTTGAGAAGTGTATAGTGTTCATTAGATTTGTGCATGACCGAAATAAGCTTACGTAGCAGCAGGAAATATGCGTTAGCTGCGATAAATCTGTTTCAGTTATTATTGGTGGAGTCGTTGCTCTTAATTTTAATAAACGTTACAGTACTCGCACATCAGTCACGCTATTCGCGTAGCCCAGGCCACTATATACCACACACACTTCTCTAGTCATTATTACGCACGCGCACTGGCATCCAGATTCTCCGCCCGCACTGTTATCTCGGCATGTTATCTGGCACTATGATTGATTGATATGTGGGGTTTAACGTCCTAAAACCACAATATGATTATGAGAGACGCCGTAGTGGAGGGCTCAGGAAATTTTTACTACCTGGAATTCTTTAACGTGCCCCTAAATCTGAGCACACGGGCCTACAACATTTCTGCCTCCATCGGAAGTGCAGCCAGCGCATCCACGATTCGATTCCGCGACCTGCGGGTCAGCAGCCGAATACCTTTGCCACTAGACCACCACGGCGGGGCACCTGCCACTATCGTTAGAGGCTCTGCAGTTGCGTGGTACAACACTGGTTGCAAGGGTTTTTCGATTTTCGATTTCGACGGCCGAGAGGGCAAGGCTAACTGTTATCGCCTATACATACGCTTCCACCTTCTTCACACACTAAACAGTGTTAGCAACAGATGCGTTACTTTAGGAAGCAGCATAGCGGTGACCCTCACGCTCTTGCATGCGTAATCATGTGAAAGACAATTAAGCATTGGAGCCAGATATTTTGGAGCACAGGCGTTGGAAGAAAAATCTTCCTACAGAAACCGTACGAACACCACTGCGTACTTTTTGAATACAAACATGCCAATTTACTGCGGCCATCAAAAAATTATTACATTTTAGTTATTTGGGCTACTGACAGCGATAGTTGTCACCTAACCTGCGGTCCCTCCTGGCCGCCTAACTTATTTGCACGAGTGGTTCTCACGTGCCTTCCAGCGCCTAATTTTGAAAAAATCGTAAGCCAGTACGTGCGCAACGTCTTGGGTAGCTTCTGTACGTTACATCAGCTCTGTAATTTAATAAGCGAGCAGCCCCAACACTAAAAATAATGGGAACTGTTCAATCAACCAAAGTTTCAACTGTTTCTTTATTGCTAGCAAACTGGTTGCCATGGGTCATTAGAGAGAATGATGTAAAATAACCGTGAGAAAGTTTTCGCTTCATGTGTTCAACAGAAGCTGTTTTAAAACAGTTATTGCTTTATGTGGTTCTTGTTTACGCTATGTAGAATATCCTATTCTATCTTCAAGAGCTCATTATTGTCTGCTTTTAAACATTGTTTCCATTTTCGGACTGCTTGGATATATACAGCATATAACATCTCCAGTATCCTAGGCCATCCTTCGCACGTTCCCCTCCACTAGTGACTGTGCTGGCGACACTAGAGTGTCTTACTAATGCCGTCGACGCCGTATTCATAAACGGTTTTAAATTCTTGTTCCATAATAACGTACCATGATCTACCAATGTCATAGTAAGACTAGTGTCTTGGTGCGTACAGTATAGTATTGGGCTTAGGAAAATTGTGTTGGGCTTATAGAAAAAAAGCATTAGAATAATCTTCCTCAGTGAACTCGGGAAATCGATAATCAACGTGTAAAACATACGGCCTCGAGGACTCATTAACGTGCCATAAAGACGCAATAAATGTGCGCAGCTATCAGAAGCAAGTGACACGGCTAGTTTCAAAAATATACGAATATATTTCTGCCATGTAATGTAAATTAGGGGCCCCGTCCCTGTGGTCTACTGGTTAAGGTACCCGGCTTCTGACCCGCAGTTCACGGGATTGAGTCTCGGCCGTGGCTGCTGCATTTACGGTGGAGGCGAACATGCTGTAGGCATGTGTGCTCAAGTTTGGGTGCGCGTTAAAGAACCCCAGTTTGTCAAAAACTCTGGAGCCCTCCACTACGGCGTCTCTCATAATCATATGGTGGTTTGGGACGCTAGACCCCACATATCAATCAAATCAATGTAAATTAAGGACATTGGGACATTAGACCCCTCATATCAATCAAATTAGGGATGTCGATAACGCCTCAGGTTGCCATGTGATACGTCATTGAACTTTTAATTTTTGCTTGATGTTGTCCGCATGATACGCAACGGTGACGGTGTCAAGAAGTCATCACTTTTTGCGCATGGAGCCAGACTTGCGCACATAAAGCAGAGGCGAGGCGCAATCAACTAATCATTGCGCTAAGAGTGCTAGCATGGTTAAGTCTTTGTTGTATCACCTGTAAAGGAAGCAATAAGAGAGAGTGCCATTACTTAGCGCTGGCTGTTCTTATTCTGTCTTCATTCTCCTTCTGATTCGGCAGGTCAAGTGCGAAAGCCAAAGCATCATTGCCACAGTTTATCATTACACAAATTTGTTCAAAGTGCTGGGCTATGCAAGACATTGATGATAACCGCAGCCGGGAAGGGGACCTTCAGGTTGCATTCTTAGAACAGCTTATTACTCACATTTAGCCTCTAAATGCTAGGAATCAATGACAGGCTGGTTTGGCAACTCGTCATCGCTTCAACTGAATTTATTCCTTCATTGTTAAATACTTTTCATTGATCAATAGGAAAAATAAGGGGCCTAATGACGTGATTTGGCCGCAAATCGCACAAACAGGAAGTAAAGGAATACACAACGACAAGCACGAGAAGTCCGTGTGTGTTCTTTTACTGTGTTCGTGTTATTTTCGGCCAAAGCATGTCACTAGGCAAATACCAGCTAGGCTAACAATCAGTATTGTCAGAATAAGGGACATTGTGATGAAACTTCGTCCCCTGAAGGGAAGAACTCCCTGCACATCTATGCAATGGCCTCTCAATGAAAATTTCGCCGCTAGTTTAATCACACATGTGTATACACCATGGCGCATAGCTGTGGGCTCATCATTGTTTGCACAGCTCGAGAAAAAGGTAGAAAAGAAGTGCCGTCGACTTCAGTCCGATATAAGATGTTGAATACCTCAAGTCAGACTCATGTCACAACAATGTAGCGAATGGCCAGGGCTCAAACTATATTGTAGCGCTCATTACAGCTTGTTCAAAGAAAAACTATTTGTGGCGAGCTAAACTTTCAGGTAGAAACTGTTGCGTACGTTGGCCTAATTTTAATGGTGCGGGCATCGCATAGCGTATATGTTAGCTGGGTGTTTTCACAATACAGCTGTTATTAGAACCTTTGCTTCTATACCTGGTTTGTCTATGTCTATGTAGTTTACCTTGTTAAATATGCTAAATTGTGCCGAAAAAGTAAACAAAAAAATACCAACACGTTCATTGTCGGATGTCAAGATAGAGATGACAGCCTTTCCTTTGTCGCACATTCACTATGAGGTATGACCCAAAAACTATGCGGAAGGAGGGTAACTCTATCAAGTGAATGATTATGATGATGTTCCAGGGATTATTGGAACCTGCCCACACAGGCGAATTGGCCAACAGACTGGCGGATTACAGTGTTACCATCAGTCATTACACATTTACCTAATATGCGAAATAATGTATATACATAGTGCTATAAAGCGTTAAATGAAAAAAAACAAATGCGGAGCGCTCACATTGTGTGTACTCTTAACATTCATGTTTTCTTTTGATATTCAGCCGGTGACCTTTGCCAAAGTGGTGTGCGAAATTCCCAAGGTTTCCATTGCGAAATTGGAAATGACGGTGCGTGTGACTCACCACAGCCTCATTGCTGTGTTTACTACTCTTAGGAGATAATGTGCCAGCTGGTTACAAATATGTATAGTAAATCAATTTGTCATTACCAGCACAGCCACTACGTCAAATATTTAGAGCCATGTATTGAGTTGTGATTAAATTCTTGCTTCTCACTCCTACATTAGTACAAACATCCGGTCGATGCATATATATCACATATGTGTATCTCTGTTTGTTTAACACCACATAAACAGCCAAAGGAAAGGCACAAAAACTTTATATCTAATACAACATCATAAGTAAGCGTAGCCTCTGGACATAAGTTTCAGTTTCCAGTACAGGTAAAACTTGTCTATACGTTGTCCGTCTTGCAATTGATTATTCAGACGACAACAGCGTATCTTCAGGTATTCTATTTTACGTTAAACATGATACAAATCATTCACAGTTTCAGTTCAAAACATTTGTACACCGTGTAGAACGCGTCAGTACAGTTTCGCAGCTTGAAAATTATTGTGCTCATCGGCAACAGTGAGCCACGTCAACGTCATATTTTAAACAGTCACTGGTGCTTGGTACTGAGTGGAATTCGTGAGCGGATCCACCACGTGTCTTTGTTGAAATACAATGCACTGGCAGAACTTCTGCCGTCGACTCAGAGGGAGAGATTTTGTCTGGTTTGAATACCAGTCCAGCCGCTGAATAAAATCCACTTTCTTGTGCGTATCGTTGCGGGCGGCTCCATAAGACTCGAAATGGGCTTCCGGTGTGGTAGTGACGAGCACCCGAACAAGGACCTTGCCGATGACCTGACCACCCAAAGCTGATGCGTCTGACACCTTCTCTAGGTGCCACCTTGTAGACGCGGCAGAGGGCAAATTTGAAGTTGGTTAGCATCAATGCACCAGTACTTACATGATTGGCATTATTTTTGCCTACATAGTCTCTCGAAAAACAAAAGCATATAGAATTTCAAAGAGCGAGGAACTGCGACATCAGCAAAAGATGTAATGAGCTGGCTAATAAATCCCGACAAATAAATCTACAATACTTATTTATCAAAACAAAATGATGGGTGTCTTGTTTTCATCTTCTGTGAGATACTTCCCGTTTTTCGTTGCACAGAAATATACTGATATTAGCAGGAATATTTGTAGCCCGAAGCAATATTCGGAAAGAAGAAGGAATAGACTGAGAAAACAAAACTCTCTGTCCTTTCATTCTATCCTTTCCTGTTTCCGTATTTCACCTCGCGCTACAAATTTCTTGCTAATTCATCACCAACAAGCCCACATTGAAACTCTGTTGTTAGCGTCTTCAGCGTGCTAAATATGCGTCTCACTAGCGTCGTATATTTCCATGCTCTAAAAACTAGAAGACTAAAACGAGCAGATAGTTTGTGCATAAAACATATAAGCTTGAGCTATTTTTCTATAAATTTCATGGTAGGCATGTTAGTATATGTTAAAAAAATTTTGAGAGGTGATTTTGAGAGGTTCAGGGTAAATTTTGAGAGGTTCAGCGTAGCATTTTTCCAATGCTGCGTCAAAAAAAAGATTACGCAACTCATTAACCTCATAAAGTGCACGGGCGAATTAAATATATTCATCTCAATAATCTCTGTGAATTTTCACACCCACTACAGCCTAGGTCTCAACCTCTTTGTGTGTCGTGGTTCAGTACTATTGCTGGATGAAAAAAAAAACGAATCGTATTCGGGCGAATGATGCCATAAGCTAACGTTCCGGTAAAATTCCACCTTCAGACTTGAATAGCGGTGAATAGTGCAGACTGGAGCATACATTACTGTTTATAACGTGGTGTCCCATTGTGCACTTGGTTTATTGCTATATGGTATGCAATCACGAAGCGGTCAAGGACAATTCGTGAACATTCCACCTTTACTTAAATCACGGTGCCACTCCTACTTCTGATACAGGTGCAAGGTGGTGTGGGGTCATAGTGCTTCGTTGTGCCCAGCCTCTCCAATGATACCACGCCTGAGGAGTGCTTGTTGATGCCTCAGTGTACCGAGGTTAATAAGAACAGCCATTTTCCTTTCTCGCGTCGTGATTTCGTGTTCACGTAACTTGAAATCATGTGCGTCTTTTCCGGTAATTTTACCCCTATACAAAAGCTTTCAACCACCACGATGAATAGTTGAGTATTCACTGTAAGAATATTACCAAATTTGCTTGTTTTTACGTGCCCAGGTAGACTACGCAGATCGCACCCACTATTGAAAAAAAATTGTGACACAAGAGTTGTTATCCTGGATTCCTACGGGATTGAATAGCGCCCAGAAGTAAACTCATCAGCCTACCCACCCTCCCCTTCGATTTAGAGTAGGTTTCCAAGTCTATTATTCATTAGTAGCAAATAAATCTACCATTGTGACAGCCTTCCGCTGTTTCTTCAATGACACATCTTCAATATGGTGGTTAAGCAAGCTTGTTGGTATGTGATAATAGTTATTCCAAATAGCGCCGACACGGGAGACACACAGCGTCTATGTTACACACAGCGTCTATGGAGAAATCACAGCGTCTATGTTAGGTGGTCTTTTCTGTGTCCCAGTTCTGCGTTGTTTTGAATGATTGCGCTTACCCATGAACATTTGTCTTCTGTGCGCGCCCTTAAAAAGTGATTTTTATACCATGCTAGCATTCATGATGATGATTGATATATGGGGCTTAACGTCCCAAAACCACCACATAATTTCGAAAGACGCCTTAGTGGAGGGCTCCGGAAATTTCGACCACCTGGGGTTTTTTAACGTGCACCCAAATCTGAGCCCAAGGGCTTACAACAATTCCGCCTCTATCAGAAATGCAGCCGCCGCAGCACCATGCTAGCATTCACGAGAAACACAAAAACACACAAACCACCATCTCCAGAAACCATGTGCTCTTTCTGTACTCTGAATGTTAAGCAGGACGAAGAAAATGCTCAGGCTGCGCAATTTCTTCATTCGAGAACTACAGGTGCTCGCAATGCGTTTAGAACCAATGAAGGCCTCATTTATCGTGCTAATAAAGGTCTATAAGTTCAATCCTAGATACACTTGGTATGTGCTTTGCCTTCTACTGATGACATCTTTCTAAAAGTTGTTCGGCCTCCAAAAGAAAATGATTCGACGAGAGGGCTCCAACGAGCACCCCAAAGGCAATCTCTTTGAGAGGAGTCGTCAGGCGGATAGCATTTCTATGTGCTAGAAAAGGGTACTCCACTAATGATAGCTTTGCCTTAAGCAGAAATAGAACAGCTACTGTCTTCAAGGAATACGCAATAGGTTACTTTCACTACGCGGTCACACAAGTTAGTTGAGAAAACAAATTTTTATCCAAGTAGTTTTCACTTAAAGTAATATGATAGCAATGTTTAGAAGAAAACATAAACATGCCTGTCTGAGCTATTTGCATTATTTACTTTTTCTACATGCCCCGGCGCGGTGGTCTACTGGCTAAAATACCCGGCTCCTGACCCGCACGTCACGGGATAGAATCCCGGCTGCGGCGGCTGCATTTTCAATGGAGGCGGAAATGTTGTAGACCCATAAGCTCAGCTTTGGGTGCAAGTTAAAGAACACCAGGTGCTCGAAATTTTCGGAGCCTTCCATTACGACATCTCCAAAACGGCGGGATTTAACCAACCTACAAGTTTCGGAGAATAACTTTGATACCCGTAAGCATAACCTCTGCTTAATACCACGGTCACGCACAAAATATGGGGACCAAATGATACGCAATGTTATTCCCAGAGTGTTGAATTATTTAAGCAGCATTAATGCAAATATAGAAAATATGACCACAAAATTATTGCATCATTGTTCTAATAATTCATGATGTTGTTTACCCTTTTGTACCAGTTTGACCTCCTATACATTCTATAGACTTTTCATGGGAACGGCTGTGTCTGTTTTCGTTTAGATTATGTAATTACATTGATTGACATTACCGTATTTCTGTATACTATGTTTCTTATTTGTGTGCCAATGCTTCCAACCCATTTATTTTAGGTAGCGGGAGCTAGTCAAGCTGTTTCATACAGTTTTACTCCCGCTATCCTTCACGTAGTCTCAAACATGAAAATAAAGATTCAATTCAATTCAATATGGTGTTTTGTGACGTTGAAACCCACATATCAATCAATCTACTTGATCTTCATACTCTAAAGAGATACGCTACTAGTCATTGTATCTAAAACAATACCGGGGACACAACGACCAGCAATCCTCGAGTTGCAGAAGTCTCACTTGATGCACTGTCCTGGAAAGTTGGCTTCGTTGCGTTCGTTCAAATATTCGACGACGAAGAAGGCGAACGACTGCACCAACGTCGAGTTCTCGTCGAGGTCAGCGTGAGATCCCTGGCATTCGCAAAACTGTGCGCTAACAAAGGCGTCTCCACAGCCTCTCTGCGCTTTCATGTGGCCGAGAAGACTAACGCCCTTTTGCGTTGTGAGGTATTGATTGAAATGCAAACTGGGATAATTGGACAGCGCTAAGAGTGTGGCGTGGAGGTCGTAAGCCGTCACTAGACGCCGTCGATTGACCTGATGGCATGGAAGAATAAAAGGTGAAAAATATCTGTTATGACGTTGCTCTGCAGAAGATGGTAACATTTCACGATATCTTTAGAGACAAGGCTTTACAGTGTACCGCCACACAATGGTCACAGCATCAATATTTGCACTACATTATCGCTTGTTTATGCTTAGTCGTAAAACACGTTAAAATCTGAAATGTGACCAAAATACTACACAAGGAGGGGAGCCTCACGTTTTACAAGTGTTTCTGCATAGTAAGAATACAATGTGGCGCACCTGAAATGACTCGTAAGGTTTTGCATACCATGTAAACTACTGGAATTGTAGCAGGCAAAAAAAGCACTTTTGAAAATATGTTAACCTTTTGAATTCAACTTTCTGCAATACCTCTTCTCTTATTTCCGAGAAATTTGGCAATTATTTTTTCCTGATGCAGCCTGTTTTTCTTTGGTTGTTGTTCAGATTTTCCCAAACTGGATCGGTAATAAACTTTTCTTTCTTGAATTTTTTTCATAACTCGTTCTTAAAACTTGTAACTACCAACAAAACTACAGTTCAGTCAAACAGCGAAGTTCTAAAATAATCGCCCTATATTTCAGAATAAAGACGATAGTCTTTTTGGGGACCTTCAACCCAAAAATTCTGGTCTGTCTGTCCGTTTGTCTGTTTGTCTACCCTTAACAATACCAGGTGCATCAAACGGCACCAGCCGATACTCCGAACTGCCGACCCCATTTGCAGCACCCACCAATGCTGCTCAAGTTTCAGTGTTCATACTAGCGCGATTGTCATTTTAAAAAATGGGCAGATCCCACGTACTGTGGACATCGACGATATGCGAAGCACGAATGAGAAAGAATATATGTCATTTTAAAATCATCACAACGTTGCGAGGTGAAGGTTTATGAAGCCGTACATGTCTTCCGGGTCATGATTATTATGTATGGATGTGTCGTTTACCTTCGTTATCTATTAACGTCACGTGATACCAAATTTAGTCTATGTGGAGCTAGCGAAACGACCGCGAGCACGGTATGAGCGTGGTATGTTGTCATGGTCTCACATGACTCGCGTGCCAGGATTATCATGTTTGCACCAGTCATATACTTTTGTCATCTATTGACATCACTTAAAATCAAATATGGTACATGTGGAGCTAGCGAAACGGCCGTGAGCGCATCATGAAGGGCCCAATATACTCCAATGTAGCGTTGACGCGTCCGCACGCTGGGCAGAGCGACGCTACGTTACCAAAACGGCAGCACTCTATAGTCTGACACCAGGCGCGACCAGCATCCTTCGGCGAGGTCCGATGACAATCGGCGCGAAATGCGACATACTGCATTTCGCGCCAATGCATTACCCAAACAACACTGCGTCTCCCTTTTTTGCTGACGGAAGGACGCCGGATGCGCTGAAACGCGCATGCGTCAAAGCAACGCAGCGTGGCGCACCCCTGCGAGTATAGGGCAGGACCAGCCTGGCGTGGCAACGCTGGCGTGACGTGACGAAATGAACACCAGCGAGCACGCGCACCGCGTCACGTCAGAATGTATTGGCGCCTTGACTGTGGCACGTAGTCATGTTCTCACACGACACACATGATTATCATGTTTGCACCACTCACATACATTCGCAATTCACTGACATCACGTAAATTATCATGTGAATTTAGAATGTAATTTAGCTTGTAATTTGGCATGTGTGAAGGTAGTGAAATGGCCACGAGCTCACCATTAGTGTGGCATGTAGTCATGTGGTTACATGACACACATGTCTTGATCATCATGTTTGCACCAGTCACATACCTTTGTCATCAATTCAGCAATGTAATACCGAATTTGGTATATGTGACGCTAGCGAAACGGCCGCGAGCGCATCGTGAGCTTAGCACGTAGCCTTGGTGTTCCATGACACGCATGTCATGATTTTCATGTTAGTGTCTTTCGCCTGTGTTCGCCATGCAGTCATGTCTTACCATACGAGTTTTTCAACATAGATAGATAGATAGATAGATAGATAGATAGATAGATAGATAGATAGATAGATAGATAGATAGATAGATAGATAGATAGATAGATAGATAGATAGATAGATAAGCTCAATCTCGCCGAAGTTCGCTAAGAACTGCCTCGAATTTAAAAGCCATTTATGCGCATATCTGTTTGTCTAACGTTCATCGATCAATTTGCACCTAGTAACATTAAATAGTATTTTTTTCATGCCAGCCTATGCACGCACTTTATAGTGAGTTGAACGTGAGCGTCTGAAAGCAACCTGAAATCTCTTCTAAACGCGCTAATTTCTTTTATTCCGATTCCGGGACAGTACACGTATTGGTCGAACAAAAGTTGGCTATAGAAGTACTAAACTGCTTTTTTTTTGCTAAAACCTGCTTATGTAAACAAAAGCCACCCACCTCAAGGTTTACCGCCACTGTGGGATATCTGCGCAGAAATGTCTGAGGCAACACTATGAATCCGAACGGGGTCTTGTCCTCATGGCGTCCGATCTCGGAAGCACGGGCCACGCCGAAGCGGGCACAATAGTCGCTGAGCATAATGACTACGGTGTCGTCGAAGAGGTGGCGCTCTATCATGTTTCTCAGCAGCCCGTATACAGGGCCATCCAATACGAGCAACGCGTGAGGATTACTGTGTGGCACGTCCGAGATCCACACGTACGAGAACAACGGAATGCCGTTGGCGGCATTCAGCTGAATGACATCGCCCAGGTAGTCAAGAATAACCTGCGAACAGTCATTAGGGTGTGAAAGTCTTGCTTGGTCCTAATCACCTGGAGCCTATGGCCATTTTAATTTCACCGAAAAACCACTTCGCCAAGCAATCCGACGACAACATATTTAACGACTGTCCACTTTTCAAGTGAAATGCGTAATCCCTCGTTTTCCGCTTACCGGAATGTTGTTCACTGAACAATTAAATCTCAGTCTCGGTGATATGTTAACAATGTACATACATCACCATTGACCACCACATTTAAGACGTTATATCCTTTCATTTGTCCCGTAACGCGTACAGTACCGGTACGTAAGTGACCACAGCTTTTTTTTTTCTTTGCTGTATAAATGTGAACCATCATGCACATCAATACAGGCTTCTAACCGGTGCCTTTAAATTATTTGTCCTCACACCGGTGGCACATTATTGTCTGAAGATGAAGCACCACCTGCCGATCACCCGTTTCTCAAAGAAGAACCCGATACCTCGCGGTAATCGATCGGTTGGCGTGTCTGTACCAGTTTGCGTTATGTCTGCATTTTCTACGTATCCCGTGCATACTACAACGCATGATAGATTTGGTTACATTCACAATTCTCGGTGCCTGAAGGTACATAGATTGCATTTATAGATCACGTGACGAGTCTACATCTCATGCAGACAGAGTCTTCAGTGCATTGCGCTCATTTTTTATACGCTACTTTTGCTTATATGCTTTCGCAGGCATCACTGACCGTGCTCACTAAAGTGTTCATTGCCAATTATTCCTTAAAAATCATCACTACCACCATGTTTTTGCCATGAGTCATTGCGCGATAGCATCGAACGCAAAAAAAAAAGCCTTGGCCAGTGTTCTATTTAACGAGACAGGGAGCAAGCTTTTCAATAGAGTATTCAGGATGCCATCACGACACTAATAGCTTGGCACTGAGTGAAATCAAATGTGAGGCCTGCATTTTGTCGCACTAAGACGAAACTAACAAAGTATAGGGCCATGACTGGTTTCAAAGTTTAAATTCAAGGAACACGCATCCATACGATTCGCTATTCTACTGCTAGGGCTTAAAGTGCTGATGACAACGCTTTTTTGCTAACAAAATACACCTACACATGAGGAGAGGCCTGGACGATCCCGAACAAAAGCTCAAAAACTGCTATTTCTCCTAATAATACGCGAAAATAAACCAATACTTTAGGAAATTATAAGAATTCTCACTTCTAAGAGTAGTGTTTGGTATCAGCGTCCCCATACGGCGACCGCATATACACATCGGCTCAATATGTTTATTGTGGCAAGTATAGAAGCGTAGGAGAACTTCTATTCTGGTGCCGTTCTGGTGCAGCAAACTAATTGATTGATTTGTGGGGTTTGTCGTCCCAAAACCACCATATGATTATGAGAGACGCCGTAGTGGATGGGCTCCGGAATTTTAGACCACCTGGGGTTCTTTAACGTGCACCCAAATCTGAGCACACGGGCCTACAACATTTCCGCCTCCATTGGAAATACAGCCGCCACAGCCGGGATTCAAACCCGCGACCTGCGGGTCAGTAGCCGAGTACCTTAGCCACTAGACCACCGCGGTGGGGCGTGCAGTAAACTAAAGCGTACACCCTGAAAGCATAGCAACTTAGATAAGTTTGTCGTCCCAAGCACTTCTCTTCATTTAGGGTAACCACACTCTAATATTTTTGGTAATTAAAATGTGTATTTATATGGCAATGTCAGACAAACTAAAACAATGCCTCACTCACCATGGCAAGACAGTGCTGGCAGTTCTCTTTGTGGGAGTAAACGCTTGTCTGACCTTTCGCTCTCTTATAGTGAGTGTTGGGAACTCCCTGCCGCACAGAGTAGGCATACTCTATGGACAAGAGTGCTGGTACTCTGACTGAACGAGAGTGAACAAGCTCCCTCGACAGAGTACAGTCACGCTTCTGAGCTAGAGTGCATACACTCTATGTGGGATTTACACTATTTTCCACAGTTGTACAACCTGATTGGTCCAGAGTGGATCAACCCCCTTTAAGAGTAGAATAATTCTTGCTTCTAGGACATCCGCATAAATGAGAGATTTTGGAAGTATTTTCTACAGTATACCAGTGAACATGCCACATCACATTGTTTCACATTGCTTACGTCAAATATACGGGATGGACATCGACCCACACATTATAATCCTACACTACACAGCAACACTGAACACATATCGCTCCCGCTACGGACAACCATGAACACAGCGACCGGCATATTGCCACGTGCATTTAGAAAACAAAATGAACAGGTCTGTCTTATCGAGTTCTTTTAGCAGCGTCACGCGTGAAACCGAGTTCAGCCATGAGCTATGCTGATGCCCGATATCTCGCGACGCAACGAACAGATAAGAGACCACGACATCTACCGCCGCACAGTCTGGTAGCCACTGTTATTTTTCTTTCCATTGGGCGAACAGGAGCAAGTGCAGCGAGCAGCCAGAGCAGCACACGGGAGTAACGGGGACGTGCGCTTTCGTTCCGCGAATGAAACATTCGCGCTGCTCCGCGAGCAGAGAAAAGAGAGAGAGGCCGTGATGTCACGAATCATGTGACCAAACTTTTCCCGCGCTTGCTTTTCGGAGCATTTCGCGTGCTCTCGTTGTCCGCACGAAGTTATTCCGCGCCAGTTTCGCCAGATACGTGCCGGTGGCTTTGTGTCTGCCTTTCTCGTGGCGATGAATGGTGAAGCCGAGTGGATGTTCATGGCAATGCTAAAGGGGTCAGCTCTACGCGCTACACCAGGTAAGCATTGTGTTTCGCAAAAATTAGCTACGAGCGATAACAGCGTCAATTAACGGCTTTGTTTGTGCTCACTACAGTCGTTATCGATGACTTGGCTGCGCGGGAAAGCATTGACGAGAATCCCCACGCTAAGCGCATAACTAACAAGCATAGGCCATATTTCGCAATACTTTTTGCCAGTTTTTTTTTTATTTTTTGTGCTGAATGGCCCATTTCAGGTAGCGGGAGCGTCGCGGTGTGTGAGGAAACGACGGACGAAGACGGAGCACGTAATTTGCGTATGTATGCGCCACGGGGCCGCACTTTTGTGTTGTACTGTCGAATTTGCTTCTGCCGTTTAACGTCACTTTACTGGTTGACGTTTTGAAATTATTTGCATGCCTGTTTGAGTATACAAAACAAACCTCTTTATGTTTGCGTTCAGCAAGGGCTGATGACATGCTACATTCTGCGTTAGAACGGTGGTTTGGGCTAGTTGGTGGTGCATACTGAAATTCGAAACAGCGCGAAATGACGGGACAGGGAAAACGACGACACCAGCGCCTTGTGTCGCTCTGTCCCCTGTGCCATCTTTTCGCGCTGTTTCGAATTTCAGTATGGTACATTCATCGCATCCGGAGGCGTTTACTTTGCGAACAGAGCACCATAATCATTTCACGTCGCACAGAATAGGCACCTCAGCAGAGTTTTTACACTCGCACTTATTTTGCACGTGCAGAAACCACCAGTTCATCAACCGCCAACGAGATGGGAACGGGCCCAGCGCCACAAGGAAAAAAAGGTGGCGGAGGTGGGCTTCTACTGCTGCAGTGCCCAACACATGTGCTTTAAGCAAGCTTTCCTTATTTCTATTTCAGCTCCTGAGTGGACACCAGGGGAAACTAAACTCCTAATATACTATTACTATAAATACTTCCCTCAAGTTGGCGCTTTCAAAAAGTTCAAGAACAAAAAGATGCTTTTTAAACAGGTTCCGCAGGATCTGGCTGATGTGCTTGGATGCAGCAAAACGCCACAGCAATGTAAAAATCGCGTAAAAACGGTAAGGAGGCAAAAGAGAAAAGCGTGCGATAATAACATGTCCGGTGCTCAACCTTGCCCCGTTCCATTCGACGATGAAATGCGAAAAATTGAAAGCATTGACGACAGCCTCGAGCCCGAAGTCCTAAGGGACTCTTATGGAGCGACGTACAAGGCAACTTCATCAAGTTCCGACAGCTCAGCTGATGTATCCTCAACATCACCTGAAATCTCCAGTACTCCGGCGAGTGGTTCAGACAGTGGGCAAAGCACAAAAGTGCCAGCAGATACCGAGAAAAGGGAACTTCGCGCTCGTACTAGTCGTATGCAGCAGATGCAATATTTTTTTGACCAAATGCGAGCTATTAGTGCAGAGCGAGCGGCTCGCAGGGAAGAGCTAGAAAAAGAAAAGGAGATGAGGCGCGCCGAGCGGCGAGCTGAGCGCATTCAAGAACGCCAGGAGCGCCGCAAGATGCACGAAGACAAACTTCAGCTCATCCGCGAGGCCCTGGGGTTCAAGCAATAAAGAGGTGCACTTTGGAAAAACATGTTTTCATGACTGGTTATTTCCTACTCAACCATAATGTCCCTGAACGTTGGCAAATTGAGATGCTGCTCAAGTGTTGCATTTAATGTTTGAGCACGATATGCTTCCATTAAGACAGATTTTGTGGCTGCCTCCTCTTTGCCCCATATTAGATTTCAGTCTTTCTAGCTTAACCTCTGCAGGCGCCCGTAAGAGGCTCTCTTCTCTGGATGTTCCGCTGTGGACTCTGGCTCCACTAGACTTCGAATAATTAGCACCCTGAGAGTTCAGATGCATGCCTGGAACTAGACCATGAGGCGAGTCACCGTTGTCGATGCAGATGTTGAGGAGGACACAACATGCGAGGATAAATTTTGTCATGTTGTCTACTGTCGTGAGGTCCACACTCTGCAGCTGCCGAAACCTACCCTTTAACTCCCCAAACGCATTTTCAATTACCACTTGGGTAGATGAAAATTTGGCATTAAATGCCTTGTCACAGGCATCGAGGCTTCCGTAGTCGCGAATGGGAGTCATTAGGTACTCGCGAGATGGGTACGCTGCGTCCCCAAGATTGTGGTATTTCCCAGCGCAGAGTTGAGGCAGTTTCTTCGAAACGGTTGAAAGCCGGAAGATCCTGGCGTCGTGAATTTTGCTGGGTGCACCTGTGCTGACATCTAGGAACCTCTTCCGGTTGTCGCATATTCCCTGCAGCGTCAAGGATGGGTAGTGGTGCCGATTCACATACACTGACCGCACTTTACCAGCAGTGCACCTTACCGGAATATAGCTTCCGTCACTGCAGCCAATAGTGTCCGGAAACCCTGGAACCTACAAGTTTGAAAAAAAATGTTAGAAAGTTTCACAGAAAGAGCAAAAGGAGCTAACAAAGTAGCAAGGGAAGTCGTGCCCTAATTCAAGCTTCAAGCACAGCTCATTTTCACATGATTTCCTTGGATGTTGGTTTTGTACTTGTATCTGTTCGTTTTGTGCAGTACTAACGTAATTTCGTTGGCATGGTTACGTGCGCAATAAAGCGTGAAATGCATTGACAGTTCTAGCAAAGGGTCATTACGCACAGTAGCCGATAGCTTCAGCTTGACATGTTTTTGCAAACTCTACTACGTGCAGGTGTGAAGAACTTCCAATGTAACTGAAAACAATGGCTTTGCGAGCTCTTCAACATCCCCATGCAGCTTACAGCATAAATGATAACTCACTGCTTGTTCCAACCGTACTGTTATACACAAAGTTCAAGGGTGTCCTGTATATATTATGTTTATCAGAAATTACATTGCCTTTATGAATAAAAACACAGCTTTGAAGAATCGTTCCGATGGAAGCGACTGGCATGCTGCTTTGATTGAATCAAAAACATTTTTGCAGTTGGAATTGAAAGTGGGGTTTTTCTTACCTGCTTAAAGTCGATGGAAAGTTTCTTCATGTCATCTGAAAAGGTCACAATGCGTGGGGCTATGTCGAGAAAGAAATCCATGACTCGATACATCATCCTGTGGTGCATGCTTTCCCCAACTTCAAAACGTCCTGCAACATCCCGTATGCAGGATTTGTTGGCGGCATACCTGCAAGAAATGTGATAACTCTATAATAATCCTAAATGGTAAACCAGCATTTTACGTTGCCAACAAGCATTGAGCGAAGTGTCGGAAAAATCTACATCTGCCCAGTTGTCTGAACAAGTTTCAGAGCACATTTGGTGCAGACGTGCAGTATTTTACCCCTAAAATGCCTTACAACAGCACATGCAAGAATTGAATGAAAAAAAATGAGAAAATAGAATCCAGTACGATTCGGGAACTGAAATGCGCGTGCAGCAAAAAAGCGATTACATGAGCCTAAGACTAACGGAACGTCAGTGGCACGTAAAAGCAAATTCCAGGCAGCATAAGCATTTAGTGAAAAATCAGTTGGTAAACCTTCATGCGGCGTATTAGTGCATTTAAGTTCAGGCTTCGCTTCCGGGAACATGTGCCATGAATTTCATGCCCTTAAAATATGGCAGGCACCTCGTAGACGTGCAATTACCCCTTCCCCCCACACACACTCACCCGAGACCATGTTAATTCTTGCGAGGTCATATGCGCGCATTTATCCTTCAATTTCTACGTACACATGTGAAGTTTACGTGAACTCTAAGGCGTCGTGATATGCGCGCCGTTCTCGTGAAGCTCGGCAACAAATGCAGGCCCGAACTCTCACACCGTTTCCTGCTTTTACATATTAGTTTCGGACCCCTCCACTTTCTAAATTCTCATCTGTTTAACTACACCTCCTGCGTCCTGATCTCTTGCTTTTCTTCCAGCACAACTCCGCCAGCACCCGGTCGATGTTATGCGTACGCTGCCGGGGCACGTCAGCGAGCACGTACGACAATTTCACACGCCTGAGTTTGTTGCAGAGCTTCACAAGTAGGGCACTTATCTTACAACTAAGCTTCTCTCTTTACTGCTATATAATTGTAATACTTTACCATAGAAAGGACAGGACATGCTCTTCAGGGGACTTGGGGGGTAGGCCTCCGTGGTCTCTTCTTAAAGGGTAGTGCGGCGACTTCGCAGATTCGGCAGCAAGCGCATTTGCAACCGACCGTGACAGTCGGAAGTTTCTGCGAAACTGGCGAGGTAAAGAGAAAAAAAGCAGGCCGGTTATTGATTACGCGTTTTAAATACAATGCAGCGGCTCACCTCTTCGTCAGAATACGCGGCAACCGTCTTTTCCAGGTACGACTCAACCTTCGGTCGCTGCTCCGGCAGAGAGAACAGGTACTCGAACATAAACTCGTACAACGTCAAATCGTCGTCGTCATCGCTCCTGATGCTGCTGTCCGAGGATGAGCTTGCGCTTGAACCTGTGGAGCTTTCAGCATCTAAAAGTAGCAGCAATTCCTCGTCCAGACGGCGGCGCTTAGCTGCTTCCGAACGCATTGAACGACTATCGCGGCTGCTGGATTCCGCCATTTTTTCTCCGCCACCCCGGGGATAAAACCAGAAGTGACGTAAAAGAGGTCATGTGACTTCCTCGGCGTTCCCTGTTACTCAGCCGCTGGCGACGGAGCACCAAGAACTGCTCTCGGCTGTTCTCGGCGCCAAAAAAGTGCTCCTCCTCGACCAATAAAACACAACGTCCCTGCTCCTGCCCGACTACAGGAAGGCACCAGAACTCGCGAGAGCACTTTGAGTGCAGTTTGAAGTGCTCCTGTTCGCCCAATGAAAAGCGCTATTAGTTGTGCATGGCCCCGGGAACACCGGGCATCCATTCGGGCCTGCTGTCCAGATTTTTTACCGTCGCGGAGTGGTGTGTCAGCTTGTTTTCGGGCGTAAATCAGCCCAATAAATATTTTATCTGCCTATCTTCTGGTGTGTGCACCCGCCATGGCACCATCACCTACAAGACACTTGGAGGAGGTGCTGATGTTTAGCACATCCCCATCTCACCACGAAACCAGCACAAGTGCCTCCCAAGCGGCCGACACGCACGGAACCACCACAAAAAAACAAGAAAGAACAAACAAGCGCTGGCCGCGGGCTACAACGGTTACCAGCAAAACCTGGACCACTGCCAGCTACTGCTCGTAGCGTGAACCATCATTCAACTTCACCTGTGGAGGCTGACAGTGCTCACAGCCTTGTTATCATCGAGCAGCCTCGCCAGCCCTCGTTGTTTAGTGGCTGCACTTGTGAGGATGTACAAGACTGGCTGAACCTTTACGAGTGGATCGCAGCCCCGTACAAGTGGTGTGACGACGACAAATTGCGAAACGTTTTCCTTGCACTTGAGGACTCCGCTAGCACCTGGTACGAGAAGCAAAAGCCCTACTCGACAAAGTGCGACATGTTTGAGAGGCAGGCACCTAAGTTATTCAGAAAGTTTTTGCAAAAAGAGCGAGCTGAGGCCTTGCTTCAATCTTGTGAATTGCTCCTAAATAAGCCCGTAACTATCTTTGCTGAAGAAATGCAAAAGCTCTTCCACCACGTGGGTGTGAACATTGCTGAAGCCAAGAAGCTTCAGTACTTATGAGGGCCGTCTAAAAGCGACGTTTTGTGGCTCCCATTTCAAACTCCGCAAAGAGCGTCATGAAGTGCATTAGCGAGGCCATCACCATCGAGAAGATGCTCGAACTACGCGCAAAGCAATACGACCGCAACTACCTTGCATCACTGTCCTGTCCGACTTCAATGATTCCCGTAGCACCACCGCAGAGTCACTTCGAGACGTGATGGGCCACGCAAGGTCCTACCGGACGCACAACCCGCCATCGCATCGTTCGCTGACGTCGTCCGGAAAAGAGTTCAGCAACACTCAATTTCACCGAAACGACATGGCCCACATCGCCACCTTACTCGGACACAGGTGTTCTCACCTACGCCACAACTCCGCGAAGGCAGGCAAGAGCAGGCAGACGAGATAGCCACACGCCACCACGCCGCATGCCATTCAACCCACCACTGAGATGCTGCAGAGGCCATTCGGTGACGAACATGCATCACCTCGACTCCACTAAAGACCGTCATGAATCACGGTCACTCAACCCAGATCCGGCAAATTTTGTCGTCTCGTCTCCGTGAAGTTGAGCGACGCAAGTGGACACCACTCTCATCACGGTGGGCCCACATTTGATGACCATGCGAGTGTTAGAAGATTTCACCAACCCCTGGAGTGCTGGCCTAGCAGCAGCAACGCTGCCGCCAGCCCCGGCCGCTGTTTCCCAGAGATGGCGTCTTAAGATTGTGACTAGTTGTGATCCTGCTTCGATGCGAATTGTCAGCATGGATACTGAACAACTCGAGGATCTTCCACCATCCGAATAAGAACTTTTGGACGATATGGTTTGAATATGGCGACGCCAGCAGAACACGCTGGCACCTAGGGACACCAGAGCCACCGCCCAGCAACAAGCAGCGTCTCGCTCGACGCCTGCTAACCACAAAAACACAGCTAGCACGGCCTTAAAGGAAGAAATCTGCTAACCCTGATGGCGTTCAAAGCAGGTGCCACGCATTGGAGGTGATGAACTCATCGTGGTGCTCAAGCCGCGCAAAACGCTGGATCTGAAGGTGACCTTTGCTCCAGGTCAATCCGGTGCTGCTGTACGCAACCTGATACGTGGCTGTGGGGAGGTGAAACTCACCATCTGGCCCTAATGGGATCAAAATGTGATTGTGTAAGAACTGAAGTTAGTGCCCGCCGCCGAGAGGCTCCTCGGTACATCATGTTTGTAGTCGGGAGCCACGAACTTCCGTTCTGCGGTCACGCTAAAGCCTCGGGTGACGTCTGCAAGCGTGTCATCAACATTTACTCAAGCAATACATCAGGCTCTCTCAACCAAAAGCTTAGGTGGGAACACGGCAACATCCTGTGTGTGAGAAAGCTGGGCGAAATGGACGTGGTAGTGGTCACCTCCGAAGGCAAGAGGGTGCCCCGTTATGTCCACTGCAGCAATCAGGTCATCCCTGTAAGACTTTATAAGAAGACTATTCCCGCCTGTCACCGATGTGGCACGGTGGAGCATCAGGCTGGCATCTGCCCTAGGCCGCAGTCAGGACGCTGTGGCCGCTGTAGCTCACAAGTGGTCACCACTTCCAAGCACGCTGCTGAACACGAGTGCTCACCTCGTTGCCTCATGTGTGGATACAGCCATCTAACCAGTGTGGCTGACTGTAGAGACAACTACGGGAAGCCGATAAAGCTGAGGATGTCACCAAACAACGCGAAGTCGAAGTCAACTCCCAAGGAAACTCCATCCTTCACAGTTAACACAAAGAAGCGTTCTTCTGCACCAGGAATACCTGGGCAAGTCAAGACGACCAACAAGGCCGATATTAGGACGAAGGCACCAAACGTACACTCCGGAGACTTCCAATCCCTGGCAAACGCCCAAAAAAAGGTGAGCGGTTGGGTTGGGGCTGCCTCCGGTCCTCTCTCTCCTTCCCCTACTGAAGTCGTCCTACAGCACAAAAATGTTGATCTCAGGCGCCTCAGTGAAATTAGAGCAAAGAAAATTTAATAGCTAGAGGAAAAATTGACCAGACTTTCACAGCCTCAGGCACACGCTGATCATTCGGAGCCTATGCAGCAAACTGAGCCACTGGACCTGGATGATAGGGCCTCGGTCTCATCAGGGCTGTCTAGCGACTCGTATTCTATGGGCAGCACACAAGTAGGGCATAGTCCCGTTATTAAACACCGCTTAGAACATTTAGAAGACACGGTTGCGGACATGCCAGGCAAAATGTTCGAAGGCGTCAGGGCTTCCCGCAGGGAAATCCGGCAACGCGAGCTCTCGCTGATTGTGGAGAGCATAACTCCCGCAGTGACCGAGTCTGTTATGTCTATAGTGCAGGGCAGGACCAGCGTTCAATTTAGGGAAAGCCGCTTTCACTCGCGTTTCCCGCGACCAGATACGCGTCGGTGAATTGTGATTCCTCGTCAAGACACAGCCTCACAGGAACATATTGCCACGTTCCATTTCCCAAGTTTTTGTTATCGTCCCAAAACACCACACGATTCTCAGCGCAAACCGCGCCTGCAGTTTTCGAGAAGGTTCCGGACTGTAGTAGATCAATTCGTAAAATCACGCCCACTGTGCGAACGGTACAGATTGTTCTGGAACCTACGCCACCGCCAGCGATAACGCTAGAACATTCGACAGCAAGAGTATAAATGCCGACGCGCTTCGCCGCTTGTCAGTTGTTGATCGAAGGCCGACGCTCCGTTCGCCGCTATCAGTCCGAGACTGCTATCTGTGCAAGACTACTGCTGTATGTGGACTTTTCCTTTACCGGGCACAGGTTCGCCCAAATAAACAGTTAAATTCCAACACGAATTCTCCTGTCTTCGGCCCCGTCACGACCCCGTGACATCTGGTGGAGGTGCTGCTTCGTTCATGTACCGGACACCCCCGTCAAGCCGTGAACCCAGCCAACGTCGCGGAGAAGACACCGACGCCAACCAAGAGCAGCGAACAAGCCACCGACAGCAAGGTCTTCCACCAGAGTACGGGCTTCTACAAGAGAAGGCGCGGAAGGCCAAGGCCATGACCTCTACTGCAGCGACAATAACAACCGAAGCGTCCCAGCCCGCGATCGTCATTCATCAACCCAGGGAACCACCAACATTTCATGGGTCATTGTTTGAAGACCCGGAAACCTGGCGAGAAACATACTACCGTGTGCCCGCCCTCAACCGCTGGGACAACGAAGAAAAGCTCCGTCGCGTGTACTTCTACCTGGAAGACACCGCAAGGACCTGACTAGAGAATCGTGATTCCACGCTTCGAACGTGGGATGTCTTCTGCGGCGCATTTCTGCAAACGTTCGCGAGCGTCGCTCGCAAAGAGAGGGCCGCTGCTCTACTAGAGACCCGGGTTCAGCTACCAAATGAGAAGGTTGGAATTTTCACAGAGGAGATGACCCGCCTATTTCGTCACGCTGACCCAGACATGCCTGAGGAGAAGAAAGTTTGTTTTCTCATGCGAGGGGTCAAACAGGAGCTCTTCGTGAAACTAATCAGGAATCCACCGAACATCGTCCAAGAATTTGTATCTGAAGCGACCACCATCGAAAAAAACCCTTGACATGCGCACCAGACAGTATAATCGTCGCCTGACTCCAGAATGCGCTGCTGCTCAAATCAGTGACTCCGAAAAGCTGCGTGAAACGATCCAAGCGATCGTGCGGGAAGAGCTGCGCAAACTGTTGCCTTCGGCGCACCCTCAAGTGGATTCGATCGCCGACATTGTGGGAGAAGTTCGGCAATCACTTCGAATTCCCCAAACACCGCTGCCCGAGCCAGAAACTATGAGTTACGCCGCTGCAGTGTGCCACAACGCTCCTCCCCGTCCACGCCAAAACGCCACCCCGTCGCACTTCCGTCGCCATACACCACCGCCGCCACCACTCCCACCGACGACCTACCGTTTACCAGCGGGCCAGCGCAGTGCGCCGAGAAAAACCGAGGTATGGCGCACCCCTGACCACCGCCCACTGTGCTACCACTGCGTCGAGGCCGGGCACACTTACCGTCGTTGCCAGTACCGACGGATGGGCCTGCGTGGCTTCGCCGTCGATTCACCACGTCCGCAGCCAGGGAAACGGCCACGTGACATCGCCGACTACCTGACAGGAACTCAATGGACACCCCGAAGTCCTTCCCGTTCGCTGTCGCCCAGCCGCCGCATGTCACCGCACCCCCGGCAGTACTCCGGCCCAACGTGGGGCCGGTCTCCTAGCCCGTATCCGGGAAACTAAGGGCAGCAACCGGTGGAGGTGCGGTTGCTGTGCGACGAACTACCGAAGATCCTCCGACGACGACGACGACGCGACGGAGCTTTCCGAACACAATGCCAACCAGGCAAAGCCCTGACGGCGAAAGCTCACTTACCGGAGGTGGCCTGACGACGCAACATGGAAGCAGCGGAACAAGCCGACGCAGCCGTGACCCGACGCCACGCCCTAACTGTAATGCGAGACGGCAAACCAGCGACATCGACGTTCTTATCGACGGCCACAGTGTGACTGCTCTCGTCGATACTGGAGCCGACTATTCTGTCATCAGTGGGTCGTTCGCCGAAGAAAGTTAGGACAGCTTGGAAAAGCCCTGAAATTCGCACAGCCGGAGGTCATCTCGTAACGCCTGCAGGAATCTGCACAGCGAGAGTCACCATTAACGGCCGTATTTATCCTACAGACTTCGTAGTCCTACAGCGTTGCTCGAAAGATTTCATCCTTGGCATGGACTTCTTTTGCCTCCATGGTGCTGTCATCAACCTAAAAACAAAGTCGATAACGTTGTCCACAGAAGAAGCACTACCACCGCGCACGCCGTCAGGACACCATTCCTTGAATGTGCTGGAAGAACAAGTCACCATTCCGCCTCGCTGAAGAGTCATTATTTCAGTCGGCGCTCCTAAATCACCTGACTTCGAAGGCGTCGTTGAAGGCAGTCAGCATCTGTTGGTCACCCGAAATATTTGCGTCGCCAGAGGAATTGCAGAGCTGCGGGGAAGCAACGCAACGGTTATGCTCACGAATTTCAGCAATGAGTACAAACATGTGAACAAAGGGATAACGGTCGCATACATCGAAGAAATCGTCGAAGCCACCAGTGCTTTCGCCCTCGCCGATTCTGCGGAACCTGCTCAGAGGAACCAAGCCCCTCCCATAACTTTCGACGTCAATCCCAGACTTCCGAACGATAAGCAAGAACAGCTCAAGGCCCTGCTCCTGCAATACAAAGATTGCTTTTCGTCGTCATCGAAAATTCGGCATACCCCAATCACGAAACATCGCATCATAACCGAAGAAAATGCCAGACCACTCCGTCAGAGTCCGTACAGGGTTTCGACGCCAGAACGTGAGGCCATGAAGAGACAAGTTGATGAAATGTTGTGGGATGACATTATCCAGCCGTCCAAGAGTCCATGGGCATCCCCCGTTGTGTTAGTGAAGAAAAACGATGGGACCCTACGTTTCTGCGTCGATTATCGCCGCCTGAACAAAATCACAGGAAAGGACGTGTATCCTCTCCCACGAATAGACGACGCACTTGATCGGCTCAATAACGCCAAGTACTTTTCGTCAGTGGACCTCAAGACTGGCTATCAGCAAATCGAAGTCGAATCAGACCAAGAGAAGCCGGCGTTTATAACCCCGGACGGCCTCTTCGAGTTTAAGGTGACGCCCTTCGGCCTTTGCTCAGCGCCTGCAACTTTTCAACGCGTTATGGATACAGTACTGGCAGGATTGAAGTGGCAGACTTGCCTTGCGTACTTAGACGACGTCGTCGTGTTTTCCTCGAGTTTCGACGAGCATCTTTGGCGCCTTGAAGCTGTACTTCAAGCCATCAAGACGTCCGGACTCACACTGAAGCCAGAAAAGTGCCGATTTGCGTATGAGGAGCTCTTGTTTCTGGTACGCGTTATCAGCAAGTCTGGAGTTCGTCCCGATCCACGGAAAACAGCCGCCATCGCCGACTTCCGCCGCCCGCTGACAAGAAGGCCGTGCGCCGATTTCTGGACCTGTGCGCCTATTATAGGCGGTTCGTGAAAAACTTCGCCTGCATCGCCGATCCTCTCACTGAACCTTACTAAAGCCGATGTGGAGTTCAAGTGGGAAACGCCACAGGAACACGCTTTCCAGGAGCTTAAACATCGCCTCCAGACGCCTCCGTTACTTGCCCATTTCGACGAATTCGCCGAGACAGAAATACATACTGACGCAAGCAGCGTAGGTCTTGGCGCCGTTCTTGTGCAGAGGACTGACGGACTTGAAAGGATTATTAGTTACGCCAGCCGATCGCTAACCAAAGCAGAAGCAAATTATTCCACAACAGAAAAGGAGTGCCTCGCCACCATCTGGGCTACGTCGAAATTTCGCCCCTACTTCTACGGCAGGCCCTTCAAAGTTGTGATCGACCATCACGCCATTTTGAAGGACCCTTCAGGTCGCCTCGCACGTTGGAGCCTGAGACTTCAAGAGTATGACAATACTGTCATTTACAAGTCCGGCAAAAAACACTCAGACGCCGACTGTCTCTCTCGTGCGCCTGTTGACCAACCGCTACACGACGACCCGGATGACGAGTACTTCTTGGGAACGATAAATACCGACGACTTCGCTGAACGACAGCGGGCCGACTTGGAACTTAAGGCCCTAATAGAATACCTCGAAGGCAGGACCGCCGAAGTCCCGAAGGTATTCAAGGGCGCACTTGCGTCGTTCTTTCTACGAAATGGTCTTCTACAAAAGAAAAACTTTTCATCGCTTCGAGCTACGTACCTCCTTGTGGTGCCTTCAGCTCTGTGACCAGAACTCCTCCAGGCCCTGCACGACAATCCGACGGCAGGGCACCTCGATGTTTCTCGCACGCTCGCGAGGATACAAGAAAGGTACTACTGGCCACGTCTTACCACAGACGTCACTCGTTATGTGAGGACATGCCGGGACTGTCAGTGACGCAAGACACCGCTGACAAGGCCAGCGGGACTTCTGCAGCCAATAGATCCACCTTGCCGACCTTTCCAGCAGATTGGTATGGACCTACTGGGGCCGTTCCCGATGTCGGATTTCGGAAACAAGTGGATTGTGGTAGCTACCGACTACCTCACCCACTACGCCGAGACAAAAGCCCTGCCAAAAGGCAGTGCATCCGAGGTAGCTAAGTTCTTCGTCGAAAATATCGTCCTACGTCACGGCACCCCGGAGGTCCTTATCACCGACAGAGGAACGGCATTCACTGCCGACTTAACTCAAGTGATCTTGGCATACAGCCAAACAAACCACCGCCGGATGACAGCGTACCACCCACAGACCAACGGCCTCACCGAGCGGCTTAACAAGACGATCGCCGACATGCTGTCAATGTACGTCGATGTCGAACACAAGACGTGGGACGCCATTCTTCCGTATGTGACCTTCGCATACAACACGACTGTGTCGGAGACGACGCAGATATCTCCATACAAATTGGTCTACGGAATGATCCCGGCAACGACGCTCGATGCCATGTTACCCAACGTCACCGACGAAGAAAACCTCGATGTGAGCGAGTACCTTCAATGCGCCGAAGAAGCGCGACAACTTGCGCGTCTCCGTATCAAGAATCAACAGATGACCGACAGCCACCGTTACAACCTTCGACGACGCTTCGTGGAATACCAGCCCGTTAAACGTGTTTGGGTGTGGACGCCGATACGCCGACGTGGACTAAGTGAAAAGCTTCTGCGACGGTACTTCGGACCATACAGGGTAGTTCGACGTCTCGGCCCACTTGATTACGAGGTTGTCCCCGACGGCATCACGAACTCAACGACGCCGATCGCGACCTGAATTCGTCCATGTCGCGCGCCTCAAGCTGTTTTATGCGCGCTAACAAACTGAACCAGTGTTTTTGTATTATTGCTGGATCGTATTTTATTCATTGTACTCTCTTGAATTATTATTGTCATTATTATTATTTTATCATTATTATCATTATTATTATCCAGTGTCTCAGCTTCCGACACCATCTCATTGCAATGACAGCTGATATTGTGAAGCCACTCTTACAGATTTCAGAACAAGAGAAAGACAAAGACGCGCTGTGTTGTTTTTGTTTGGTGGGATAGATTTCCGAGTAGAAGCGATGCGAATATCAAAACATGGAGAATGGCAAGAGTGACGTTTGGAACTGCCCCCAGAACTTCCTTGCTCACAGCAACAGTGCAGCACCACCTCAGCGAGTTGAAGGAGAAATTCCTGGAGACGATTAATCAGCTTAGGAGAAACATCTACGTTGACGACATAATAATGGGAGCCGAATCACCCAAAGAAGCCAAAAAATTTTACTGGGAATCAAAAGAGATTTTGCAGGAAGCGTCAATGACTCTCAGACAGTTCAACACAAATGAACCTGGATTACAACAAAACATAAAGAAAGACGCAAACGCAAGCTTCGAGGCTTCCACCGAAATAAAGATGCTTGGCATCAGATGGAACTTCAAGGAAGATAGGCTGTACCTACCATCGTTTGACACAAAAGACATCGATACCAGTGGTGCGCTAATGAAGCGCCAAATGTTACAGCTCACTGCAAGAGCATACAATCCTCTGGGACTCTTTACTTCATTCAAGGTAACAGCCAAACGAGCAATACAAAACATGTGAAGGAAAGGGATGTCTTGGGACGACTCACTGCCAGATGATCAAGCGGAGACTTGGAGGAGATGAATTAAAGAGCGGGAAGTGATTCAAGAGTTCAGTGTACCCCGATGGTTTGATGTAAGACAAAGGAGAAACCTATTCACACGAAACTTCGCTTGTTTTCAGATGCAAGTTCATATGCATACGCAACAGCGGCCTATTTGGTAAATCACTACGAGAAGGAAGAGGGGCCTGAAATATTGTGATGACTGCGTTGCTGCCTGCACGCGTTTCTGAATACATTAGAAGCGGATTTGTAAGGAATATGAATGCTACAAGATACTAGACGGACTCGACTATTGTTCTTAGCTGGCTACACGGAAAGAAAAAAACGAGACACATTTGTAGAGAATGGGGTGAAGGAGATAAAAGAGAAAACGAAGCTATCAGAGTGGGAATACATGGCAAGTAAGAGAACGCAGCTGATCTCATGACCAAAAGTGTAAGCGCAAAGGCTTTGATACTGTCGGACCTATGGTGGGATGGTCCAAAGTGACTTGTTACGGAAAACAAGACCACAGGGCAAACGTAAACGGAAGAAGACACTGAGAGTAGTGAATGTTAGGCAACTAACACACACATGCCAATTCTGGTCGTGATAGACGCAGAGAAGTATGGAACATACATAAGATTGCTCAGAGTGACAGTCTGGGTTCTGAGATGCATACAGATTATAAAAAAGAAGCGGATAATCGGCGATCTGAGTTTTGAGGAACCAAAGAATGCAGAGACGGTGATAATAAAATTGGAGCAACGAAAATTGCGAGAACATCGAAAGACGCGAGTAAGTTCCGTGGATCACTCTACCTTATTTTCCAAGGAGTTAAAGAACTCTAGGAAGAGTAAGGCAGTTGCTTTGCTCTTGCTGTACTCCCTGCATTTTTGTGAGTGTTCCTATAGGAGATTCTAATGATTGACTTGGTTCATATCAAGGCTACGCGAACCGACATTAAATAAGTAACTGGAGGAAATATTCATCTAGTTATATTGAATAATTTTACCTTGCATCTCCCACTTCAGTTGAAAAAGTAGCAGCATATCCACGGGGTGAATGATGGAGAGCGGCGCGAAGCATCTGTCCGCCCATTCGTTCTTGCTTCCGTCCGGACATGCGTCCGTCTGTGTGGCCGTCCGTGTTTCCATCCACCCGACCGTGCGTGCGTCTGTTCGTGCGTCCGCACGTCCATTCATGCGTCCATTCCTGCGTTCGTCCATGCACCCGCCCCTGCGTCCGTCCATGCATCCATTCGTCCATGCAGCCATCCGTGCCTCCATCCATGCATCTGTCTGTGTGTCCATTCGTCCATCTAGTCAACACTCCAAGTATTACCATCTCGCATCTTTTCATCATATATTCTGCATAAAGGAGCACCGCCATCAAGCGGAAATTTCAAGGACTAAGCGAGAGGTGGCACTCACACACTTTCTTACGGCTTGCGCTTCGTGTCTACTTCCAAGCGTCTTTAAAAAGCGTCTTTAACCACCTCGAGCTCATTCTATATACTAGTTCACTGTATCCATGGCACTGCGGCCCAATGCCGGCTAAACCTTTCTAAAACCAATGAGGTTACGCCCAGCTAGTATAACGTTGCAATCCATTCTTGTCAGATAGTGCTGAATATACACGCCAATGGCTGCTAATGGGGAATGTGAGACAGGAGAATTCAGCTTTTAGCTAACGCGCACGCTGCGAGTTTTTTAATCTTCTACATTCCACAGGAGAAACCTCCCACCGGCACCACATTGCAGGTCAAAGTGCAAGACTTGTTACGTAATACGACGAGGAACGAACGGGTGCCGTTTTAAGTAGCTTCGCCCCTAAAATGCGTTTCAAAACATAAAGCACGATACACGTTTCGGCTATGTTCACTTTTTCTATATAAAGACAAAAGCGAAGGTTATGAAAAAATCAATCGTATCGGAGGGCTCCGTACTTCGTGCCACTTCGGGTTCTCTAAGGTTCACCTAGACACGAACAGTTCGCCTTCATTTTAAATGAAGCTGCGGTGGCCAAGATGACAAAAAATCTTCTTCTTTCGAATTATACAGGCAAGCCAGGTAGGTAACAGATAATATCATCTCCCTGCTTTGAACTTATTGCCCGGTAGTCTGTTTTGTTCTGTGCCCGTGTGAAACATGATAGTGTACAAACGCGAAGGAGAGAATGTTGGTATACAATGCTGATACATTTTCAGTGGCGTCGTAGAACGTCCAATTAGAGACGCTAATCAGCCAAGTAAGTTAATACAATAATGACAAGTTTGGAGCACCTGGATGGAGGTTGAAAATTTTAGATTAATCAAATTTGTCCTGCCCTTGCTGTGTGTGTGAGAGAGAGGTCTCCGCCATCTGCGATGCCTTTGTGCGAGACCAAATATTAATGTATTGAAATGCTGTCGAAGCCTTGTACTTGAATAAATAAAAATAAGCAGTCATGTTTCAGGCTTGAATTTCATTATCATTCGAGTGAAATAAATTTTACGCCTGATAGATGCACCCGCAGTCTTGGTGTATGTTGTTTAGTGATTGTGGTTCATTTCACCGGAATGGAGGAGTCCTGTTATGTTAGCTTCAAGAGATTTCATTTTTCTTGATTTAATGTGGCTTGTAGCAAGGTACTCAGAATTTTTGGTGTCTCGCTCTACGTAATTATCAAGTTATTCGATTGCTTTACTGTACCAGTAGGGATACCATTGTTATACGGCATAGGATCACAGCCCTAACGTTAGGGGTGGCCAGCAACTTGATAGCTAATATCTGAAAAACAACGCCCGCATGTTAGGCAGCAACAAGTACAAGCATCCATACTCTGTAAATCATTTTATTGAAGAGGTGCTTTTGCAGCAAGACCTGAGAAATTGCACTTTTTTCAGCTAATGGGAAATTCTTCATGAAGGTACATTTCACAATACGTGTGACCATTCATATTGCCGCAAAAGGACTGCGAGATATGTCAACTGGTGCAATGCTAATGGACAATGAAGGCCGTGCTAGTGCACAAATTCCACTATGCGCTTACTTTAGTAGTGAACTTTATGAAATTTATTTATGCTTTAAAAGGGACAATTTTTATATTGATTCTTTTTCTGTCTCAAGTTTTTTCACTGCATTCGCAATGTTCACGCAGTTTCACTTTTGGCAAATTGGTGTATAGACATACTAATTCGAGCACACACAGAGAGTGAATAAGGTCGAGTGAAATACAGCGAGACCTTAGGATAGTGGTTAAAAAATGCCGCCGTGGTAATTCAAGTGCCATAGCAGACCCTGCCAAAAACGAAGATGTTGTTTGTCTCAAACCTAGCTTTTCTTGTCCACTTCACGTTGTTTTCAGTACGGTAATATAATTCCGGTAAACAATATATGTCTACAAAAACGCTAAGTTCAGTATGTCAACAGTAAATTCCCCGGTACTAAATTTGTTTGTTGTAGCAATGCGAAGAAACGTTACAACACGCTTCATTTCTTATGATGACCAATTGTTGCTATTTCAATATTAGTAGATGATCGGTGATCATGTAGGTCACAGGTATCACCATACGATCTATCGAGATCACCATGACATTCACCAATATAGATAGTGGAGCACAATAGGCATTTTTTCCTTTCTTAGTATAAAATTTTATTGCTCATCATGACTACCAATTCATAGTTTGTATACTCGCGACAAAGATGCACAGCAAAAGCATAGTACTCTGCGTGCATTTAAAATTACTTTTCGTTATTTTGGTGAAGAATAAAGCGAATTAAACTCATATATTTCAAATTTGTTGTAAAATATTTTAGCAAAGCGAGAGTAATATTAATAATATTATCTGGAGCTTAACGTCTCAAAACAACCATAAGATGAGAGATGTCGTAGTGCAGGACAGTGGAAATTTCGATGACCTCGAGTTCTTTAACGTGCACTTGAACCTGAGCAGGCGGGCCTCAAACAACCAGTGCGATAGTCACTACGCGGGGACAGAATTTCTAAGGCTATTTCCCACTCACTTACCTTCGTCTTAAGACGCGAGCCAGCTTAGAAGTAGTCGAGTCCTTCTTGAACTTCCATTGCATGCACTACAGGCACAGTGCAGTATTCGGTAAGCGGTTCGCGGAAACCCTGGTAGTCGGGGTACACAAATAAACCAAAGCTCGGCATTTCTTCTAAAAACAGCGTTGCGTACCCGCGTTTTTTATACACGCTCCACAGAGGCGGCAGCTTGTCGAAGGTCAAGTTGCGTAAGAGCCTTTCCACGTCATCGCCTGCCAGTACCATGAGCAGCGTAATCTGGTTGCCGAAGGAGCTCTCACCCAACGTTTATAGATACTTTTTCAGTTCCGTAACTCCGCCGCCGCAGGCGGCCGCCGGTTTTACCCGGGCAGTGAGATGGCGCCACAGTCGCGAGTTGCGCTGTCGCGGGCGCACGTGTTGCCGGTGTTGCTCCTCCCCGCAGTTGCTTGGCCGCGTGCGCGGCTGTCATCGCGCTTTTTTTTTCTCGTTGTTGTGACCGTGCGCGCACGTGGTTATCCTCGAAGACTTCGATCATCTGTGAATTGTGACAACCTAGCACTACCGGCCACAGGACGTCTCGGAGCTGCCAAGCTTTACGATGCCAACTTGCTTCGTGCCCGGCTGCACCAGCGGGTACAAAAGCAATCCAGAAAAGCGGCACTTTTTTGCACCGCCGTCCGATCCGCAGCTGCTTGAAAGGTGGGTGAGAGCTATTCCCCGCGCCGATAAACTTCTGAGCAAGACATGCAAAGTGTGTGACGTGCATTTTATGCAACATGACATTGTGAAGACTTACAAGCATGTCATTGACGGCCAGGTTGTTGAAATAGACCGCGGCTGTTGGGCATTACAGCCTGAAGCCGTGCCGTGTCAATTTCCGAATGTTCCAAGCTATTTGTCAAAAACAATAAAGAGGCGGCGGTCGCCTAAGGATAGGGCCAGCTTACCCAACAAAGTCGTACTTGTTGCTACGCCATCAGATGAGTACCAGCAAGAAGTTCCTGATCCCGTGCACGACATTGATTTCGCACAGATTGTCGAAAACGGCTCATCTTTAAAGCTTCCGAAAAACTGGAGAATGGCGGACCTTGAGGAGGACACTGGTAAACCTCGGCAGGTTATCTTTTACAAGGCGGGAATGAAGGACGATGTTTACGCGATCCTGAAGAGCGTCGCGATTCACGAGGACCTCACGTACGTCATCCATGCAAATGGAAGACTGTTGCGCAGCTGGGATGCAGAGATTAACATATTTTCTGCGCAAGATGTGGAAGCGATTGTACAAATTGTGCACGCAAAACAATTTTGCCGTGGTTGCCCTCTTATCGATGTCACCAACTCCAGCAGAGTGACAAAAAAAGTTGGAGGTAGGCTTCATCACAACGATTGCGCCGTTCTGACTGACGCAGATAAAGAAGTGTGTGCTGCATGTGCCAACTTGACAAAAAGTTTAAAGCGAAAGGCAACGTCCACACGATCAAAGAGAAAGGTGCCCGTGGCAGCAAGTGCGCTGAGAAAGCGGCTAATTCGTGCCACTGCCGCACGAGAGCGAAAGAAAGCAGATGTAAAGCACCTGAGTGAGAAGCTCAAGAACGCATTGACGGCGACTCTGGATGATATAATTAAAGATTTGCCTGAAGTACAAAAGATGGCTGTTCGGGCAGCAGTGATGCAGCAGGCAGCGAAATCGCCTCGTGGCCACAGATACACAGCGGACTGGCTGATGGTCTGTTTGCTTTTGCGGTTAACAAGTCCGAAAGGCTACAATGCCCTTTCAAGTATGAGAGCTCTTCCCCTCCCAAGTACTAGCCGTCTCGTGCAGCTGCTGAAAGGACTTCCGTGCGAGTACGGTTTGAACAAGTTCGCTCTTGAAAGCATCCAGCTCCAAATGACAAGCAAGCCAGATAACCAAACATATGGGTGTATCATAATTGATGAGGTGAAGTTGAAGAGAGGCACAAATATTGTTGGCTGTTCCGAGCATGCTAATCAGCTTACTGCTCAAACAATTCACTTTTATTTAACAACTCGTATGCACTTCTTCGCACGAGCCAAATGCTTGGAGAACAGCAGTGCCGTTCGGGCACAGAGAGAGCGCAAGAAGGCAAAGCTAGTTTAACGAACTTCGCAGTAAACCTGCCGACAAATCTGTGCCGTGTACGTGTAATGAAATGTGTACGTCAGTTTTCGATCTATTCGTGAGGCGTTTTCCCACCGCAAAAAAAAAAAAAGACGAATAGCAGTGTTTCATTCATCCAACAAAATTTACTAGTCGCCAAGTCCTCATGTTACGTAACCCCGAGTGCTATAAGTTTAAGATTTCTATTTCTTTTAGCGCGCTGAATTGTAAACTACTAATGTGGTCTTGATGCAATGGACACAGGAAGGCGCAGGGTGAAGCGATCACTTTGTCACTGCGCAAAACGGATGCCTGCGAAGTACGTACAGGCTTTTTTTCAAGTTCGTGAGTCATACAACGCGCACGAATTAAAGCGCGTGGCCTCTGTTAAATAGCGAGAGTAAAGACCAAGTACACTGTTCGCACAATTCTCACTCGGGCGCACGCAAAGGCTCACGCGACACCCTTCGCGCTAGCAGACGACTCTCGCTCTCCTAGCGCAAGGCGCGACTGCAGCGCTGCGGTGGCGGGTGCGGCGGCCGGCCGCCTTCTCCCTGGGCGCGGCGCGAGGAGTTGCGGAACTGAAAAAGTATCTATAAACGTTGCTCTCACCGACCTATGATAAACAGGCCACTGGTGAATGTAACCAATTCGGCGTGTATTGACAGGCGCGATGGAAATTGTAGTCCAAACTGCATGCACCAGACAAGATATGTAGCTTCTTACTCAACATCATCGCCAGTTGGCCGGAAAACGCTTACTGGGGAAAAAGAAAATTTCAGCGAGGCCAGTAACAATAGGTTGGTGCATTAAACGACGGTAATTTTATGTTAAGCTAAACATTGCTGCAATGCGAGCCCTCCACCAAGATCCAGTGGGAGAGCGTGGTTGACTTAATACGTTAGAGTTAGCAGCAATCAGCAGAACCAGTATTGCTCAGGAAGTCGTGGCAGCGGTGAGGGCGCGCGCAGTCGAAGCAAAGCATGCTTGTCGACAAGCGGACCCCCAAGCGAGAGCCCGCGAAGCACAGGCGGTACGCAAGCGGAGGCAAGAGAATCTCGAATCAGAGCGGGCGCGGGGAGCAGCGATCAAGGGGCGAAACCTGTCGTTACCCGTCGTTGGTGGCGTCTTTCTCAATCGCTCGTTCGGGCACAGCTGTAAGGTATGTGACCGCTTGTGATCTGACAACAAACCTACCACCTTCTTCTCAATCCACAATGATCAGTCCCACAGCAACGCTACCATCGTGCCTCAACAAGACTTTCTGGTCTCTGCCCATCATTGGCACCGCCAACAAAATACATTGAGTAGCGCGTTTGCTCAGCGTGCGAAGACTTTTGTGCCAGTAGAGGTTCTGACCATATGCTACCTTCTCGGCTCTTTTGGCCATACGACCTGCCCGTACTCAAATCAGTAGAACAGCGCCTCATAGCTCCACAACTACTCTTCATGAACATCAGGCTTTTGACTTCTAGTGGCAGCCAGAGCGGCATTAAGGGGAAAGTAGTCAACGTGCTGATGAACGTGCCGAACATCGTGGGAGACGCCGTAGTGGAGGGCTCCGGAAATTTCGACCACTGGGGGTTCTTTGGCGTGCACGCAAATCTGAGTACATGGGCCTACGGCATTTCCACCTACATCTAAAATGCAGCCACCACAGTGGGGATTAGATCCCACGACCTGTGGGTCAGCAGCCGCGTATTTTAGCTTCTAGAGCACCGCGGTGGGGTGAACGAACTTTAATAAAAGTTATTCCAGTTCTTCAATGATAAGTATCATGGACAACCACTTGTTGCATTCAGTAGTAAATCTTGGGAAGCCAAATAATTTGTCACATCTGACACTGCATAACGACACTTTACATTATAGTAGGGGCTACAGTATACGCTGCCATGCGCTAATGCATTTCACATGGAGTGCAGAAGTAAACACGGAAGCATCTTTGAATAACACAAGTGGGCATGCATAACAAATGATGTTTGTTAGGTGTTTGCTTGAGGCAATGTAGCACATGTAGGTTCATCTAGTTCTTTAAATGAATTCAAAAACCTGAACGGGTTCACATTAAAATAGAGGTTGCATTAAAATGAAATTGCACACAATACAAATGTCGTGCATACTTGCCTTTGATAAGTGCGGTAATAGACCTACTAAATACCTTAAAATCATCAAGAAAAATATCACAACTACCAATACAGCAGTTAATTCATAACGAATCAAGTATTCGGTTACAAAGATTGTCATCTTTTTCACCTTTCGCCATCTTGCCTTGCGCTTTTCAGAATTCCAGAGATAAGATTTCCTATTACGAAAGAACTACTATACTTATGCTTTTGCAGGCGTATTTAGAATATAGCTCCGACACCTCTTTCAATCGCCGTGTTACATTCTGTCGCAATTGGCAGCGAAACCTCTTAGTGTTCTTTTTTAGGACCGTAGGACCGAAAGCGTTAATAATGAAGTACTTGTGCACACGACTCTAGTGACTTGTGGTTTCAAGATGTTCATACGTGAAATCTGTCAAGGAAATGTGCTCTAAAATGGCCGTAAGTTATGAGCTAATTTATTGATAAGCGTAATGCAATTAGTTCAGTAAGACTAGTACCACGACCAAGAACTCGCTAAGTCGATGCTAAGTAGGTTCCTAAGTCAATGCTAAGAAGAGAAGGGGAAATACTGTCGCTTTTTCGCAGCTAGCTTATCAGGCATTGACAATAAATACTCTTGCCCCCGTACCTTATTGTAGCCGAGGAACTCAAAAGCGAAGAGCTCCTCGGTTAGGAGCTTGCGCGTCCGTTTCATGTGGTGGTCAAAGTTAAGCTGAGACGTCGAGTCTATTCCCAGAACAAGGACATTCCCGGGTCGTTCGCCTCGAATTTGGCGCTTTCTTGTCACCACCTTCTTTCTCTGCGGAATTGAAAAGTAATCGATAAACAGAGTCTCAGCACCCACCACGCAGGTCACGGCAAGAAACTCTTCGGTCAAAGTGGTTCCTAAGACCAGTCCTCTAGGTGGTCCTAGAGAGTAGCCCCCATCATATGTGACACCGAAGCTGTGATTCCTCATTACCTCGCGGTAGGTACAAACCACGTCCTTCGCAGCGGCGCTGCCGTAGTAGCTCGCCAGGTGACTCGTGTTAAGGTAGAGGACGCTGCCACGGCGATAGATAACGGTGGCTCAGCGGCCCGGGCAGCGCCAGTCAAGGCTGGTGTCGGTCTCGTTTGCCCGCCGAATTGTATGGTGGAATGAAGGGTTAGAGCAGCATAGTGCAGGCGGGCGTGTCGAGGAGATGGCCTATAGGTTGTATCCAGTTCAGGTAGGCTCGGATCAATTTTACCTCGAAGTATAGGAAGACACAGACCCACGTTGGACAGACAATCACGATGACTTTCCATGTTTGCCTCAAAGGGGCTTTAATGTAGGACATAGCGCGCATCTTGAGCACCCGGAGCATGTGTCGTAGAAGAGTCATTCTTAATCACCAATAATGACCCATGCCCACTACGAAGCATTCAACACTCCTTCTTTGAAATTAACCATCGGCTGGGTGCACCAGTTTTGCTCATGTTTACGTCTTGCAGTGTTTTTTTATTTCGCTTGTGCATGTCTGTTTTTACACGCGAATATGAAGCAGCATGTGAAGCGAATATGAACTAGTACAAATTTACCCCGCAGGGGCGCCTGCGCAAGTAGGCGTTTGGTGTGTAGCGACACCACGGACCCGAGCTAACGGGGGAGTTTCGGCTCCCTCCCACGCCTAGCCGTGCGTGGCTTTGCCGTGTCCGGGGAAAAGGGGATCCTGGGGGTTGAGCCGACGCTGGGTGCTTGGACCTTTAAGGCCCCCCGGCAGAGGCAACACACCCCTTTGGCCCCGGCTTCACGTAGACGGCACCCCTGGGCTGACCCACCCAGGGGAAATCGGCAGTCGCCTTTTCCTATCTCTCTCTCCCTATATCTTCGTCTTTTGTTCTCACTTTACATCTTTCCTGTTCTCTCCTCTCTTCAATTTACTTCTATTTTTTCTGGCGGCAAGGGTTAACCTTGTGTGGCTATCCAAACTTGGGTAAACCATATTGGGTTATAGTAACTGCGTACTGCTGGCGTTGCGCAGACATGCCCATATGCTCTGCCACGTCCCCTCGTTGGACTCCGTGGTGGGTGGTAGGCGCCGTTACCGAAAAATACACATTTTCTCATGGGATCCCTGACCCCCTCTTTAACTGATCGTGCTTCGAAAAGGGTACGCACCGACGCAACTTCACGACTTTGGCCCAAAAACAGAGAAACTTTCCCAAAATACCATGTCCTCCACTGCGAACAATCATCTACAAAAGCTAGAGCAATCTCACCCTTTCTTGTGGCCAAGTGCTTGAGAGAGACCCTTGGAACTGGTTATAAGGCCACGAAGATGGCAAGTGGAGATCTGCTTCTCGAATTGAAAGACAAGGAACAGCACAATAAACTCTCGCACCTTGTAGCCTTTGGTAACATCCCCGTCTCTGTGAGCGCACATCGTACCATGAATACAGTGAAGGGCGTGGTATCGGACGAAGATTTGATGACACTGAGTGAAGAAGAGCTTCTTGATGGATGGAAGGACCAAGGTGTAATACATGTCCAGCGCATCAAAATCAGACGTAATAACAATGAAATAGCAACAAAGCACTTAATACTCACCTTTAACTCAACCACTTTACCTGAGTCCCTCGAAACTGGTTATATAAAACTCCATGTCCGACCCTTCATTCCAAACCCGAGGCGTTGTTTCAAATGCCAGCGATTTGGTCATGCATCCCAGAGCTGCCGAGGGCAGCTGATCTGTGCGAAGTGGGGCACAACCGGCCACAGTGCTGATGAATGTAGACATGATGAGGTCCTCTGTGCTAACTGCGAAGGTAGTCACCCCGCATACTCCAGAGCTTGCCCAGCCTGGAAAAAATAAAAAGAAATAATAGCTATAAAAGTAAAAGAAAATATCACATTCAGGGAAGCAAGACAACGGATGTCGTTAACATTGGCACTAAAAACACCTTTCGCCGAAGTGGTGCAAAGAGGGGCGGCACCACAAAGGCCCTTGGCAGTTGCCCGGACCACGCCTAGCGTGCCGAGGCCAACGCCACAAGCCCCTACGGCGGGAGCAGCCAGCGCTGCCCTGCCCACACTCAGCCTGTCCACACCAGTGACCTCTACAAGCTCTGGCAGCAGCCAGGGCAATCACGAGGCCAAGGGGGCTTTATCGACCCCCAGCTCGGTGGGGACAAAGACTTCGTCGATCGAGGCGAAGTCTAAGCGACGCACAGATCGCTCTTTAGAGCGAGTGTCCAGTGCCTCGCAAGAGGCTATGAACACCAGCTCAGGCCAAATGGCGCAGGAAGCGCCGAAGGAGTGGCGAGCTTCGCTCGACCGCCCCAGAAAGGACAGAACTCAGATTACAGGGCCTGACAAAGGCCCTGTAAAATGAGTTAATCCCCGTCTTCTTTGCACACAGCACTTTTTCCCTTTTTTTCCACAATGGACAAAATAATACAGTGGAACGTAAGGGGAATGCTTAGAAATTTGGATGACGTCCAAGAGCTTCTGTGTAAGTTTAACGCGAAAGTGCTATGTGTGCAAGAAACGCACTTAACTCCTAAGCACAAGGACTTTCTACGACAATATATTATTTTCCGAAAAGACCGGGAGGATCCTGCCGTACCATCTGGCGGTGTAGCCATTATAGTCGATCATAGTGTAGCATGCCAGCTTTTGAAGCTCCAAACGGCCCTGGAGGCAGTGTCCATTCGAGCTGTACTCTTTAACAAACTCATTACCATATGTTCTGTGTACATACCACCGCATCAACAGCTACACAGACGTGATCTGGAATCATTAATAGATGAACTCCCAGAGCCATTTCTGGTTCTAGGTGATTTTAATGCACACAATGTCCTGTGGGGCGATGCTCACTGTGATGCGCGAGGACGTCTCATTGAGCAGCTTTTTTTATCTTCTAGTTTATGTCTTTAATATATGAAGGAGCCTACATATTTTAGCCTTGCAAACAACACATACTCTTCCATAGATCTTAGCATTTCATCACAATCCCTTTTACCTGTTTTTAAGTGGAACGTTCTTAAAAACCCTTATGGGAGTGATCACTTCCCAATCATCCTGAGTGCGCCAAACAAAGATCAACTACCCCCGCAGGTTCCTCGATGGAAGATTGACTCAGCTGATTGGGAAGGGTATAGAACTCTTACACACATGACATAGACTGAGCTGTCTGCCCTGACCATAGATGACGCTGTCACGTATTTTACAGCTTTTATACTTGATGCCGCATCTAAATGTATTGCCAAAACGAGTGGCATGTGTTCTAAACGGCGAGTCCCATGGTGGAACGACGCACGCAGAAAAGCACGGACCACTAAGAACAAAGCATGGGCGTTGCTTCGCGATTCCCCTACAGCAGAAAACCTGGAAAATTTCAAGCTGGTCAAATCGCTGGCAAGGAGAACGCGTCGACAAGCTAGACGAGAGAGCTGGACGAAGTTTATATCGAGTATCAACTCGTACACAGACGAGGGAAAAGTGTGGAATAAGATAAAGAAAATCAAGGGCCAACAAACGTATTCTCTTCCATTAGTTAATAGCCTCGGGGAAAGCTTGGAGGATCAAGCCAACTTTCTTGGCAGACATTTGGAACACATATCGAGCTCCTCACACTACTCTAAATCCTTCCAGAATTACAAGGCACGAACAGAAAAACAAAAGTTAGAAAGAAAATCCGTAAGAAATAAGGCATACCATGCACCATTCTGCTTAGCAGAACTGCGAACAGCACTCAGCTGCTGTAATACATCTACCCCAGGTTCTGACAACGTAATGTACGCGATGCTGAAGGAACTACCCTCCGAAACTAAAGAAACCCTCCTCTCTCTGTATAATCGCATATGGTTTTCGGGTGTGATCCCCTCCTCCTGGAAGGAGGCTGTTATAATTCTAATTTTGAAGCAGGGAAAAGATCCTTCTACTGTATCAAGTTACAGACCTATAGCGTTACCAACCTGCCTCTGCAAGCTATTTGAAAAAATGATTAATTGCCGCTTACTCCACTACTAAGAAACAAACAAATTGCTCGACCCATACCAATGTGGGTTTCGAGAGGGTAGATCCACCACCGACCATCTGGTGCGTATCGAGGCACAGATCCGAGACGCTTTCGCCCACAAACAATACTTCCTCTCTGTGTTTCTCGATATCGAGAAGGCCTACGATACAACATGACGTTTCGGCATATTAAGAGACTTGTCTCACCTGGGTGTGCGCGGTAGAATGCTTTCCATAATCGAGAGTTACTTGTCCAATCGGAAATTCCGTGTCCATGTGGGCAGTATTCTCTCCCAAACATTTGTGCAAGAAACGGGAGTACCACAAGGTGGTGTACTTAGTTGTACACTTTTTATTATCAAAATGAATTCCTTGCACCTGTCCATCCCCCGCAACATGTTCTATTGCACATATGTCGATGACGTCCAGCTTGGCTTTAAGTCATGCAACCTAGCAATGTGTGAGCGGCAGGTTCAGTTAGGTTTAAACAAGGTGTCCAAATGGGCAGAGGAAAACGGATTCCGGCTGAACCCAGAAAAAAGTACCTGTGTCTTGTTCTCCCGAAAGAGTGGGGTGCACTCAGAACCTGACATTGAATTGAACGGTCAACGTCTGTCTGTCAATGCGAAGCATAAATTTTTAGGCTTAATCTTGGACAACAAGTTGACCTTCGTACCGCACATCATGTATTTAAAAACAAAATGTTTAAAAGCCATGAATGTTATAAAAGTGTTGTCACGTACTACGTGGGGTAGTGACAGGCAATGTCTCATGAACCTGTATAGAAGCCTCATTCGCACCCGCTTAGATTACGGGGCCATTGTTTATCACTCTGCGACTCAAAGTGCGTTGAAGATGCTGGACCCCGTGCACCGTTTGGGCATCCGGCTTTCTACGGGTGCTTTTCGCACCAGCCCCGTAGAAAGCCTTTACGTTGAGTCAAATTAGTGGTCGCTTCATCTGCAGAGAACTTACATGTCCTTTGTTTATTTTCTTAAGGTGAAAGCAGACGAGAAGCACCCCTCATACTCTACTATTACTGACTTGTCGAGCTCCATTCTGTTTCAAAACAGGCCTTCGATGGGGCAGCCCTTCTCAGTTCGCCTGAAGGGTCTAGCTGAGGACACTGGAGTGTCACTTGAACACAGTTTAATGGCTCCTGTAGCATACCCGCCACCGTGGCAGTGGCAGACTATAGATTGCGTTGTGTCGTTCCTAGAAGTTACTAAACATGCGCCTATTGCCCATATTCGAACATACTTCCTGGAACTTCAACGCAAATACACACTTCCTGAGTTCTTTACAGGTGCCTCTAAGTCCAACTCCTCTGTGTCCTACGCTGTTGTTGGCCCTTTTTTTTCGGATGCTGGCCCTCTACATCCAGGCACAAGTATTTTCACAGCGGAAGCCTACGCGATACTTGTGGCAGCCAAGCACATCAAACAATTACAAATACAAAAAGCAGTAATTTATACAGACTCCCTCAGTGTGGTAACGGCTCTGCACAGTCTTAAAAAACAAAAAACCCGGTCCTTGTCTCACTTTACTGCAGTTTGTGCACACTCTACACACTCAAACAACATGTTGTAGTGTGCTGGATGCCAGGGCACCGTGAGATCCAAGGCGACGTGAGGGCGGATCAGCTCGCTGCATCCGCCCATGAGAGCTCCGCCATTACATCCATATCAATCCCTGCCCTTGATCTTAAGCCGTCTCTCAAACGAAACCTCAGGGACTACTGGCAGAGCAAGTGGGATACACACACAGAAAACAAACTACACGTTATCAAGCCACACCTTGGCCATTGGCCACCAGTATCAAAATCGCGTCTAACAGAGGTAACACTAACAAGACTCAGGATAGGACACACTTACGCGACACACACATATCTTTTGTCTAGTGACAATCCACCATTGTGTGACAGATGTGGTGAAGCATTAACAGACAATCACATTTTAATTCAGTGCAACCAATTGGACAGTGTAAGAAAACGACATTTTCCATTACCCTACCGACAACATATACCTTTACACCCTGCAATGTTCGTCGCTAGGGAACCACTTTTTAGTCACAAATCATTGTTAGCGTTTTTTAAAGAAATTCATAGTTTTAATATCATATACCCCGGCATTCCGTAGCACAACCTCTCTAAAGAGGTTTTGCTGCGGTGGCTACAAAGAAAGCACTTGCCTCACGGCCCTTGGATGCAAGGGTATGAACGAGTGAGGCAATTGTGCTAATTCCATACATATCCACCATAGTCTTTTATTATCACCAACTTTTGTGATCTATTCACACCACACACACCTTTCACGGCATGGTCATGATTTTATTACTTGTATGTTTTTACCCGCCTTACCGCGAGGAATTTTATGGCCCTTATACAGCCGCTAATCACAATCATTGTCCACATTCCTTGTCCCATGAACTGGCGCTCTTTGGCCATCGAATGGCCCTTGCGCCAAAAAACACCATATATCATCATCGAACTAGTACAAATTTATTACTGATATTTATTCTTTTCGTTGTTTAATAAGATTACTGGATTTTCTTAAGATACATGACGTATCCTCACAATGACCAATTTGCCCATCGTTATCATCATCTGCCTGACTACGTCCATTACTGTTCGAAGGCCTTTCCCGTGATGCGCCAATCAACCCGGTCTTGTGCTTTCTTCTGCCACGTTATACCTGCGAACTTTTTTATCCCATCGGCTCGCCTAACTTTCTGTCTGCGCTTCGTGTGTTTGCTGTCTCTGGGAACCCAGGCAGTTACCATTAATGACCAGAGGTTATACTGCCTACGTGCTACGCGCCCAGTCCATGTCTATTTATTCTTCTTGATTTCAACTATGGCTCTTGACCACAGCATGCCATCGACACAGGTTTTTCTCATCCGGTTCGGCTAAAGCCTTACAAGATGCTGTCATCCGAGCGGAAAGTTACAGCTGAAAAAATTCAGGACATGTTGAAGAAGGGCGTTATTGAAAAGTCGTGTAGCCCGTCGGCAGCACCTGTGATTTTGGTTCGCAAAAAAGACGGTTCCTGGAGGTTTTGCGTTGATTATAGACCATTGAATGACTTGGCTAAAAAGGATGTATATCCGCTGCCTCGAATCAAAGACGTAATTGACTGTCTAAATTCTGCTTCATACTTTTCTTCACTCAATCTACGATCAGGATATTGGCAGATCCCCATAAACCCTGTTGACAAAGATAAAATGGCATTTGTAACACCGGATGCACTATATCAGTTCAATGTGATGACATTTGGGCTATGCAATGACCCCGCAACTTTTGAAAGATTCATGGACTTGATTCTTCGCGGACTAAAATGGGAGATCTGTTTGTGCTATCTGGTTGACGTTGTCATTTTTGGCCGCACATTCGAAGAACATAACGTTCGTTTGAGCCTCGTTCTGGACTGTGTGGGAAAGGTAGGCTTGGTCTTGAACTCCAAGAAGTGTCGGTTTGGTGAACGGCAGGCCTTGATCCTTGGCCATTTGGTAGACAAAGATGGGGTCAGGCCTGACCCTCAGAAAATTGAAGCGGTCAGTGCCTTTAAGCCACCTAACTCTGTAGAAGAATTTCGCAGATTTCTCGGCTTATGTTTTTATTTTCGACGCTTTGTGACTGAATTCGCGGACATCGTGTACCAATTGACCAGCCTCTTGCGAAAAGACAGTGCATTCGAGTGGACATCTGAATGTTACACTGCGTTCTGTCAACTCAAATTCCTGCTGACATCAGAGCCGATTCTCCGTCATTTTGACCCATCTGCTTCTACGGAAGTACACAGCGACACAAGCGGTATTGGCATCGGAGGCGTTCTTGTTCAGCGTCGTGATGACAGAGAGCATGTCGTTGCCTATACAAGTCGTTCCCTCAGCAAAGCTGAAAATATTACACTGTGGCCGAACAAGAATGCTTGGCAGCCGTATTTGCTATTCAGAAGTTTCGTTGTTACCTGTATGGGTGTCCTTTCACGATTGTAACAGACCATCATTCCCTATGCTGGCTCGTTACTCTTTGAGACCCTTCTGAACGCCTTGCACGCTGGGCTCGACGCCTTCAGGAATTTGACTTTAATGTTGCATACAAAAGTGGACGGCGTCATACCGACCCCGATTGTTTTTTTCGCCTTCCATTGTCTACGACTGACGACAATACACACACGATCGACGTTTGCTTTACAACTGTTTCACGCGCACTTCTTGATGTCACCATGTTCAAGCGGGAGCAGCGCAATGACTTGACTTTAGACACTTAAATTTATTCGCTACTGTCAGAAGCCCCAAGGGCAGTGGTCGCTTTTGTCTTCGCGATGGACTATTGTACAAGATGAATTTCTCGGCAAATGATGCGCGGCATTTGCTAGTGGTTCCCCAAAGCTTGCGGTACGATGTCCTCTATTTCATGAATGATGACCCGACGTCTGGCTATTTTGGATTCATCCGCACTTTGCATCCAACTGAAGAGCGCTTCTACTGGCCTAAATTGCAACTATGTACAAATCAATACGTCTCCAGTTTCAACAAATGCCAGTGCCACAAACGCCCTACAAGCAGTCCGCATGGCCCGGCTCATACCGTATAAATATCCTTAACCACGGGTAGTTCCCTGACCCACTTGGCTCTGTTCGTTTTTTTTTTGAGGTTACCCCAATCATTTTTCTTTCAGTCGCTCATTACGTCGTCTTCAATTTAGGCTGAGCCCTCTTCGTAAGCCTCCAGATTTCGGCTCTGTAGGTATCAGCAAGGTGCAGCTATTATATATCTTCCTTTTGAGGGTGAGTAGCAGACTACTATTCATGATTTGAGAATGTTGACTGATTGTGATCCAACCCATCTTTATTCATTACTTATAAAATGAATTTTATATACAACAATAAAGTGATTTCAAGTGAATATGAAAATACTTATATTGTTCAAGAATACTCGAAAGTTTTAACTCGAGCTCATATGTTTAATTGTTCCTATTGTTTGTTAGATTCATGTAAGCTATACTGTAATTGAACCAACCGAGTGTTAATGATTATGTGCCACTTACAGGGCCTGAATAGAGAAAGTGTTTTCCTTGTGTTAACAACCCTTGCGTTTGACTTGATCTTTGGACCACTGATAGCAGCGTTCGTTAGTTCACTAATAGGACTACCCTTAAATTGCCCGTGCTTTCGTGATGAGTGTCAGGGAGCCGTTAAATCAGCCCTTAGATCATGCTGCGCGATTGATAAATTAACGGGGTCATGACAGATGGCTACATTTGAACTAACGTGCCACTGTAATTTGATCACTGCCCAAGAGCGTTGATCTGTAGTGGATTACACATCCAAAAATCATCACCCAAACAATCAGTACCAGCGAAGCAGAAACATGTGGCCACAGTCTGTTGCATACATCGCAGCCGAAGCCGAAGGGCCACTCGAGAAACTCCTGCCGAAAACGGAAGTCGGCCCCAGCAAATGCATTTCCGCCATTCTCTTGTTGACGCTGCTGTGTCTGCAACGCCACTGCCATGGCTTGCCGTTGTCGCTTTTGTTCTGCTCGGAAGGGTGCCGGATTCTTTTAGCACAGATTCTGCTTCTGCTGTGCCACCGGGGCCTGTTCTTATGCCGGGACTGCGGCATTGGTCCGGCGAACGAGAATTCCCCAAGGGAGGAGCTGTAAGCACTGTCCCCATGGAAATGTGTCTGCTGTTCGGGCGTTTGTACGATCCGTGCCCTCCACATGTTTTAGTTGTAACTTCATCCTTCCCTAGACACCAAACTCTCCACGTGCCCTTCGTGTTTGTTTCACGTTACGCGATGTTTCTTTCAGCCCTTCTTTGAGTGTTGGCTTGTTTAACAGCTTTTTGGTGGGAACGTGATCAGCAGATGTGTGGACAGGGCTGGCCTTATTTACCCTCTTCTCTATCATCTCTCTTTTTCTTTTTTCTTACATTTCTATCGCTTCTACTTCTGATCCCCGTGCAGCAATGTTGAGGTGACCTCCACTACGTGATGATGGCACACCTCATTTTGATTTTTCTCTTTTTCAGAGCCACTATATTGAAACTGCATCGCGCGATTTCAGCGGTACGAATGTGAAGGATTGAACGCCGTCGCTGATGGTGCTCCCAATGGGGTGCGGTTTTAGGTGTGACGTTGAGAATGACGCAACTGATGGAACAGCCGATAGAGACGTCTAGCGTTTTTAGTCTTCAACGGTCTGTCATTTGGCCTAGTCGTATACAGACAGCTTTCGCTGTAAAAAATTGGCTTGCCTCGGTTTTGCGAATCAGTACTTACCCGGAAGCAATATTTTATCGCTATTGAAGCCATATTTCTGTTCCATAAAGACTATTTTTATGTCTAGTGGGACTGAGGGTCATCGTCGGATCCAAATAAAGGTATTGCCTGCCCTGCGGCCTGTCTAGTGTTAATTTGGTTCTAAATAATTTTTTTCGCTTTTTCTCTTTTCCACTTTGTTTCTGTATATTAAAATTACTGCAGAGGAGCGGATGAGAAGGGAATAGTAAGACGACTACGCGTCAAAAATGACAGTTTAAGGCAAACATGATGGTTTCGTTTCTTAGCGCTTATGGTAATATGAATAAATATGAACCGAAACACTTGAGTGCAAACTCACCAGCGCAAACGCAAAATATACTGCTTGAACTTAAAAGAAATAAATATGGAGCCAGTGACAATCAATTTTACCTAAATATGAAAAGTCGGCATGTGTTTGAATTGTGTCGTGAGACGATCCTCCATCACCCGAAAACAATGACGTGCAGCTCTATGCAAAGCACAAAGCAAACACGTTTTCGGGATATTCAGTATATTATTAGGAACATACCTCACCTTTTTCGGAAAATAGCATTGATTTAACATGCTTCTACTTGTAATGAAGCCTGGCTTTCCTTTCACTGCGATATTAGAAAGGAAGAAAAAGATGGCTTAATTAAAGATACGAATTCTCGTAAATTTGTGTTATGTTCGCTCACTCGGATGTGCAAATTTTTTATTTATTCGAAACAAAGACACTTGGATAATCACAACAACGAGACTACAGTATAAATCTGCTGCATATAGTTGTGGTAAAAACATACTTAAACTTAATGAAAAACCAACCTTCGCATAGTAAGACCAAAAGAACGTAGATGGCCACATTCCTCTACGATTTTTACAGCGAAAACGGTTATGAGATGAGAACACGCGCCACACGTGGCACCCTGTAGCTGTTCGCTGCCGCCGCCGCCACCGGTGTCCGTAACCAGTAACCAGATGAAGAGAGCACGGCCTAAATCCCGTGTTTTCATCAGTCTTGGTAAATCTATAATTTACTGACGTTTAGTCCCAATATTTCCTGTCATGGACCATATGGCACTTTCGCAACATTAGGCGGTGAATCACATATGCTTTATATATCATACACGTCCACATGCAACGCTGCATGTGGCTTGAATGAAGCCTCTGGCTCTCTTGTACACGTCGGTACAGCAATCAGAGTGACCAACATCCATCTAACTATAGTAAAGAAAAGCCATGTAAACTATGTTCGAGGTACATTCTACAAACGTTCTTGTTGCGTTTGCTGGTGTAGTCCGTAAGCGTTCCGTAAATCGCCCAGTTCATCGACTGTTCTTTTTCTTTGATGATTACGCTTTCTGATGATTACGCTTAGTGAAAAAGGTGTTTCCCTGTTAAACTTCTCTACTTCCCTGGTAATTCTGCTGTGTAATACCATGTGGAGGCTGCTCACAATAAATTGATCAGTTGTGCAAGTTGTGCCGTTCTTTACACTCTCGCTTACATTCTCGCTCTTCAGAAATTATGATGCTGAAATGTTGTGGACAGGCGTGAAAAAAAAAGTATGCTTACAAAGTTATTGCATAATCTGGTTGGGCTGATACAAATCTGTAGCAAGCTGTTACATAATTGTGAAAACATAAACGCGCCTTCACTCGGCTCTTTCGTGGTCTCGAATACCCCAAATATGATTCATAAGGATGAAGGCAATTCATTTTCCGTAAAAACAATGCATTGATCACGTACGTTACCCTGAGCTCATTGACCATCAAGTGACTCCCCAAAAGATAGTTTAAAAAAAACTTCACATTCTAGCGATGCCCATTGGGCTCGGATGTGAATATATTTTGAACGGAGAAGGATGTTTTTTTTTATCACAATGGTAAAGATAACAAGACTTAAATTTCGTGAACCACCGTTAAGATTGGAATATCATTTCCAATCTGACGTAAAGTTTTTCAGCTTACAACGCATAGAAAAAGATAATTAACGAAAGCAAGAAATGATGGTGCAGTGGAAAAAAAATACTCGTTTTAATGCCACTCACAGTTCGTTATGTCATCTGGGAGAACATGGTAGTGCGGAGCACCGCGACTTCAAAGCAACTTGTATAGCTATAACTACTGCCAGCGAAGTTTATTCGTTGGTCTTCGTCATCACATCAATGTCCCGATCCAGCTATGATGACCGGGGTGTTATTAAACAAAATATGGTCGAAGATTGAAATGGCAGCTTTCTTGATTTCAAGATGGTCTTTCTTGGGGTACTTCGACGAAAATTTTTTTTTGGTCTGCCTGTCTCTCTGTGTGTCTGTCATTTTGTTTCTGTCTGTCAATTGATTCAGCCATCTAAGCAAAAGTTTGATCCCTTGCTGAACGTCCACCTATCTTAATCTCCTAGCTACGTTCATAATTGTGAACACTGTACATCAAAACATTGGCCTCATGTCGGCACGTTTCACTGCAAATGTCATCGAATGACTATTGTCTTCCATCTGTAGAGAGCGAATAAAATATTTATTTCATGTTCTTCGCGAGAAAATTGGTGAATGTATTCTGGAAGCGCTGCGTTAAAGTGCGTTGATGCGCGCAGCGGGTAGGTGCCAACATCGCATCGTCTTAGCAAAGCACAGTAAACACTCACCTTTTCGTACATAGCGTTGCATTGTCGTCTTGGCGTAATCAATGCTGCGTTCCTTAAAATTATTTGCGTAATAATTTCATAGTATAGAGAAACCCGCCACACTATATGTGCATGCTGATTTTTTGCCTCAGATCCCCGCAACATTTGTTTTTTATTCGACACTACGCACAAGCATGAACGCAGAAACCAGAGCAACAGGGGTGGGCTCTGTAGGTGTGGTTACATTTTGGAAATAATGAATGGGCTTTTAGTGGGATGGCTCAGTGCTCTACCATAGTTGAGTACAAAGTATTCGAAATCGTTAAACATTTTTTTGTACACAGTACGAAGTACTCAAAATTGTTTAACATTTTTTAAACAAACAGCCTGACCAAAATTTTGTGCCAAAGAATCCCAAGAAAGACTATATCGTTTTTATAAACAAATGTTACGCATATTTGGGTGCAACATCAATACAGAAACATTAGGTGTTGTGTTACTTTATTAGATGCGAAACAGCACTTTGACTAGTCTGGTCGACGGCGTGCACACCACTGCTGCTTCGCATCTTATCATGGTTCCGTTCAGGGAGATGGTTCCTAATTTGTTTAAGCTGCATAAATGCGCCATTCTAAACCACACAGTGTTTGTTACGCGTCGCTGGAAATGTGACGCTCTGACCAAAAAAACAAAAACAGGTGTTTCCTATGCTCGGCTAAAACGACATGGAGCTGGCACCTATCAGTGGGTTTGCGTCCTAGAAGAACACTATTTCTTCAAATTAGAGCTAGATTTCATGCATATTTTAGGCAGCGCCTACACTGCGATTTGCACATGCGGAACTTGAAATAAACTCATTGATTTTTTCTCCAGACAAAAAACTACCATCTTTACGCGACCGTTTCCTTGGCAGCAGCCATATACGCCGCCATTTTTTTATGCGTAAATGAGCGATATCTTGGGATCTCTTGGTGCGCCTAAAAAAAGATGAAGACTATGTTTTACTCATCCTGGATGGTCGGCAGCAGGGCATCAAGCGTTACGCAGTTCAATTAACGTAAGCTAGTTTAACGGCATCACACGTCTTGTGTTCTGCACTGCCGTATTGTAAGTGAATGTTATGTACGAAATCATAAAATACGCATCATGTCTTGTGCTCTACTTCGACTTAAACAGCAAGGCGTCTCTTTCGATATTGAACACTCCTCTGTACAGCCAGTGCTCCACGCTGTGCAAGGGGAACAAGCGTGCGAGTGCAGGGACAGCAGTTGGTGGCGCCTTCGCCACGTCATCTGCTAAAGCGTGGCGGCTCCGCCGAATAGCACCTGCTTTCTGGTAAACCTAACTTCACTCTTGGTAAGTGAATACAAATCGAAAGTCAGGCTCAAGATGTTCAGCGCAAAAAAAAGACACGAAAAAAGAAAGTACACGACACAAATGCTGTCTAAGAACTAAAGGTCTAATAAAAAACGTGTCATATATAAACATAAAGAAATAGTAATATAATATTGATAACAATAATGCCATATTAATATGTGTCGTGTAACGTTACAGACCTATGATATGATTACGAAAACTCTGTAGTAGAGGGCTCCGAAAATTTCGGCTATCTTATGGTCTTTAACATGCACTGACGTCGTCATTACTACGGTAGCTTTTAGTGCAAACAAAGCACGAGAGACTGACCAACGCAAACTTTTCGACTACATCAATCTCGCATGGGCACTGGCATCACGCCTAATAGCTGCCATTTAAAATGCGGACAGCCATTCGGGACGGCTTTCAGCTCTCCTATAGTAGAGTACCAAGTACTCTAAATCATAAAGAACTTCTTCTAAACACATGGGCAATTTGTGCACACCGGGCCTCATCAAATGTGACGCCCACGGAACGGCCTGAAACCCTCCTATTGTAGGGTACCTATTACTCTGAACTGTTACCCACTTTTCGTAAACACATGTTGCCTCGCCATCTTTGCTAGCGTATCAGAACGTCCATGGGCTGGTGGACGCCGGTCATGGCAAGCCAGCCCCCGAAGAAAGCTAGCCTTCGACGTGGTCGTCCCTGAGGGCACTAGTTTTGTAGGTAGTAATAATAGTAGGTATAGAAGAGGTCTTCTGTGTACAGCACATTGGAGGCCAGAACTCCCAAGTAACCGTAAACAGTGCAGTCGCACTGGTTCAAATCGTCGACTTATCCCATCTCAACATGAGAGAAGAGCGCGTCGCTGTCGCGCCTCTGGGACCCAAGTCAATCAATCACCGTTCTGTTCCTGCCGTGCAGCGTCCCCAGCGAGGTGATCGCGCAAGCATTGTCTCCCTGCGGGAAGGTGCTGCACATCAGCAGATGACTCATGGGGTCACACCCAGCCGTTACTACTGGGACGCGACACGACCGGATGGAAACGAAGACATCGTCACCTGTGCCCAAACTACCTCAAGGTAGCGGGCCATCGAGTGACCTGTGATTATAAAGGGATCCAGCGAGTGACCGTTGATGTGGAGACTGTAAACACTTCCACATGAACTGCTCAGTTCAGTTTTGTGTAAGGTGCGGCGTTTATGGCGATGACGGGAAGGGCTGCTCGCTGCCGTGTCGCCGTTGTGGTGACCCGCATGCCACCGTAGCCGGCAACATCAGGCCGTCGTATTCTGAGGCAGCTTCCAAGTATTACCCACCAGTTCAACCAGTAACGCAATCCAAGAACAGGGACGTCGTATCATTGACGCCAGGCCCGAATATTTGCCAGGACGAAGTTGGGCAGATTGCGGCACCACATCAGACGCCACACCAAACACCCGCAGTGTCTCCAGTCAGTCCAGACGAGGCAGCCTCTCAAGCTGCAGATGATCCATCCAGTGGCCCGCGATCAATGGTGATTCCCCCAGAACCACAAGTCAAGCTCTCGCCAAAAGAGGTACCTCTCGGCGAACGTGTCACAGATGGTGACGCGATATCTGATGATCACCCCATGGCGGCCCATTCTTCTCTTAGTACTCCTATCACTGAAGACGCTTTGTCCCAAGGGGGCGAGGTTTCCATAATCGAGGACTCAAACAGCACTATGAGTGACGCGACGACGAGACGACGAGATTACTACAAGCGACACCAGCCGGGACCGTCTCGACGCGTTTGTACTAAGTCCGCTCAAGAGCCTCGGCACCAAGCGCCACCGAATATCGACCAGTGACTCGGAGGCCCCAAGCAGAGACAGTAGTCCGCTGTGGATTTTGACGCAGCCCCGGAAGCCCTGTGCTTCCAGAGGGTCGCCTAGTCATAAGAAGTGAATGAGCCGCCTGCGGGGCACCTGCTACCGCGTGTGTCAGAACTGTGCCCCGTCAAGTATCCAGGTTCGTCTATAGTGTTTATGCTGGCTACCTCATCGAATATTATTATTTTTATACGAAAAAGGTTTTCGCAGTTCGATAAAGCAGGCCGAGGTGATTAGTGCTTTTAAACAAAAGTTTAACTCAGACTGCTATTACTCTGAACTCGTTTTACGGGAGCAGGCATCATTATATTTATTCAGGCTTTATTGAGAGGTCCCCATGTTTTCATAATGGCTTCGGTGGAATTCTAGCTCTGGATTGTACCTACTTTTCTTGTCGAAAGATGATACTCAGTGTCTTTACGCCTGCACAAGCTGGATGAGTGAGTGAGTAAAAACTTTATTGAACATGTCCGGCGTCATTGAGAGGGGTGGGGCTACAAGCACCCCGGCCTAGGTGACGGCCTCGAGTCCTTGGACCTGGGCGGCATCCTGGGCTTGCCGGAAGGCCCACAGTTGATCGGCAAGGTCGTGGCTGAGCAGAGCCGCCTCCCATTGCGCCTCGCGGTTCGAGACTGCCATGTCTACCGGGTTCGTAGGGGACTGCTGCGCGTTACCGGTACACTTCCACAGCATGTGCTGCAGCGTCGCTCTGGCTCCGCACGCCTTACACGCGTCGGACGTATAAATGCCTGGGTAGCAGATGCGAAGGATCACCGGATTCGGGTACGTGTGTGTCTGTAGTTGTCTCCAAGCAACCTGCTGTTTCTTGTTTAGTTTGGCGTGGGGTGGTAGATATTTGCATCTGTTCAGTCTGTAGTAATGCGCGATGTCTCTGAAAGTGGTCATGCGATCCCCCCCCGTCCATTCCCGCATCACTGTCGAAGTGTGCGAGACATCAGGACTGTCGGCAGGCGTCGAAGCTCGGCGTGTAAATCCTCGAGCCGCGGCGTGGGCAGTCGCGTTGCCCGCAAGCGGAGGGTCTGTGTGGGCGGAGTCCATACGAGGAAACTGTCGTTTTTGCGGCAGATGTTGCGTTCGTGAATTTCGAGAATGGATGGTCTAATATTTTTTTTCAAAATTCGGATGTTTTTTTTTTCTAGACGGTCATCACATAAATTTTTTGGAGACTTTAACGTGTGTTGAATACAGGAAACGTTTTGCATGGTCCCGACAAGGGTCGGTCTGCTTGGAATTCATGTGAGATGTGACGCCTTACCCAGCATTTTACAGCGAAAGCTGTTATAAGATCACTTTTCGGGTCATGCGCAGCTGTCCGCCGCCAGCGCCACCGGTTCCTGTAACTACATTACGCAAAATTGAAAAAAACAAATTGCACCAATGACACTATAGGGCTCAAACCTGGGTCCGCAGGGTGCCAGCCCGAAATTTTACCACTAAGTTACACTGGTGCTTGTGAGGTGCTGTCAAATTTGCCTTAGACAGGATTGATTTAGGAAAAGCAATCGCAACTTATTCGGCGTTTTACAGCTGTGAAAGAACAACCAGTTAACGCACAATGTGAATAACGTAATGAGTGGGTCCTCTAATGCTTGGTTTATTCTACGTAGATATAGCAGGGCCTTCGCCCACGGGATTTTACACGGCCTGTGTAGTTCACTGGGAAAAGCATGTCAATGGGCTCCCGTTTTGAGCACAAAATCCAGAGCGCGCTGAGGAAGGCGCGATAGCGCTTGCTGTTGCGAACCCCAACTCGAAAGTTATCATCACAGACTCCCGGAAAGCATGTGCTTATTACTTGGTAGGAGAGATATCCTCCCCCCCCCCTCAGCCGAATTCTAAAACGGGCTCTCGCTTATCCAGCCCTGAAACACATCGTGTGGGCTCCTGGTCATCAGGGCTTACTAGGTAATGAGGCCGCTGACGTAGCCGCCCGAGCGCTTACCCACCGGGCTCCTCACCTTGGCTCTGATGACTCGGAGGCCAATACACCGCTGCTGCGTTTCCAAGAAATTCTGACCTATTATCGCGACATTCACCACCTTTACCCGGCTCCTGCAAAGGGGCTGAGTAATGCGGAAGAGCGAACTCTAAGGCGCCTGCAGACAGGTACTCTACTCTGTCCTGCAATCCTAAAACATTTCGATGCGAACACAGATGGGCGGTGCCCACACTGGGGGGAGACGTGGGATATCTTCCACATGGTATCGGCATGTCCGAAAAATCCCCACCTACTCCCTTCCCCTACCTCTTTCCGAGAGGCATGGGAGACTGCCCTCCTCAACTGCTCATCACTAGAGTCTCAACGGGCTCTGGTGAGACGGGCGCGAGTAGGAGCCTCGTCATGCGGTGTCCCGGACTAAGGACGCCAACCATGTAGCGGGGTCATGCTTTGGCCCCGTACCTCTCTTTTTTATAATAAATGTTTTTCATCATCATCATCCAATGCTTCAACCTATTACAAAAGCGTGTTCTTGTTTCCCTACTAACTGTGGTGCATATCCACTTCAGCCATAATTCCTCATCGTCATTCAGCCACTGCATGGACAGTTGGGACAAAATTTCTAGCAATTGTTCAGGAGATACCATGTTTCTAAAAAGAATGACAAAAATAACATAGCGAATGCCGGCCTACTACTCAAAAATAATATTAAGGCTCTAGTGGGTACCAAGCAAGGGTTCTTGCAGTAGTTACCCAATGAGTGCTTTAAAAAGGCTCTGAAAGACCGCTTTTGTTGTTTTCGCTGTGACTGTGCTGCACCTACAGCGCAGACCTGGTAATTTTCATTGCTGCATGCGCACAATGTCATAAATGGAATGCTTTCCTGTAAACATGGCATCGCAGACCGTCCTCCAGCAGACTCGACCAGGCTTATAATCCACATGCTCAGAGGCGTTTCTCTCCGACTTCCATGTTCCGCCCATCCCACCTTCGCTTGTGTACATCTCTGACCATCGTTCGATTCTCTTAGAACTCAAAATCCTATTTTATGTTGCGTAGAAACTATGGCGTCTCTATGTTCGCGTCCTCCAGAACGCATGCTCTCGGTCAAAATTGTCCCGTACATGGAGTTTAACACAATAATACAAAGAGGAGTATCTGGCACTAGCGTCCACGCAGGCTCCATCAGCGGCGAGCATATAGTTTCATATAATCATACCTAGAGAGAAGTCTGGCAATGCGATCGTGTACTTTATGGGAAGTACAGGCGTCGAATGAGATAATTTTAGCTAGCGAAATGTCTTCAAAATTTTTTTGACAATTTCAGTTTTGTTCTTCGCTCAACTCGGGTAGTGGGGTGAATAGACAAGCACTGAAACAGCGTCTTTGTTGTTCAAAAAGGCTGAAGACCACTAGGTCTCAAATTTTCTACGACGTTGGAGCCTCACGAGTCGTATATGACAGCTTAACCCCGGAAAGCCCGGACACAGAAGCACATGAAGGAAAAATACGATAACTTGTTTATTGACTTCTTAGATCACTATGAACCAACTTATACAAAAATATTGCAGAAATACATAATTATTGCACAACCGTAGTCCGTATCATATTTGATACAGTGGGCTTCTTCCCTACGTAAGGCCAGTGGAGCAAAGCCGGAACTTATTGCCTATGGAAATGAAAAAAGCAGTTTCTTTCTTTGTTTAGGCAAAGTGTCACCTCGCATTTAGAACAAATAACAGAACTGAATGTGTTTTCTTTTGGAGAACAGTGCTTGCATCGCAGCCTCTTGGTTGTTATGATGGGAAAGTGGCCAACATCATCTTCCCTTACATCATTTTGGGGCTGCTTCGGCGCTAGTTTCCTTTTCTTTGAGGCAGATGATGGGAGGCTAGCGCGCCGTCCTCTTCTAGTCTTTCCGCAGAGCGTCAAGTTTTCTGAGAGCTCTGCAATGAATAGTCTCAGCTTCATTGCCTTTCTTCCCAGCTGTCCACACTGACGCCTGTGGATATTCCACGCATTTACCGCACAGATATACAACGTGTGGTAGAAAATATACATGTACCAGCGCCTGAATCTAATGTTGTAGTTATAGAGGGCAACTTGATAATTGTGCTGGTCAATACCACCCATGAAACTGTTGTACACAGCAACGATAGCAGGTCGTGGTACATCAACATGTACTTTGGCCTTGCGGTCATACCGCTTGACTTTTTCGACAGGCTCCAATGACACAAAGTTCGACACCAATGTCACTGCCTCTCTATTGAACCAGCGCACAACAGAAATACCTGTGCCATTGTCAACACGGTGATCACAGGCACCTTGCCTAAGTGGCTTCAGGTTTTTTTCACTCAAGAGACAACAATATTTGAGCCGGTTTTAGCGCAGAGTACCGACATATTGAATCCCGCGACCAGAGAGCTCCACAACCAGCTCCAAAGAGCTGAAGAAATTATCCGCAGCTAACTTGAAGCCCTCATCAGAGGGCAGCTTGCTACACATATTCAGGACGGTATTGCCACCCAGTCCAAATGTATAGTTACCGTCACCCTTCCCTTGGTACACATCGAACTGATACAGGATACTTGTTGCTCCAGCCCGGCCCCACAGCTTGAAGCCCCATGGTACCGGTTTGTTCGGCATATATTGCTTTAGTGTACTTCTTCCCGTAAAGGGTACCATCATTTCGTCGACTGCATTATATTCCTCTTGCTCAATGTGCTCAAGGTTTCGTTGCAATGCCACAATCCAAGGTCGGAGCTTCCACACTTTGTCTTTTTTTTTCTTGCTCAGGCACTTGCATGTTATCAACAACATGTAGACACGCCATCAACTTCAGGAAGCGATTCCTTGGCATGGTATCTGCTATGGGCGAATGCCTGCTGCCTTGCTCCCAGTAGCATCTCACGTTTGGCATTTGGACGAGGCCCATTTTCAAGTACATGCCAATGTACTGCTCAACTTCGGGGACAATTGTGTTCACAGATTTGCCATACTTCTGTGTGCTGTAAAGGTTTGTTTGGTAGACCAGAATGGCCACCATGTCGTCTGTTAGAAGCCGCCTGAAAATCACGATCGGGCTTTCCAAGTCGTTTGGTTCACTGAATGTCCCCGAAAACTCTGGATGGGCTATCTCGAGCAAGGCTTTCTCCCAGTTTCTTCCAGGAGGAGAAGAAGATGCGACAGCGGAAACGCCACAAAAGTCATCCGCCTCTTCATCTTCACTTGAGTGATCAGGGGCGCCGGGACTTGGTTCGGTCCATTCCTCTTCGTCATTTTCTGAAAGGTCGCTGAAGTCGCTCACATCGTCCCCTGGAGTGCCACGTTCGAAGACATCCTTCATGGGACCACCTAAAACAAACAAAAACAAACTGTGATCAATGGTGAACGTACGCGGCTAAGCGCAGTTTGTGTCTTTGAGAATATCAGTGAATTGAGAACACAACTAATGTAACTGCGCGGTCAAATTGTATCACTTCGTCTTGTGCAGAGAAAAATATTACGTTCAAAATGCAAAGGAAGCGCGATATCGTGTCGTGATCAAGGCACACGAGTCACCAGGGCAAGAAACCCACGGCAAGAAAGAAGGCTTCACGAAAGCCCACTGTATCATATATGATACGAATAAATTCGCGTTAAACGAAGCGCCATCCACTCACAGCTGCGCATAGATGTAGCGTCTGTTGCCAGTGCAGGATATTGTCTCGAGTACGTGTTTTTTGCGAGCACGTCTAGTCTGAACAAGTTTTAAATTGACTGCAAAACGATGACGACGCTAAGTAGACGCACCATCACGCTCCGCTGAATCGACTTCACAACAAAATCAGGGGTGCTTTGAGTGCAAACCACATAGACAGACGCACCCAGCGTCGCAGAAGACGAAATCATAAGTGTTTCTCACTAAATACTGTACTGTTATCCGTGCGTCCATCCATGCATCTGTCGGTGTGTCCGTTTGTCCATCTGTCCGTGCAGCCATCCATGCGTCCGTCAATGCATCTGTCTTTGTGTCCGTTCGTCCATCTAGTCAACACTTCAAGTACCCCCCATCTCGCATCTTTTCATCATATATCACGCATATAGAAGCACTGCCATTCAGTGGACATCCCAAGGACTAAACAAGAAGTGGCACACGCACAGTTTCTTACGGCTTGGGCTTCGTGTCGACTTTTCACCATAAACCACCTCAAGTTCATGGTATATACTATTTCACTGTGTTCATGGCACTGCGGCCCAACGCTCGCTAAACTTTTCTAAAACGAAGGAGGTTACGCCCGGTGAGTATAACGTAGCAACCCTTGCTTGTCAGATAATGCTCAATGCGCATGCCAATGGCGGCTAATGGGGAATGAGCTACGGGAAAATTCGGCTTCTAGGCAACGCGCACGCTGTGAATATCTATTGTTCAACAACGCACAGGGGAAATCTCCCACCGGCACCACCTTGCAGGTCAAAGCGTAATGTATGTTACGCACCAATACGAGGGACGAACGGGTGCCGCTTTAAGGAGCTTCGCCCCTAAAATGTATATTAAGATATATTAGGATGTCGCGAAAACGAACAATGTACGAATAATGTAACACATGAATGTCTTCTGTGTATGTATGATTTTTTCAGAAATAAAATTCTCTGAAACATTTCTCTCCCATAGTTGAGTACGAAGTACTCAAAATCATTAAACATTTTTTTTTCTTAACACAATAAATCTTTATGCCAAGTCTGCAATGCAATGGCAGAGCAATTCATAGCCTGATGATTGAACTTGTTCAAGATTCACTTTTGCTGCCTAGACACAAAAACTGTTTGCAATAATGTTTACATTCAAATAAATGAAACAAGTTTCAATTATTGTATCTTTTTCTTTTACACTAGGAAAAGAAGCGTCGCAGATCACAAGAACGTAATCCATCCAAAGCGGATCCGAAGCCTGTACTTCCCATTGTTCCCATGGGGGTAAAAGTGCCACTGAAGGAGCCCGTGTTGACATTAGCGCCAGAATCATTTCAAGATGTTATTGTATCAAACTCTAAGGCGGCGCGAGTACCGCCATGGGAATTATGGGAACTACAAGCTTCGGATCCGCTTCTGATGGATTAATTTCTTCAGATTCGCAACGCTTCTTTTCCGAGTGTGAAACAAAGTATTATGAACTTATATTTATTTAAAACATCATTCAAATGTTAGTGCTCTTGCGACTCCGGGTCCCGTAGGTCTCAGTGTGGTAGCGGGCCCCCGTCCTAGGACCCATCGTCGAAAAAGTCAGATGAGGCGCCCGTAAGAACGACAGCAATTCATTTACATGAGTAGTAACTGAGAATCAAGTGATCAAGTGATCAAGTTGAAGTCAATAACTATAAAAGAGAAGTGTTGAACCGTAGAACCTACAATATACAAAAGTCTTCCACTAATATAACGCCATGTTGCCAACCCTGGGCGCATTGTTCATGGCTTCAACCAGTACAGCCTCGATGGTCTAGGTGCTCCACTCATGAAGGCGCGGAAAAACAACACACATAGCACGTGGAGAAAGCACAGTCCACACGGTGCCCAAATATGGTCAGAAACGCACTGCACCGACGTTTCTCACACGTCTCTAAGATTTAGTGCACGTCCGATGATCGTAGATGACCTTGGTTTCCAGATCTCTTCCGGCAGTTCGGTGAGGTTCGAAAAACCGGCTACCGGTACACGTGCCGAATTTTCCCGAGTGCGTTCGGGTAGGACAATGTAGTGGCCTGACAGCTTCTCCTCAAAACATTCCTCTCCGTTCAGCCGATTCTATGGAGAGAGAGGGAAGGAGGAGCGGTCGACTAATTTTTCGTCGTCAAGGTGCTGAGGCGGGCTCCCGCAATGCTGCAGCAGATAGTGCTTTTTTTTCTTTCGTTCAACCACACATTCCCTCCTTCGTTGTTTGCTGGAAGGTGCAGCTTAGCTGCGAATTTCCGGGACTTAGCTTCGCATCGCGAGGTGCAGCCACAACCTGTCAGGGTTTTCGCTTTCACCACAAACTGCAAACACCACGCTGGTTCCGGTCCTTCCAGATCCAGGGTGACCTTGAAAATGGCCCAGCTGCCTTTTTTATTGCCTCGAAAGCCTTGCATAGAGTCGAGCTCACAATGGCCTTTCTTGGCGTGTGTGTTTTCGTTGCGCAAACCGGACGTGGGCCCCTCGTTCCCGTTTTACTGACAGCAAATCAACCCATCTTGACGGCACATCTTTGCTTGGAATGCGTCGACATAATTTCGTCCAGTTCACAAAGGCCGAAACACTTCAATATTGATGACGGTCATAAAAGTCTCCCACGCGGGGGAGTGAACATCTCGATGGGCTGAAGTTTGCACTACCAGTTCGGAGAGATAAGCACTCACGACCGGTCTGGGGAAGACTTTTATTGATGAAGTAGTGACCACCTGCTTCATTTCGGCTCAACAGACATCACATACGCGCATGAAAACACCACAACTCACCTAGTGAGCGCCAGACAATTCCGTCAAACCCCACCACGCATGTTTACCCTTTCACAGCTATTTAAAAGAAGTACACTAGTTATTCTAAATTCCTCTCCCATGTTTGAATGAAACAGGATAAAAACACGGGAAGCACACCCAACCTGAAACCTTGAATAGTGGTGTCTTCAATGTCATCCACACAAGTTCTGGGAACTCTCAAGTGCAACAAAAAAAAACAAAAAACCTAATCAATGGCCCTTTTTTAGGTGAGGAAGAAAAATGCAGAACTCTCGAGAATGCCGTTTGCGTCAGGGACAGCGACTCAAACACTCAGCGTTGTCATAGGGTATCCCTCTTTTGAAACGCATGTCAAACGTATACTGTTGCAAAATGAGGCTTCAACGCAGCAGGCGGCCATTTTCGGAGATCAAAGGCAGTACAACCCCGAGAAAGGACAATGCTCCACCTCTACGAAACTCACTTGGTAATCTAGTAAGCTAGTTTTCCGAGCTGCCTTCACTAGGCTTTTCCACCCTAGCCTAAACGGGACACTTCCAAAACAACTAAAAGGTCAAAACGAAGAATTCTCACATGAGTTTTCTTTACGCACAAAGAAAACCTTAAGCCTTCATGCCAGTTCTCTGCGCACGCTATAACTCAAGCTTAGCATTACTGTTTCTTCACGTCCCTAGTAGGACACACCTTTACAGACTGAAATCTTTCACCCTATAGATTCAGCTGCATTTTATAACTGTCCGAAATGTTTCTCTAACCTCGACTTTCGGTAACGCGTGACGCTCTGCTTAAACTGTCGCGTGATACGTAAGCATTCTACTAAAACCAAAGTGACGAAACTAAACTTTGCGTAATAGTCTTGTTTGGTTAATGTTACCTTATCATGCCAGCACCTCGGATAAAGAACGCAATGGGTTCCTTTGGGCGTGTGAGAACCACTCTACTCCCAGTTATAGAGCGTTATAACATTTCGCGACTAAACATGCGCCTCCGTACCTTAAAGAATCTTCTAAACGTGCGTTTTATTGTAAGTGTACAGCATTCCACGTTTAGCATGAACCCTTTGAAACCAGTCTTTGTTTTCTGCTTAACCATACTTAAAAAAGAAAACAGTGCTTCAAAGATTCAATATTGGAGAAATATTCAAAAATATGGCAGCATATCCGCGGAGTGAATGATGTAGAGTGGCGCGAAGCATCCGTCCGTCCATTCGTTTTTGCTTCCGTCCGTCCATGCGTGCGTCTGTGTGGCCGCGCGTGCGTCTATCCGCCCGTCCGTGCGTGCGTCTGTTCATGTGTCCGCACGTCGATCAGTGCGTTAGTCACTGCGTTCGTCCATGCAGCCGCCCCTGCGTCCGTGCATGCGTCCATCCATGCATCTGTCTGTGTGTCCGTTCATCCATCTATTCAACAATCCAAGTACCACCATCTCGCATCTTTTCATCATATATTCCGCATATAGAAGCACCGCAATCCGACGGACATTCCAAGGACTGAACGAGAGGAGGCACACGCACACTTTCTTACGGCTTGCGCTTCGTGTCTACTTCTCACCTTTAACCACCTCGAGCTCATGGTATATACTAGTTCACTGTATTCAAGGCACTGCGACCCAACGCTCCCTAAACCTTTCTAAAACCAAGAAGGTTACGCCGGCGAGTATAACGTAGCAACCCTTTCTTGTCAGATAGTGCTCAATGTACATGCCAAAGGCTGCCAAGGGGAACGAGAGACAGGAAAATTCGGCTTTTAGTTAACGCGCACGCAGCGAATATTTTATTGTTCAACAACGCACAGAATAAATCTCCCACCGGCACCACTTTGGAGGTCAAAATGTAACTGGTTACACCTTAGGACTACGAGGGACGAACAGGTGCCGCTATAACGAGCTTCGCCCCTAAAAGCTCCTTTCCAGAAACTCTGGGTCGCATTCTGCGAAACCTTCTGCTTTTAGCTGACCTTCACGCTTTTAGTCTTGGCGGCCATGTTCTTCGCCGCTTTCGCGATCGCCAGAGGCCACAATGAGCACGAGCTCTTAGATCAAATTTGCCATCACGCGTCATTCCTGATTTCGGCTCACTCTCATAGTGAAACCGAAGATTCCTGAAGTGCAGCGGAAAGACTCTCCAGCTTCATTTGGAAATTGGTTGCACCCTGTATTTAGAACCAGTAGTCTTTCTTTTAGTAACTTGTTGACATCTTTGTCGACGCAAACCTGTTCTTTTCTACCGCGCCTTCCTTCTTGGGGACGGGTGTCTCCGCTACTCCTCTCTCACCAATTTCGCCTGACAGCCCACCTCAAAGGCCGTTTTGTTGAATTGACCGATGACCAACCCTTCTGTTTTCGCTGCGGCGTGCCCTCTTCCTCCCTCTTTTATGGCGCCGCTCGTTTCCGCTTCGTTCTTTTGAGGTGACGCTTATGTACAAGCTTTCCTTGATTGTTACAAATTTCCCTGGTTGTGTCAACAGCAATCCTACTGCTCAGGTGTGCCTGTGCACCAGCCTTTGTGCAGCTTTTGCCTTTCGAATTCTTCGTTTCATTGATTTGTCAGGCTTATTTATCTGCGCTATCCCTCACAAAACCAGACGCTTGGCCCTCCGCAGATCTGAATTCTTGGAAATTCGCGTCCTTCTCGATTTCCGGGTAGTTTTAACGTCCGGCTGATCGTTTACGTGCCGCTGCACAAATCATGTCTCTAACACCTCACAAGCTCTGTTCATGCTGCTTGGATTAGGCTTTCCTTTGAAACGATCCTCTACCGAACTTGCGTCTGTTGGTACACCTATGACAGCCTCGCAATGTACTTTCTCACCCTCTGTGGCATTTTCCACGCTATGTGTAGGAAATACTTTCAACAATAGCTCGCCCTCTTTGGCAGTACTGTTGGGTTTCAGCAGTGCTATATCTTCACTACATTTACGACTACCTTTGTCGTCATCTCTTTCAACATCCCAAAGGTCATTCCCTTGCTGAGGCTCGAGCGTGGTCTCCAGCTCATCAATCTGTTCAATGACCCCATCAGGGCGACTGGAACCAGCCTTGGTCTCACATGGAACACCTTTTGGACTTGCTACTTTTTCATTCCAGCCACCGTCCCACTCTCTAGATGCACTACCTTCGCAACATTGGAGAGTCGCGTACCTTCCCTTGGTGCAATTTCACGAACAACGACCTGTTGCTCTTTTCGCACCGCCAAAGGATCGCTTTGCATGTCGCACTCGTAGAGACGCGTACTCATAGAGACGTACTCATAGAGACGCGTATCTTTCTCGTGTGGTACCTCGCTAACAGCGGCTTTTTCGGTGACCTCACACTGCACCGTATTCACCCCTTCATTGCACTTTTCGGGCTTCACACATACCCAACACTACACGGCCGAAGACGCTTCCAATGCTGTGCCCGAAGCTCGCGTTTCCTCCTTTCAAAGTCTTCGTCTAATGCTCGCATTTCAGCCTCGTGTGTACATATTCTTTGGCCTCTTCTTTTTTTTCTTGGGGGGAGGGGGGCTTCCACTTTGCTTTGGGCTTCCAATTTCTCAATCTCCATAACATAACCTGAGAGTTCCTTATCGTCTATGGCTGTTCCTATGATCCACTTGACCAGTTCTGTTCATGTTGTGGAATCCAACGCATCCAGTTTTGACTCCTCTGCGATCGCTAGCAACACGGGTTGTCGCAGGTCTTTCAGAATCATGACTGCATCTGGTATCGTTCTTTGTTCCATGAATGATGCCTGTCATGCAAATAATTAACCCTGACAACTACGACAGCCTTAGTTTCCTGCCTTGCCTCAAGTCACCTGTTAACTTAGTCTGAAAAAGTTTCCTTAGGCTCTTACACGGAATCCTGTTCTGTCATTGTTAACCTTGCCGTCATCCCAAGACTTTAGCTTCTACAAGCTATCTCACAATTATCTGCCTGACGCAAGTTATTTGTTAACCTGATGACTAAAACAGCTGTGTCACTGTTAACCTTGCCGTCACCCACAGACTATAGCTTAAACAAGCTATCTCACAATCTGCCTGACACCAGCTACCCAATGACCAAAAAAGCTATTTTCCTTACCAGCATTTACTCACACATTAGTAAATGCCCGGTAAAGTTTAGCAGAGAAAGTCAGCACTAACTTGGCTCGCAGTCATGCCTGCAGCGTCGTGCATCTCAGCAGTGGCTTCCGGTTGCCTCTCGAAGTCGAAGACCTCGTGTCATTCCAGAAACGCGGTTCGGCTGCCTCACAAGTCAGTGAGCTCGGAGCATCCGACTGTTCTCATTCAATCGCCTATCGAAGTCGATGGGATCGTTCCATCTGACTGCTGTCGTCGAGTCAATGCTACCTGGGTTGACGCCATTCTACCGCTGCCACTAGTTCTTTCGACTCCGGGTCCCGCGGGTCTCAGATTGGTTGCGGGCCCCCGTCCTAAGACCCATCGTTCACGTTTTGCCGACAGGAAATCAACCGTCTTGACGGTACATCCTTGCTTGGAATGCGTCGGAATATTTTAGTCCAGTTGACAAATGCCGAAACACTTTAAACATGATAGCAGTCATATCAGTACGCAAGCTTTCTTGCAAAACGTTGGCCGAGCCCACGTACAATGGGAATCGATGATTTGGGAAGCAGGAATGACGAATGTAAATGTCACTTTAAAATAAGCACAACGTTGGGAGGTGGAGGCAAATGATGCCGTACATGAATTACCTGTCACGATTATTATGTTTAGATGTGTCATTGACCTTCGTCATCTATTTTGGTATCACGTCACGTGACACCAAATTTAGTATATGTGGAGCTAGCGAAACGGCCGCGAGCACACTATGAGCGTGGTGTGTTGTCATGTTTTGCCGTGACACGCGTGTCAGCATTACCATATTTTCACCAGTCATATATTTTGTCATTCATTGACGTCACGTAACAACCAATTTGGTATATGTGGAGCTAGCGAATTGGCTGCTAGCACATCGTGAAGGCCCCAATATACTCCAATATAGCGTTGACGAACGCACATGCTGGGCACAGCGATGCTACGTTAGCAAAAATGCGAGCTAGGCTTTAGCGTCAGACTAGCGTCAGACTTTAGCTAGCAAAAATGCGAGCTAAAGTCTGACGCTAGGCGCGACCAGCGTACGCCGGCGCGGCCCGATGGCAACGGGCGCGAACTGCGACATAATGCATTTCGTGCCAATGCTTTACATCAATGCGTCTCCCTCTTTTGATGACGGAGGGACACCAAACGTTCTGAAATGAGCATGCATCAAAGCAACGCAGCACGGTGCGCGCCGGCGAGTATAAGGCAGGACTGGGGCCTGGCGTGGCAAAGCTGGCATTACCTGACGAAATGAACGCCGGTGAGCACGCGCACCACGTCACGTCGAAATGTATTGGTACCTTGACTATGGCAAGTAGTCGTGTTCTCACATGACATGCATCTCATGATTATCATGTTTGCACCAGTCACATATCTTCGTCATCGATTGGCGCCATGTAATACGAAATATGACTTATGTTGTCACAGGTCCCGTTAATTAGAGAGGCGATCGCCAGGCTAATTCCAAGGGCCGAAGTATCGGCCCCTCAAACCGCGCCACGAAAGCGTGGACAATTTAGAAGGTGTCCTATTTGGTGCGCCAGCTGACGCCGGCTGTGGTCCAAATAACAAGTCAGAACCGAGAGTTGATAAACAAAACAAAAATATATTCTCAGCTATGGCAGATAAAAACGATACACAAGTATGCACACTCCACAATAGTAGAATACAATGTGTCACCAATCAAACAACGTACTACACAGTACAATCAGCCACACTCGAAACAACGGACACAGACAACAATACGCACTACAATGCAGTCGCATGCATTGAACAACCAAGCCACTTAAAGACTAAAGAGATATAAAACCTATTCAGTCAAAAATTCTTCGAACAAAAGTCTAGATGATACTCTTCCGAGAATCACTCACTCAAAGTCCAGCGTTGTTGTCGTTCCGCTGCCCCCGAAGTTTCTCTTCCAGGAAACCTCTCGTCTTCACTTGGCCACGCTCCAAGCTTCAAACTTCTTCGCCGGAAACACGTCGGCTTCACACACGCAGCTGTTGCCACGCGTCTTCGCTCGATAGCGGTAAACACACACTCTTGCCTGTAGTTCGAGTCGTCACCCCTCAGGTGGAAATCATCTTCTTCTCCTCCTTTGTCACGGAAGACAAAAGGCTTCGCCCACAAGGCGGAACACCCTACGCACTCTGGCGCATAGTTTCTACTTCTGCTGCTTGTTCCCTAAGGCCAAAACCTTCACCGACAGGCGCGGCGGGATACCCTACGCACTCTGGCGTTAACTTCCTTCTTCTCCTGATCTATCATCTCGGCTGCTCGGTTAAATACTTTCCGCGCGAGATTCCAGAAAGTTCTCATCATTTCGTCGGCGCGATACGCAGCGAAGGCTGGGAGAAAGAGCGAGACGATACGGGGGCCGTCCGCGACGGATGACGCAACCCGGCATCACTACGCCCCCTTCCATCGAGAAATTTCCAGGGTTTGCTCGGCCGCCGACGCGAGGAGGTTCGTTGGCGAACCTACGCTTCCGAGGGGAGAGGGCCACGCGCCCGGAGAGTCTTTGGATGCATGTTTTCTTTATTATCATTGACCTCTCGGCGCTTCGTCGCGAGAATTAGGCGGCGCGCCCTTTCTTGAGCGCTCGTTTTGTGACACACTGCCCCCCAGTTTAGGAATATTATCTCAAAATATTCAAAACCACACAAACGAGCGCGAACAATCCCCACACTCTAAAAGACTGTAACCTAGTCGGTCGTTCATGACATGCCACATTCACAATAGATCACTAAATACAATTGTACATTACAATTCAATCTCACAACAAAGAGGATATAGACACAGGTACATGAATACAATACTCCATCACATATTCCAGACAATACAAATGTACAAAGTTCTCTCATTACAACAATTGTACAATCACATCACCGTAACAAACATTTTGACTCACTCGACATACAGCTGTGACACAGGATAACAACCACATTAACTTAACATATGGCACTGTCAAACACATTCCGATTCGATCTCAACACCTATCCTATGCATTTTGAGCGGCGCTTGCGCCCTTTCTTGCGGTGCTCTCTCGATCTCTTCTTATTGTTCTTGTTTCTGTTCCAATGAGCCCTTTCCAACGACGGTATCTGAGGCGGCGTCTCAGCCATCGTTGTCCCTTTCGACACCGTTAACGGGTCATAACGTTCAACCGATCCTGTCACCCGCTTGTTCATGTCACGACATTGGTCCTGGCTGGCCGACTCCGTCAACTTTACACTGCCGGTCGGTTGAGGTCATGCCGACGTAAGTCCAGCTGCCCAGCACGTGAACTCATTCAACACGATCATCTCCTCATTCCCTGTCTCTTGCATAACGGCTTCACCTTGGGCTCGAGTGACATCCGTCACGGGATGCTCCTCCACTGTATGTCGCGGTCGCTGGGTTGGCGAGGGCTCTATCTTAGAGTCTTCTCCCAAACATTCTGGATCATTTGGCCCTCGCGCCCCATCGATGTTTCCGATGACGAGGTCGTACAGGGGGTTCGTCATGCATAGAGCAGTAACCTTCCCGCTGAAGTACGGGGTTTCAACCTCAATTTCTGCATCGGGAAGCATCCGAACCGTACTGTCAATCAGGCGAACTGGTTTCGTTTTGCCTGTTAACTCACTTTCCCGTACCAAATTTCTCCGCACGATAACCGTGGAGCTACCGGTGTCCCTTAACACCGTTACTTTCTTGCCCGCAACTTTTTCAGGCAGCGTTGGCATTTCCTTCGTAACACCGGTTGGCTGTTTTGTCATTACAGCACCCAGAATAGGAAGTTTCTCACCATTTTTCAACTCTATGAATCCGTTGGTGACGGCATTATCATCGGATTTCGGTGCTGCTAGCACACAGGATACCTGGTGAGATTGACTCGCTCCGTCACGACATGCGTCTGCTTTGTGCCCAGTCTGACCACACTTGAAACATTTTATGACCGTAGGGCTTGTAAAGATCGTTCGACAGTTGTTCACGCGATGACCCACTCGGTTACACAGAAAACATCGCGGAACACTCTCCGGTGCACACTTCTTTTGTTCGGGTGCCGAATTTTTCGAGTCTTCGGGACACCCCTTCTTGACTTTGGCCAAATTTGTGCCACCTTGCGCTTCCAAGAATTGGTCGGCCAATTCAAGCATGCCTTCAAGTGATTCAGCCTTTCTCTCTTTCAAGTACAGTGATAGGCTTGGGCGGTAACTAGTAAGAAATTGCTCTCTAATAAGGAGCTCTCTAAGCCCGTCATACCCCTCTGCTGTGCCCGAAAGTTCAATCGATCTGTCGAAATAATGGCTAAGTCCGGTGGCGTACTGCGTAGCCGTCTCACCATCAGCTGGCTTTCCTGTCCGAAATCTGTCCCGAAAACCTTCTACAGTAAATCTAAATCGCTTCAGTAAAGCAGTTTTCACCTTTCTATAGTTGGCTGCATCGGTCGGCGTCAGCCTACCGTACACACTGAGCGCTGCAACACTCAAGCAAGTACTCAAATCAGTTGCCCATTGATGTTCCGGCCGATTCTGGCTCCTCGCAATCGTCTCCAATCTGTGAAAGTACGCGTCAAGGCCGTCCTTCCTTTCATCAAACGCTACGAGTAGCTTGCTTGGGTTCAAGCGAAAGCCGTCGTCCTCCCGTTCGCTGCTTTGAACTCTAGCTTGGAACGGAGTTTCACTTCACTGTTGCAAACGGAGCCGCTCGAGTTGCATCTCGTGCTGTCGCTGCCGTTCCTTTTCCTCTCTTTCTTCTTTCGCCCTCTCAGCTGCCGTTTTTTCTCTCTCCAGCTTCAACTTCAATTGCTGCTCTCTTTCTTCTCTCGCCCTTTCGGCTGCCAATATTTCTCTCCCCACCGCCTCTTTCTCCTTCTGGCTTGCCCACTTCCGTATTTCGGCGCCAGAAAGACCTATCTTCTCACCAAGAGCTACTAACTTTTCGAGATCCATGGTGTCTCGCAAATAAAGTCTTGCCGCGTGCAAAAAGTATCTGCTTAAATCAGTCTATCGGAACACTCCCCTGCACTCGTTAACGAGAACACTGAGCAACACACAAAATCGTTCCGATAGCAGTATCAACAACTCGAGGCTCTTTCTCATACTTTGGACACACTGTGCACCAAAAAGCTCCTTGTCTCAGACGTCAGATTAATTGTCACGGGTCCCGTTAATTAGGGAGGCAATCGCCGGGCTAATTCCAAGGACCGAAATATCGGCCCCCCGAACTGCACCACGAAAGCGTGGACAATTTAGAAGTGGTCCTACTTGGCGCGCCAGCGGACACCGGCTGTGGCCCAAAGAACAAGTCAGAGCCGAGAGTTGATAAACAAAACAAAATTATATCCTCAATTTTGGAAGATCAAAACGATACACAAGTATGCACACTCGACCATAGTTGAATACAATATTTCACCAATCAAACAACGTACTACACAGTACAATCAGCCACACTCGAAACAACGGACACAGACAACAATACGCATTACAATGCAGTCGCATGCATCGAACAACCAAGACACTTAAAGACTAAAGAGTTAGAAAACCTATTCAGTTCAAAGTTCTTGGAACAAAAGTCTGAATGATACTCTTCCGAGAATCACTCACTCAAAGTCCAGCGTTGTTGTCGTTCTGCTGCCCCCGAAGCTTCTCTTCCAAGAAACGTCGCGTGTTCAATTGGCCGCTCTTCAAGTACCAAACTTCTTCGCCGGTAACACGTCGGCTTCCCACACGCAGCTGTTGCCAGCCGTCTTCGCTCGCTGGCGGTAGACACACACTCTTGTCTGTAGCCCAAGTCTTCACACCTCAGGTGTAAATCCTCTTCTTCTCCCCCTTTGTCACGGAAGACAAAAGGCTTCGCCAACAAGGCGGAACACCCTACGCACTCTGGCGTGAAATTCCTTCTCCTGTTTTGTCATTGAGGACAAAACATTCACCGACAGACGTGGCGGAGTGATCCCACGCACACTGGCGCTAACTTACTTCTTCTCCTGCTTTGTCTTTGAGGACAAAACCTTCACCGACAGACGCGGCAGAGTGACCCCACGCACACTGGCGCTAACTTCCTTCTTCTCCGGATCTCCCATCTCTGCAGCTCGGTTAAATACCTTCCGCGCGAGATTCCAGCAAGTTCTCATAATTTCGTCGGCACGATACGCAGCGAAGGCTGGGGAAAGCGCGAGACTCTACGAGGGCCGGACGCGACAGATGACGCAACCCTGCATCACCACGCCCCTTTCCATCGAGAACTTTCTAGGGCTTGCTGGGCCACCGATGTGAGGATGTTCGTCGGCGAACCTATGCTACCGAGGGGAGAGGGACGCGCACCTGGTGACTCTTTAGATGCTTGTTTTCTTTCTTTATCGTTGTCCTCGAGGCATCTCTCCGGAGCTTCGTCGCGAGAATTAGGCAGCGCGCCCTTTTTTGAGCGCTCGTTTTGTGACACTTATAGGGCCCGTAGTATTTTAGAAGAAGCTTAATCAAAAAGCCTGAAGCAGAAACAGGCGGGATGGAAAGCTGTGCGAGGAAATCGATGGTGGAGTCAGGAAAGGGTTCTGACGAATGACGCTGTATTGGACGATGCTTTTGAGTAGGCGTCACCTACTTGTTTGAATTTATTGGCATGTTGGGTGACCACCGACCCGACGTTAGTAGTCGCAAGGGTTCTCACGGTATTCGCAAGAGCCCTATGAATGGCGCCGGAGACTTGCTGCCCTAGAGCCAAAAGAACAATGAACTTTCTGGAATGGCATTAGATATAGCATTGTATGTGTAGGGGACTAACGAAACTAAAAGATATCAGAATTAGTGCTTTTATGCTACATAGATGAATATGTTAACAACAGTTTGGTAATCTGCTTCCGTTAGGTCACAGCTCATAGGATGAAAAGTGTTAATAACACGGTGAATATATTAGCATAAGGTATACGTGACCCCGATTACTAAGTGTGTCAAGTTGTGCACCGCGGCGAAAACGAAAGTCCGTATAGTATTAACGAAGCAATACTTCAAAAAATCTAATCAAGAACCTATTTCTGTTGACCAAGAATAAATGGCAGCATATCCACGGAGTGAATGATGGAGAGTGGAGCGAAGCATTCGTCCGTCCATGCGTCCATCTGTGTGACCGTCCATGCGTCTGTTTGTGCGCCCGTCCCTGCGTTCTTTCGTGCATCCGCCCCTGCGTCCGTTCATGCGTCCATCCATGCATCTGTTCGTGTGTCCGTTCGTTCATCTATTCAACACTCCAAGTCCCACCATCTCGCATCTCGTATTTGACAGTGCTGACAGTGCTGACATCTGACATTAACTTAACATAAAGCACTGTCAAATACATTCCGAATCGACCTCACTCGATTCTTGCGGTGCTCACTCGATCTCTTCTTGTTCTTCCTCGTTCTTTTTCGGCGAGCCCTTTCAAACGACGGTATCTGAGGCGGCGTCTCAGCCATCGTTGTCACTTCCGACACCGTTAACGGGTCAGAACGTTCAACTGATCCTGTCTCCCGCTTGTTTATGTCACGACATTTGGCCTGGCTGGCCGACTCCGTCATCTTTACATTGTCGGTCAGTTGAGGTCGAGCCGACGTAAGTCCAGCTGCCCAGCACGTAAACTCATTCAACACGATCATGTTCTCATTCGCTGTCTTTTGCGCCCAGGCTTCACCTTGGGCTCGAGGGGAATCCTTCACGGGATTTTTCTCCGCTGTATCTCGCGGTTCCTGTGTCGGCGGGGGCTCCACCTTTGGGTCTTCCCCCAAACATTCTGGATCATTCGGCCCTCTCACCCCGTCGATGTTTCCGATGACGAGGTCGTAAAGGGGGGTCGTCATGCATAGAGCGGTAACCTTCCCGCTGAAGTACGGGGTTTCGACCTCAATTTCTGCTTCGGGAAACATCCAAACCGTAATATCAAATAGGCAAACTGGTTTCGTTTTGCCTGTTAACTCACTTTCTCGTACCAAATTTCTCCACACGATAACGGTGGAGCTACCAGTGTCTCTTATAACCGTAATCTACTTGCTCGCAACTTTTCCAGGCAGCGTTGGCATTCCCTTCGTAACACCGGTTGGCTGTTTTGTCATTACAGCACCCACAATAGGAAGTTTCTCCACATTTTTTCAACTCTTCGAATCCATCAGTGACACCATCAACGGTTTTTGGTGCCCCTTGCGCACAGCATAGCTGGTGAGTTTGACTCGCTCCGTTACGACATGCGTCTGCCTTGGGCCCAGTCAGACCACATTTGAAACACTTTACAACCGTAGGGCTCGTCAAGTTAGTTCGACAGTTGTTAGCGCAGTTACCCACTCGGTTACACAGAAAACATCGCAGAATGCTCTCCGGTCCACGCTTCTTTTCTTCGGGAGCTGATTTCTTCGAATCTTCAGGACACTTCTTCTTGACCTTGGCTAAATTAGTGCCACCTTGTGCTTCCAAGAATTGATCAGCTAATTCAAGCATGTCTTCAAGTGACTTAGCTCTCCTCTCTTTCAAGTACAGCGACAGGCTTGGGTGGCAACTACTAAGAAATTCTTCTCTAATTAAGAGCTCTCTAAGTTCATCGTACTCCTGCGCTGTCCCTGAAAGTTCAATCCATCTGTCGAAATAATGGCAAAGTCGGGCGGCATACTGCGTAGCCATCTCACCATCAGCTGGTTTTCCTGTCCGAAATCTGTCCCTGAAACTTTCCACAGGAAATTTAAATCGCTTCAGCAAAGCGGCTTTCACCTTTGCATAGTTGGCTGCATCAGACGGCGTCAGCCTACCGTACACATTGAGCGCTTCACCACTCAAGCAAGTACTCAAAGCAGTTGCCCATTGATGTTCCGGCCAATTCTGGCTCCTCGCAATCGTCTCAAATCTGTGAAGGTACGCGTCAAGGTCGTCCTTCCTTTCATCAAACGCTACGAGCAGCTTGCTTGGGTTCAAGCAGAAGCCGTGGTCCTCCCGTTCGCTGCTTTCAACTCTAGCTTGGACCGGAGTTTCACTTCGCTGTTGCAAACGGAGCCGCTCGAGCTCCATCTCGTGCTGCCACTGCCGTTCCCTTTCAGCCATCTCCGCTTCTCTTTGTTCTTTCAGCTGTCGCTCCTTTGCCTCTCTTTCTTCTCTCGCCCTTTCAGCTGCCAACTTTTCTCTCTCCAGCTCTAACTTCAATTGCTGCTCTCTTTCTTCTTTCGCTCTCTCAGCTGCCGACCTCTCTCTCTCCAACTCAGCTGCTTTTTCTTCCTTGAATCTCTCAGCTGCCCACCTCTCTCGTTCCAACTCAGCTGCTTTTTCTTCCTTGGCCCTTTCAGCTGCAAACCTCTCTCGTTCCAACTCATCTGCTTTTTCTTCCTTGGCTCTCTCAGCTGCCAACCTTTCTCTCTCCACCGCCTCTTTCTCCTTCTGGCTTACCCATTTCCGTAGTTCGGCGCCAGAAAGACCCATCTTCTCACCAAGAGCAACTAACTTTTCGAGATCCACGGTGTCTCGCAAATAAAGTCTTGCCGCGTGCGAAAAATATCCGCCTAAATCAGTATATCGGAACACTCTCCTGCACTCGTTAACGAGATCACTTTAACGAGATACTTTGGACACACTGTGCACCAAAAAGCTCCTTGTCTCAGACGTCAGATTAATTGTCACGGGTCCTGTTAATTAGGGAGGCAATCGCCGGGCTAATTCCAAGGACCGAAATATCGGCCCCCCGAACTGCACCACGAAAGCGTGGACAATTTAGAAGTGGTCCTACTTGGAACGCCAGCAGACACCGGCTGTGGCCCAAAGAACAAGTCAGAGCCGAGAGTTGATAAACAAAACAAAATTATATTCTTAGCTATGGCAGATAAAAACGATACACAAGTATGCACAATCAACAACAGTTGAATACAATATGCCACTAATCAAACAACGTACTACACAGTACAATCAGCCACACTCGAAACAACAGACACAGACAACAATACGCACTTCAATGCGGTCGCATCCATTGAACAACCAAGACTCTTAAAGACTAAAGAGATGGAAAACCCATTCAGTCCAAAGTTCTTGGAACAAACATCGGGATGATACTCTTCCGATAATCACTCACTCAAAGTCCAGCGTTGTTGTCGTTCCGCTGCCCCCGAAGTTTCTCTTCCAGGAAACCTCGCGTCTTCACTTGGCCGCTCTCCAAGCTTCAAACTTCTTCGCCGGAAACACGTTGGCTTCACACTCGCAGCTGTTTTCACGCGTTTTCGCTCGATAGCGGTACACACACACTCGTGCCTGTAGCTCGAGTCATCACCCCTCAGGTGGAAATCCTCTTCTTCTCCTCCTTTGTCAAGGAAGACAAAAGGATTCGCCATCACGGCGGAACACCCTACGCACTCTGGCGCATACTTTCTTCTTCTCCTGCTTTGTCACTAAGAACAAAACCTTCACCGACAGACGCGGCAGGATACCCTACGCACTCTGGCGTTATCTTCCTTCTTCTGCTGATCACCCATCTCCGCTGCTCGGTTAAATACCTTCCGCGCGAGATTCCAGAAAGTTCTCATCATTCCGTCGGCGCGATACGCAGCGAAGGCTGGGGAGAGGGCGAGACGGGTCGAAGGGCTTCCGCGACTTATGACGCAACCCGGCATCACCCCGCCCCTTTCCATCTAGAACGTTCCAGGGCTTGCTCGGGCGCCGATGAGAAGAGGTTCGTTCAACCCATGCTTCCGTTGGGAGAAGGACGCGCGCCCGGGGAGTCTTTGAATGCTTGTTTTCTTTTTTTTTATCTTTGACCTCTCGGCGCTTCGTCGCGAGAATGTGGCGGCGTGCCTTTTCTTGAGCGCTCGTTTTGTGACATATGTGAAGCCAGCGAAACAGCCGCGAGCGCATCATCACTGTGGCATGTAGTCATGTAACATGACACGCATGTCGTGATTATCATGTTTGGATGTGTCATTTACCTATGTCGTTAATTCGCGTCGCGTAATATCAAGTTTGGTACATCTGAAGCTAGAGAAACCACCGCGAGCACATCATGAGCGTAGCATGTAGTCATGTTGTTAAATGACACGCATCTCATGTTTATCATGTTTGCACTAGTATCATACCTTCTTCATCTATTCATGTCCCGTAATACTGAATGGAGTATATGTGACGCAAGAGAAACGGCCGCGAGTGCGTCGTGAGCGTGGCATGAAGTCCTGTTGTTACGTGACACACATGCCATGATTTTCATGTTAGGGTCTGTCGCTTGTGTTCGCCATGCAATCATGTCATATCATACTAGTATGCAACATACCAGAGACAGCTAAATGAGGATCATACCGTAGCAACACAAATTCTAAGGATTCAGTTTTTTTTTTCACACTGCGGGCGTTTACATTCAATATTCGGAGTTGTTTAGGGCTTTTAAAGGCATCACGTCCGTTGCAAGATAACGTCGATGTATTATAGCGCTGACCTTTTATGTGTATGAACTGTGCTGTTTTTGTTGCTTTAATACGTTTTTCCAGCGTTTCATCCAGTAAAAGTATTCTTTATCTATTTTTAGTCTGTTGTGAATAAGCGAGACTATCCTCTCCAGTTGCTTTTCACTTTTAGCACTTTCCCAGAGTGGTTTTCGTTTTCTTATTGTTAATGCGGAGTTGTCATTCTAGACTAATATATAGCTGCGTTTTAGCTTTTTTACATTAGCGAAGAATTCCTTTCTTTCGTTGAAATCTTGGAGGCGTATAATCACTGGGCGCTTGTCTTTGTGATGTCCAAGTCGATGAATGTGACTAATGGATATACAGTTCACGCCAAGTATACCTTCAAACACGTTAAGCGACGTTTCTGTTTATTAATAATAATAATAATAATATTAATAGGCAAAAAATAATAAATATAATATAATATTAGCAACAATAATAATAATATTATTATTAATAATCATTTATCATCAATAGTTTGATGAAGGACAGCTGCAGGTAAAAGCTGCTCTCCAAAAGAGGCAGCTTGACAAAGGCCCACAGCGACCTTTTAGCAGGAAAGCAGTGGCAAACAATCAGCAATGTGAAGTCAACAACAATAACAACAACACCAAATAGATAAATAAATAAAAATCAAGTCCGAATTCATAAAATAAAAACAGCAACCATGATAATATAGCAACTGCAAAGAAATCTTAAAAACTAAACATGTGTATATTGCACAATTGAATCTGTGTACGGTGTCAAAAATCTACGCCAGCTTTCACATATTTATTAAGTAACATAGGAACTATGTAAGATAACTTATCTGTGGAGTAGTTTCTTCTCGAAGTTTTTATTTTCAATGTTTCTTTATTTCGTGTTTCAAATAATGTAATATTTGGCTGCAGTTTTGAGAGGTCATGCAAAAAATGTCGACTTTCTGATAGTTCATGGAATACCCGAATCATCGGATGACTCAGTTATTCCATGAACTATCAATATAGATCGTCTGCTTTGGTCCTCCACATCTGTAAGTTTTTTGGCTTGAAAGTTTATGACATGCTCCACTGACTGTAGCACTACCCGTACTTTATCAGCTTGGCCTGAAGGAAGGGTTCAAGGCTACTTTCGAACACTTTATCGGTAAGTCTTTCTATCGTCTTTTTCATGTCCACTATTTCTGTCTTTAGTTCATTCAAGCCACATTGCAAGGCCTTCTGGCCCTGAAGCAGCTCTTCAAAAATTTCTTTTTGTGTAAGTCCAGGGTTCACTTCCACGTCACCGCAAACAGCAACTTTAGCATAAACACACATTCATAAGCAATAATATAACACCGTTTGGGGCACGGAAGGACCACTAGGCCAGGACAGTAACTTCAAAATGTACAGTAATGAAAACTAACCTGCAGTACGAAAAACAGTTTTCTGCTTAGCGTCATGGCATTGCCGGGTCCACCGTGCCCAATGAAGTGGTAGTCGTGAGGCATCTGTTTTATATTCTCGGCTGTTGATGACGTCGTGCCTCGTTGGTCGATAGGTATCGCCAGAAGTTCCGCGCTGATATGCGATGGCACTAGTTGATTTGATGACGAGACCTAATTGAAAAGCTGGTATGCAACGTTGGCTTGGCACACCTCGTGGCGCACCTGACTAGTCGTTGGTAAAACGGTGGCGATTCCCAGCAAACCATGCAGTACAAAAAACAGTTCCCTGCTTAGCGTCATGGCATTGCCGGGTCCGGAGTGCTCAATTGTTGCTGGTGCCTACTGTCTTTGGCACAATCACTGTGAGGCGGTTGCAGCAGGTCATCACCGTGGCACTCTCTTCTTCATTTAGGAGGCAGTGTACAAGGAACTATATACTATCTGTTTTGTAGGAGGAACTTTTTTTTCTGGGTGAGGAGGAATTCCTTCAACAGTGGTACTGCCCTTTTGTGTTCGTCTGCGAGAGACGTGTAAAGTTTGTTTTCAGGCCTGCATGGTTTTGGTAGGTTAATCTTTGTTCAGTACTCGCACAAATACCTTGTAAATACTATGCAAATACCTACCTTATAGACCTCTACATTTCATTTGTGTGTTCTTCGTTTACCATGTATTGTACTTATGTAGACATATCTTTTGTAAAAATTCTCGGTGTGTGTGTGTAATTGCAATCTGTTTATATATGTAAGCATATTTTTTTAATAATATTCGTGTGGCTTTGAATGTTGTGCTGCGTCACGATGGTCTGTTGGATTGTCATTGATGTTCACTGTTTCTGAGAATAAATCTCTCTAATCAGGTACACACACATATATATATATACGGGTCAACAGAGTCATGGGTCACATGAGCAAAAATAAATTGTATTAGGGGCAGGCGCCCAAATAACCTAACGTAGTGGCATGCAACGTGATAGAGGGCCTCGTAACGCATGTTTATTTGATAGTAAATTCAGATGATAATTTGCGCTTGTACGCTTCTCCTGTTTATTTCACGTCTAGTAGCTAAGGTACTCCGCTGCTGACCCGCAGTTCACGGGATCGAATCCCGGCTGTGGCGGCTGCATTACCGATGGAGGTGGAAATGTTGTAGGCCCGTGTGCTCACATTTGAGTGCACGTTAAAGAACCCCAGGAGGGCGAAATTTTCAGAGTCCACTACTACGGTGCCTCTCATAATCATATAATGATTTTGTGACGTTAAATTTCACATATTCATCAGTCAACCTGTTTATTTCACGCCAAAATCTACTCTAAGAATGAACCAACTTGCCCAACAAGCCACTATACTGACATCGTCGCCTCTACAATTTAGCATCAATTCATATTTGGCTATCGCGGCTGAGATCAGATCCATGACTTCCAGATCTTTTTTTTTGGAAAATTGCAGGCGGTCAATATTAGTGAACCAATTTTGTCTAACGATAGCTTCTGAGCATCAAGGATGTATTCTACTGCTTCTTCTTACGCGTCTAGTTTTGGTGAAGCGGCTGCTACGTAGACAGCCTCTTTTACTCGCTTTTCAACCACATGTAACCCATGTCCAAATAAGCAGGGGGCCGTCGTTGCCAACTCAGTGGTCAAAGGTTCCCTGCGCCTTTATTTCGCTGGCTATACTGTGAGCAATTTCACCGGGCTTCTTCCGTGGCTAACGCGGCGTGATTCCACGAGAGATCGACATGGATTGAAAAGTTGATATTTTAGATTTGCTTGCTTATTTTACATTTGGTGCACATACCACCCAGTAGCCTTCAAGTGAAGTTCGTTTTTTATTAAGTGCGTAGTTTAGGAGGAAAAAACTGAACTTATTTTGTTCAGAGAGAGCATTTCTGTTCCTTGTCATTTACGAAAGTTGACGACGATATGGAAACACAAATCAGTGCTTAATAAAGACAATTTTTCTAGTAAATATACGCGTAATGAAGAATGAAGAAGCATTGTTTGAAGCTTGTATGCTGTAGCAAAGTGTTTCGCAAAAATACCCGGTCAGGTGACATTTTTTAGAAGTTGCTTGATTTGATATTTTTTACTCCTAAGCTAAACCAGCTAGTGTTTGATGACTTGGTGACCTATCACAACAAAGTTTTTACATTATTGCCTGTGAATACGGTACCCGTAGCTCAAATTTGTAGTTTTACGAATGGCCTCAAGCTTTTAAATTCATCGACAGTAAAACCTATTAAAAATCACTTTTTAAAAACCCCACCTTTGATTTTCCTAAAAACTCATATAACGTTCCTCGCAGACGATAGAAAAACAATATTCAAAATCATTTTGCATTATTTTATTTGCAGCTACAATAAAACGGGCGGAAGTTCAAGCTTTTCGAGCATGTGCTTAGGCGATAAACGCAAAAGAAATTAGGCTAAAAAGGTGGTATTCAGCTTCTGAGTCATTTGAACACGACCATACTTGCAGAGGAAAAGCACATAAGCACACCGAGAAATAAATGTCTGTAAAGGCGCATTTCTAATGGGCTTCGCTCTGTTTAAATGCCGGAGGAGCGACATATTATGACACACTCTAAGGCAATCCGTAGATATTCGCAGACAATGCGTTTTAATAAAATGCTCTACACAGACGTAGGACCATGGAAGTATTCTACATGAACACCTGGAATGACCCCTCTCCTATCCCATTTTAAGCTGATGAATGCATTGAACAGAAGCTATGGTGTGCTCTAAATGCTGCAATTTTGAGATGATTTACAACAGTGCTTGACACTAACAAAACACGACCATAATTGGTATCGTTAGGTGAGGTTGACCAAACGCACCGAAAACATAGGCCTGCAACACGTTGCAAAAATATGCACTAAAACAATCTTAAAGTAATGAATTGTCCTAGGTAATCTCCATTTGCATATGGAATTTGGACATTCTTCAGCCATATGGTATTCTACAACATTATTTCAGGAAGCTGTTGCTGCTTGGCTAAGTAGCTCTGTCTGCGTTTATTGTTTATTTTGTTTATATTACGGCTCAGCACTGCTGAAGACGTCGGACGACTCGAAAAGGTACCTGCCGTATCGGCGACCTATGGGTGCTGCGCAGCCCGCCGCGTCAAAAGGTGCTAGAAGAAACGAAACAAGCATCAGGGAGAGCGCCGCCATGACCTCCCAAGGTGTGACACCAGGTCAGAAGCACCAGCTGGTTTGCGCAAGCATAGCTGACTGCAAGCGACAACAAAGCGTTGAATCAGAGGACGAATCAACTGTCGTCGGGGACCACAATGGGGCCGACCTCACAGATCTAGACATGGACGAGGGTGGTTTCCGCCTTGTGCGACATCGCAAAGACAGGACGGTGGGCATTCCAGTGTTAATTGCTCCAAGATCCCGAAGGAGCTAACTTGAGGCAAGTGAATCCTATTGACCTGTACTCGGAAATTGAAACGATTCTCGGTGGAGACCCAGTTAAGAGCCATTGCACAGCACAGGGAGCCCTGCTCTTGGATATAGAGACAGAACACAAAGCTAATATGCTTCTAGAGACCAACACTATCTGCGGCCTTGCCATAACTGCCCGTGTACCACACAGCTGCATGACAATTACATGCACTATAAAAGGCGTCCCAAGATGGTACTCGAACGAAGAGCTGTTAACCTACCTGAGACCTCAGGGAGTATACCACGCAAGATGAATCATACGACGGGTCCAAACCTCATCTTCCGAGTGGGAATCAAGGCGCAGTGACTATGTGGTCCTCACATTCGCTCCCAAATAGGAACGCCCCGAGACGATCAACCTTGGCTTCACCAGACACGAGCTGGTAGATTACGTGGAGACGTCGCCACGCTGTTTTAAATGTCAGCCTTTTGGACATGTTGCTAAGCATTGTCGTGGGGAACAAAGGTGTAAGCACTGTGGGGGGGGGGCCTCACGACTTTAAGATGTGTACAAGTAAAGAAAAACTTGTGTGTGCAAACTGTGGCGGCGACAACCCAGCTAGCTACGGCCGATGTCCAGCACGAACAGCTGCGCAGTGAAGAATTAAGACGTTTGTCCTCGGCCCGAAGACTGTGAACGAACCATCGCTCACAAAGACGTCTGGCGCGCCACAACATGGCGGTTCGGATAAAAAGTACGCAGGAAATTTTCCGCGCCTAAATTTGACAAGAACTGGTACTGAGTCAACGCAAGTGCTCAACGCTGGTGAGAAATGTATCACGAAAGAGTCCACCAAGCGCACCTACGCTGATGCACTGAGCCCACCTCAAGTACCATCTGGAAGCAAACAGCAAGAAAACCTCGAGCACGTTATTCGTGCTCTGTTCACCGCACTACGTTCACACGTCGCTAAGATGCCTGCGAGTTTAAGGAAGGATATGTTGGAAGCAGTCCTGCCTCTATAGTCAGTGTTACTTTGCTCTGCTTCCACAAACACACAGTACAATAATGGCAATGTCTCGCCCACCTGGTGTATTTCGTCCTTCAGAAGTGCCCTTAATAATGCAATGGAACTGCGCCGGCCTTCTACAACGTCTGTGTGAACTCAATCTTTTCCTGCGCGAAATTCCAACACCAATTCTAGCCTTCTCCGAAGCCGGTGTACCGTATGCAAGGACGCTCCCAGGGTACACCCGACACGGCAACCCGAGCATAACCTCGTTTGCAAATGGAAGCGCAATGATATACAAAAGGCGGGAAATACCTCACGTCGCCTCACCGGTGCAAGACCTCTGTTCCAACTCACTGAAAGTCGCTGCTGTGCAAGTGTGCCTGGGAAACCAAAAACTGAGTGTGGTATCGGTGTACATAAGCCCACGAAAAAATGTCTCCGTGGAAACTTTCCTAAATGACCTTTGCACTAGATGTCCTGCTCCTCGAATAATCTGTGGTGATTTTACGCGCACCATCCACTCTGGGGAGATAAGAGTGTAGATTTTCGAGGCAAGGAACTTCTAGCAGCTGCGGATGCTGCCGACTTAGGTGTGGCGAACGATGGCAAACCTACATTTTTCAGGAAACCAGATTCATGGAGTGCAATAGACCTTGTACTTCACTCCACCGACCTCCTGGTATCATCGACCACGGCTCCACACAGGATGGGCAGCGACCATTTCCCCATCTCACCAATATCCTGAGATTTCGAACTGCTGGTCGACAATTCTGCAATGTAACACGCTGGGACACCTACAGAGAAGCGTTGGACAAATCCACTGGAGAACTGTTCGCAGATATGTTGCAAAGCAAGCGAGCAGCAACTCCTTTGCTGAAACTGCCAGACCATTTTCCTGCTCCTGACTTGAAATTGAAGTTCTTCTGCGCAGCACGTAGATGGGTGGAGCGGAAAATAATGAGAACAAAAGGAAATCCGTCTGCGAAAACCGAATATAACAGGATAAACGCTGCGATTCGTCGCCATCCAAAAACAATTAAGGCAAAATCAATGGGCCGCTTTCTGGAGAGTTTATAAACGTTTGCTCCCTTGACAAATTATATGGGTAGTAATAAATAGTCTTTCTGGGAAGATCCGAACACACAGGCCATTCGAAGCACTCGCTTTGAAACAAGGGATAGATCTGCAAACCATTGCAGAGGATTTCGTAGACGTGTACACATCTGGTACATCAGCAGGAGCGGCGATTCCTCTGTCACCCCAGTTTTTTCACACGATGAATACGCCATTCACCTTTCGAGAGCTGGATATGGCACTTAGCAAATTAAAAAGACGCTGTACCATGGGTCCCGATTTGATCAGCAATCAAATGCTGACAAATCTACCATACGAGCAAAAAAGGGCCCTTTTGGACATATTTAATTATGTCTGGAGCACGGGAGAGATCCCATTTGTTTGGAAGACAGCATGGGTGGTGCCACTCCTAAAGTCCGGAAAAGATCCTGCGAGCCTCGCGTCATATCGACCGGTATCTCTTACATCTTGCGTATCTAAGATGATGGAAAGATTAATATGTACAAGACTAACTTGGTACCTTGAACAAGGAAGACGATGGCCATCGTGTATGACCGGATTTCTGCCATGCTTGGCGCTCTTAGAAGAGAGAGGCTTTATTAAATATGTTCCGTTAAAATTACAGATTTCTTACCGTTTGCTATGGTTGAAACCATATGATATCATATTGTCTACAAGAGGGGGCGTGCATAGAACTGTTGAGCTGTTGAGCAGGCGACCCAGGCGACCCAGGCGACCAAGCGACCGGGGTAGGAAACGCTAAACCATGTTCAGGTTAAGGAGGTGGCTGCAGCGGTACTAATTCCCAATATTCGTTATGCTTCGGTGGTTTCTCTCGCGAGCCTATTTCTATTTAAGTGTTCAGAACATAAGGTTAAAAGAAGATGATTGTAATAGCTGCCTCCTGAAACCAAGGTGAGCAATTGTGGTGCCAGAAACTTGATGGTATCAAGCCTCGGCTTGAAACGGCAAATTGGGGTATTTTAGAAGGGCGCGCTTAAAAAGTTTATTCCTGTTTGCCAATTATACTTCTCTTCTGTAAGTGTGGTTCTGTTTAAACGACTCAGAAACTGAATCCCACATTTTTAGCGCGAATTCTCATGCATTATCTATTGCCTGGGTGAAGGCTCGAATGCTGAGTGCATGCCTGAGTGCATGAAAAGCTGAAAATTTCACCGGTAATATTGTCGCTGCAAATAAAATAACGCAATATGTTCTTGAATATTTTTTCTATCATCTGTGAGGAACGTTTTACGAGTTTCAAAAATATCAAAGGTGGGGTTTTTTAAATATTCATTTTTCAATAGGCTTTACTGTCAGCAAATTAGAAAGTTCGACGCCATTTATAAAACTGTGTGTTTGAGGTACAGCTACGTGTTTAAGGTACAGCTACGTAAAACTATTTGTTTGAGGTACAGACAGTACTGTAAAGGTTATTTTGCAATCGGTCACCAAGATTTGACACACTAGATAGTTCAGCTTAAGAGTAAAAAATACAAATCAAGCAAATTTTTAAAAAGTTACGTGTCCAGATATTTTTCTATAACACTTCGCAACAGCATAAAAGCTTCAAATAATGCGGCTTCGCTCTTTTTATGCATATATTTACTAAAAAAGCATCTTTATCAAGCTAGTTTTTTTTGTTTTATATCGTTTGTAACTTTCAAAAACTACAACGAACAAATTTAGTCTCCGTACAAAATGAGGTCAATATTTTTTCTCCTAAAATATGTACCTAATAAAAAGCAAGTTCACTTCCAGGCTACAGGTAGTATGTGTACAAAATATAAAATAAGCAATCAAATCTAAAATATCAACCTTGCAACCCGTGTCGACCTCTCGTGGAATCACCTGGTGGTGTTGCCCCACGGAAGTGGTCTAGTGGCTAAGGTACTCGGCTGCTGACTTGTAGTTTGCAGGATCAGATCCCGGCTGCAGCAGCTGCTCAATTGATTGAGCTGAAAATTTTGTAGGGCTATGAACCTCAGGTGGTCGACATCTCAAAGCCCTTCATTACGGTGTCTCTCATATTCATATGGTGGTTTGGGGATGTTCAACCCCACATATCAATGCGGTGACGTTCCGTATAGTGTCTAAACTGGCAACCACTCGCGTCGTAAGTTCTGCATGCGAGTAAACGCATGTGAGGGCTGGGAATGAACACGGCTCAGTCAGAAAAGGGATGAGCCGGCCATCTTCATCTCGCGAAGAGCGCATGCGATAAAGTGGCCCGAAGAGTGAGGCCTGCCATGGCTCCTGATTCTAGGAGATGGGAAGCGCCTTACGTTAAGCAAGGAAACGTGAAGTGAAGCCACTTCGAGTCGAGTACAGACACTGCGTCATTTGAGGGGCAGCTGCGATTCTTGCTAACTTGCTGACAAATGGGGCTGGCCACGAATGCTGGCATGAGCGCTACTTTTAGATATGGTTGGAAGGTCACAAGCGTTGTACCCCAATTAAGTTCCGGTCGCCTCGTTTACCAGCTCCTATTTTTGAAACTGAAAGCAGGTGTCCAATTTTTTAAGGGTAAGCAAAATCTCTTTTTGGTTTTTCACATAAAAGGAGCGTGCGTACAGTACAAGGAAATGTTTTAAAACTTTTATGTTGCTCAAAAGAACATTTATTTGATAAAATATATTAATAACTTCTTACTTTTTATCAACGATGGAGGAGGCTGCGGGTAAAAGTTGCTTGAGACACAAGAAACTTGACAGAACGCCCGCAGCCACCTCTACAATGCAAGACGGTAGTTATAGCGCGAGAAAAGAACGACGTCAAAGAGACAAGAAGGACACGATTCGTTTTTGTCATCGTTCTGTTCTCGCGCTATAACTATCGTCATGTCATACCAACTAGCCCAAAGTGTCACAGTTTTAATCTTCGATGCAGCAGTGACGGGACACAGGATCACACAGAAACAAGAAAAATTACTGTGAATTCATAAATAAACAGTTACATCAGCATTACGCTTTACTATATGAGCAAAAATTGATGAAATAGCCACGCAGTGTTTGTGCAGAACTAAACGGTAGTTCAATGTTTGATTTATGACATCAGTTCAAAAGGGTGGGTAAAGTGTTAGATATTTGCTACATAGAGTATTTTGTCTGCGCGGTGACTACTTTTCACTGTTCTGTGTGACGACTGCAAAATGAATGTGTGTTTTCGCTAGATTGAATAGCTCATAAAACATTTGAATAGGTTTTGTAAAATAAGAGAAGAAAACTGTAAAAAATTAGCAGGCTAGTTTCTAAAGCTCTTCTTACCCACCCACGCTACCAATGCACATCAGTGAATACGATTATTGCTTAATTTTAATCTACAAGTCACACCTAAAGCCCATTATTTCTATTACACTTTCGCTGGCTGGTTTGAATGTTGAGCGCATGCAGTGTTTGTCATACTAGGCATAAAGAAAGATGGTATGTTCCTACGCCTCGAAACAAATACGACAAACAATCGTGAAAACATGCTGTGCCAGTCATACTTAATAGGCTTACAAAGGCCGATTTTGATCCTCTGTGCAACTCTAATCAAGAAATAAGACTATTTTGCCAGTCGTGGAATCGAAATTTCTAACGTTTTACACAATGTATTTTTTTTTCTTTCTTTCCTAACCTTCGTGTTTACGTTGTGTAGAGCATGTTACCGAAAAATCGTATACACGTGCGTATATAGACCTGCTTATATATACTTGTGTTTCGGGTATGAAAATGTAAATCCGCGAAATTAGCATTTTCATTCATATGCACGTATTTTCCTCTGTGTACATATATAAATATATATTGATGCATACAAACTTTTCGTTTTCATTACAACTGTACTGTTATCGGGTATTAGTTTTTAATGTGTTGCGCCTACTCTTTCTCTGCAATGTATCGCTGTCATTTTTAAAGAGGGCAGAACCTCTATCAAGCTGGAGTAGCATTTAGCCCTGTCCTCTATCTGTCAAGTGTGAAGAGATCTAAATTGAATTGAATTGAATTAAACCTACTGGATGTCATGAAGGGCATGTGTTTTAAACAGTGAAATGGTCCGTAGTGATCAGTAGATGACTTGTATGTCCTTGTACTTGTGCTTTTATCTGTTATACATAAGAATAACGTGACAGGAACCACAAAACCACTTCGCTTGCTGAAGTAGTAATATTTCGTTAAAACAGCGTTTTGTAGTGTATCAAAAGATTTTATCTAAAATTGTAAGGTGACACTTTTTTCTGATCAGCCCAATTTGTTGCGTCTGTTCGGAGTTTTGACACTAATCAAGTAAATCAATCATCCCAACAATGACACCTAATGGTCCACGACACGTTGGCTTGACGCACGAGCTAAGACTGCCTGGTTGCTGCTGTGACTCTGCCCGTACATCCGGCTAGCTCTTGCTGCTTCTGTACCGACGCTGATACCGCTTTTGACCTTGCATTTACATTATATTTTGGTGGAGAGTGCTGCGGTTTTCCCCAGTCCTGGAACTGCGTAGCCGAAAGCTGCCGTCCGTCATGCCTGATGACTCTGTCTTCACACCCCCACCGGCTTCGCCACGCAGGAGCTGTCCCAGTGCCCAGCTCTTGCGAGAACCCGATATCTTCAGCGGCACCGACGAGAATGACGTTGAGGATTGGCTGAAATCTTATGAAAGAGCCAGCGCTACTAACAAATGGGACGATCCCACGAAGCTTGGTACCGTGATGTTTTATTTAACGGATGTTGCCAAGCTGTGGTACAGAAACCATGAGGCAGATATCCCCACTTAGACCACTTTCAAAACCTGTATCGCAGATGTTTTTGTAAGCTCTGGTGTGCGCGAATTTCCCGCAGAACAACGCCTACGAGGCCGGTCCCAACAAACTGGTGAGACATTCACCAGCTACATGGAGGACATCTTCGACCTCTGCCGGCGTGTCGACCCGTCGATGGCAGAAACTGACAAGGTGCGACATATCATGAAAGGCATTTCCGACGACGCCTTTCAAATGCTGCTCTCCCAGAACCCTGTCACTGTCTCTAAGGTCATCGAGTTGTGTCAAAGTTTCGACGAACTGCGACGACAGCGTCTTCTCACGCGACGCCCTGACGCCCCGGATGACACCCTCTCAAGCCTGACCACCACATCTGACCTTCAGTCGCTGCTATCGCAGATCAAGAAGTTTGTTCACGCTGAGGTCGCTCGTCAGCTATCACTTCTATCCACAGCCGGCCAACCACCGTCACCTCTGCCAGCAAACATTCGCCAGGTCATCAGGGAAAAAGTTTGCGCGGCTCTGCGATCTGCCCGTGACACTTCACCTTTGCCGAGCCTTGTTGCCTGTGCCGAGGTAAATGCACATCTAAGCTATGCTGAAGTGGCGGCTCCACCACCTCTTAAGACTTTTACGTAACTTCTCTCAGCCGTGCAGCTCCGACCCACTCCTCGGTTCGCTCAGCCAAGGTCCGTCCAGAGTAGTGGGCATTACTCTTCACTACACTTTATTTGAAAATGCATTTTTCATTAGAAGATTACATTATATTTTATTTTGCACACTTTTTAGAGACGAAAGCTCTCAGGCTTCTTTAGCCTCAGTCTGCCCTTGAAATTTGGACTTGTTCTCAAAGTTCCAGTGACGCTCCAAGTATTCAGCTCGTCTGGCGTTCAGAACATTATGGATGCCAGACGGCAAACCATCGAATCAGACGTAGCCCAGAACAAAGTACCCTAGGCAATTCAGCTTATCCAATAGCAGAGCCAATGTAGACCTGCTTAATTCAAAGAATAAAATTTAGGCTCTGGGCAGTATATTTACACAATCTCGAATTGCCAGAAGCTTAAACAGGGTGTCTACCGATTCGCTTTTTCAGAATTCCAGGATATTTCCAGGTTTTTTTGGTGATTTAAAGTAAATTTAATTATCGTTACCTGTACTTCCTCAAGACCCTGGGTCTTGAGTGGTAAAAAAAAACAAGCGCTCTAATAAAATCAGTAAATAAATGTACCACAAGTGCTCAGATTGTTTTGAACATGTACCGTATATATGAAAAAAATGTATATCTGCCCAAAATGCAACCTCTGAGTCAGACAGTAAGCAAGTTAGCTGTTTACCCAAATGTCCCATCTACCCCCACCTTGCTTTTTTTTCTTTTTTCCATTTTGTGCTTCTCTCGTCGTTGCTCATTTCTATTGCATTCTCCATTTCTCTTTTTCTCAGTCAACATACTGCGAAATTCTTGAGGCAATTCTGCTGAGCGGGCCACCAAAGGGGGACACTGAAAGAAAATTTTACCAATGACCTTCCCCATTAAACACGTGCTCTTCAGATCCCTTCCGGTATCTCTTATCTTTGACATCCGGTATCTCTTATCTTCAACATCTGGAATCACTTATCTTCGAATGTACGCTGCCTGCTCCTCCCCACTTTTTGTAACTGCTTTCTTGTTATGCATCCCATTTTTACGTACAAGCCTACGCCACTATTGTCGGCAACACTTTGTTGTGGCCGGACGCGGCAAACTCCTGCCGGTTCGAAGTTTCAAGCTTTTTCCTTTTTTCGTAACGTGTCTGTAGCGGCCACCACTTTGCAGTGCACGGCTTCTACTTAGCGTGTTTTTTTTCTCATCTCCCGAAAACATTTTGAATCACTACCACCTAACTTAAAATATATAGCGAAGAGTGCACTCCTCCGCTTTATAGTTTTTTTCGTTTTAAGACAGTGATTACCAACAGGAACAGGCGCCACCTCCAGGATATGACGTCACTACTAACACCTTAAAACTCACACACCAAGGATTACAAGACACCTTTGACAGATATAGGTCCTCCTATGAAAACGCTGGTCAGCCCGTCTGAGGCACTCCCACTGTTAACCCTGATTAACCCATTAGATGGTTTGTTTGGGTAAGCTGTAGAAACAAGACTGGTCTCAAAAGGCACCCTATGTGGTTACGATACATTAAAACATAAACGTTGTAAAATATCTTTTATTTATGTGTATTTCACACTCTGATTGCGAAAACCCTTCAGGAATAACTTGAATAATTTATGGGAAAGGCTTTCTTTAGAATTAGGTGTAAATTTAAAGACTGATTTATTGTTAGACAATATTATTGGCAACTAACAATAAAAGGGAAATGAGCATGAGATGGACCTTTAGGGGACTAAGATGAAGGTAACCTTACTCCCTTCTCTTCAACTTTTCTCACTATCCTGGTTCTCGAGAGATTCAATTTCATGACTGTAGCCACGTTATGCAGATTTCTGACCACAACAAAGTAAAACATGATAAGCTGACTTAGTGGTTATGTCAGCCCAATGCTGCGCACAATGACATAGTTGAGGTGTTGGATCACTATACGCACTTTTCAATACACTAAATAAAAAATTCAGAGCTTTGCTTTGAGTTGGAATAAAGAACCTCAAAATATTCATGCAACATAACCTGTCTGTAATGCTGATTTAAACATTGCCGAGTAACAGCATGTTTAAATAAAAACAGATAAAATGAAAGTTACCATACCTTTTCATTTAGCTCTGATTTCTTTCGACTTTTGTCCAAGGACAACAAAAGCTTTCCGAGCCTTTCAGACATATACAACGTCATAGCTTCTTCATTTTCTGCTTGGCATATGAAGAAGCATCAGAAAACTAACTGCTTAAATGCAGTAACGAAGCGAGACAAAGTATTGTGACACAGTTAGTATAGTTGTCAGTTTGGCAGCATTATTGCAGTACCCATTTTACAGTTGTAAATTTAATAGTTTCAAGCAAGTTTAGCATGTGCTCGCTTGCCGCAAGCTTAATGTTCGACAGGGTTCAACAATTGATTGATATGTGGGGTTTAACGTTCCAAAACCACCATATGATTATGAGAGACGCCGTAGTCAAGGGCTCCGGAAATTTTGACCACCTGGGGTTCTTTAACGTGCGCCCGAATCTGAGCACACGGGCTTACAACGTTTCCGCCTCCATCGGAAACGCAGCCGCCGCAGCCGGGATTTGATCCCGCGACCTGCGGGTCAGCAGCCGAGTACCTTAGCCACTAGACCACCGCGGCGGGGCAGAGTTCAAGAATCAGCATGGCCACTGATTCTTGAACTCTGCCCCGCCGTGTTTGTCAGCACACAAGGGCTGACAAACACATCTTTTAATGTGTTCCCCCACTTCCTTTTTCTACAGAAATTAAAAGCTATTTACTGTTTCTCTACAACATTCAACTATGGCAAATACAAGAAATGTATTTTCGCAAAGCACTGACTTTGCACCCTATGAATTTCGAAGTGCTTCTCATGGCTTGTGTAGCAAATTTTTTGTGCGCAAGTGCTTCAATTCTGTCAGACGAAGACGAGCTACCTACGCAGATGCCATGCCGCAGTTCAAATCAAGTTCCACGGTTAGTTTCTGCAATATGTCTTCAATGTGATGTGCCCTGCCCATTGTGTCCCATTTTTTTTCACTGTGTATTGGAACTTGACGAACGCTGCAAATCACTTCCCTTGCTAATATATCTGCTGCGAAATGTTTTTTATCACCGCCATGATTACTGCTTCATGTCTCAGCGAGCAAAACCAGGGCCTTGTCCACAATTATTGTGAACAAGGCACTATTTTGGGTCTCAGCAACGTCAACAAATTTTCATTCTCTTGTGGTTGGCATCCTTGTCTTTCTATTCAATAGTTCTTTCCACCCAGACTAGTATCTGTCTGTCGAAGCCTTGATTGCACCTCTATCGTATTTTCAGAAGAAGAAGGCACAGTGTACCACTGCCAAGCATTCATTGCATCTAGTATATCAGCTGAGCTGTTGCCACCATGAACACCTTTTTACAAAATTTACACTAGCTCAAAACAATAAAGTTGTTAATTAGGCATGCTCCACTAAAGCATCGTTATTAGCCACTTGAAATGCATTGTTTTCGATTCTATGTTCGGTAACACCACGAAGATAACTGGCTTGGGCCTATGGCAGCCAGACCGAGGCGGGCAGGTATAGTCTTTCTTTGGGTAAGGGCCGGGCCAGGGCCTAGCTCTGAGTCATGCTCTCGAGCCCGGACTGGGCTTGGGCTGTGCTTTAGTTATCACTTCTTTGATTACCCTAACAAGCAATTAGCTTCACTTTTTGGAATGCGCGCTTGGTGCAGTTATCTAGTGTGCACCTTGGTACTTCTTTAGCTGACGCTGTTGGTGTGATGTGTAAAAGGGTCTTCTCTTATATCCCTGTCACCTGTAATACCAATCGCTGAAAATGACATTACGTGCTAATGTCATTTTTGTTGCTGCTACACGGGCATAGTGAATGACCTTCACACCTAATGACATTCGCTCATTGAATATGTTCACCGATGGAAGCGCCACATTGTAATCTCGTCAACAGGCGCTTGAGGAGAGATAACAATATCGCCACCTTAAATCAAGTGTAAACTATGTTCCCATGTTTATTAAAGGTACTGTAAAACATCATTGGAGAATTTGAAAGAAGACAAAAGAAGAGAAATGCAAAAACGCACACTAGCAGCTGACTTTTAATAAACCATAGATAATCTTCTGAAACCCGCACGTATGCGTACAATCACACGAAAAGCACAAATGACTATCAGCACAACCTATCAGATAAAAAGCAAACTCATTATCAAACATAGACAAGGACGGGACGCTGGTGCGTTGTTCACCAAATTGCTTAATGTACATTGTCTCTGTCAATCCACACGCGACCTTTTTAGTGCAGCGCTGCCGCGTTTTAGACTCGCTTGCAGCAGAATTACCACGCAAGTGTGGGACAGCAGTTGAGGAAGATTGTTTTCAAACCAATTATCCTTTCTTGGGAAGCACCACAGTTCTCCGTTAATCACCGACCAAGTGAAAGCCCAAAGAGAAGCCAACGCAAACGAATCAGCGTGTATACGCGCAGCTCAAGTCCCACGCTGTCTGTGATAATTTTTGAATGGCAAGCTTGAGGCGCTTCAGTGAGTTCTGATGCTTCATGGCAGCAGCTAGAGAGCAATTAGCATTCGTTTGCATTGATCATCATTAATCTTATACTAAAACTCATTAACGCTGTCACAGTTCCGAATATTGCCGACTCCGAGTTGTCAGCGGCTTTAAGCTAGTCTTGCTTTGGATGTGAACAAGAATTTTTTTCCGCAAAGGCTACGACTACAGATTCACATACGACTTGAAGAGGTTGGAGTGGTCACTTGTGTATCCAATATGTATATAGCTTTCGAGAATAATACACAATGAAAGAAAATAACTAACAACATAAAAATCCAAGAGCGCTCGGCTTGTGTATTTTGTCTGTTTTGCACTCCAAGTACGTTAAAGGAACTCTACAGAAAGAAATTAAAGGGGAAAAATTCATGTTCTATTTAAACAATGGCAGCATATCTAAGGAGTGAATGGTGGAGAGTGGTGCGAAGCATGCGTCCGTCTATTCATTCTTTTTTTCTGTTCGTCCATGCGTCCGTCTGTGTGACCATCTGTGCGTCCATTCGCTCGTCCATGCGTGAGTCTGTTCGCGCGTCCACACATCTATCTGTGCGTCCGTCCCTGCGTTCGTACATGCATTCGCCCCTGCGTCCGTCCATGCATCTGTCTGTGTGTTCGTTCGTCCATCTATTCAACAATCCAATTACCACCATCTCGCATCTTTTCATCATATATTCCGCATATAGAAGCACCGCCATCCAGCGGAAATTCCAAGGACTAAACGAGAGGTTGCACACGCACATTTTCTTACGGCTTGCGCTTCATGTCTACTTTCCACCTTTAACCACCTCTAGTTCATGGTGTATGCTAGTTCAGTGTATTCATGGCACTGCGGCCCAACGCTCGATAAACCTTTCTAAAACCAAGAAGGTTACGCCAAGCGAGTATAAGGTAGCAATCCTTTCTTGTCAGATAGTGCTCAATGTACATGTCAATGGCTGCTACTGGGGAATGAGAGACAGGAGAATTTTGCTTTTACTATCTTACGCTTGCGCTTCGTATCTACTTCCCATCTTTAACCACCTCGAGTTCACGCTATATACTAGTTCACTGTATTCATGGCACTGCGGCTCAATGCTCGATAAGCCTTTCTAAAACCAAGGAGGTTACACCTAGAGAGTATAACGCAGCAACCCTTTCTTGTCAGATAGTGCTCAGTGTGCATGCCAATGGCTGCTGATGGGGAATGAGGGACAGGAGAATTCGGCTTTTATTGAACGCGCACGCTGCGTTTTTCAGTGTTCAACAACGCACAGGAGAAACCTCCCGCCAGCACCATCTTGCAGGTCAAACGTAAGACTGGTCACAAACTACGACTACGACTACTACTACGAGGGACGAACGGGGGCTGCTTTAAGGAGCTTCGCCCCTAAAAGTGTTGTACAACATGGGAGGTAGCACACAAAATAAACCCGCTCAGCGCCGCACTCTTTGTTGTGATGTTTTGTTTTGTTGTATGACTTATTAATTGTTAATCAGCACAAGGAGGGCAGCAAACGTTTACTTGAAGTTCAGTCAGAACCATCGGGGTCATGGGTGGCTTGACACATTGTGTCGGGTGCTGCTGAAACGTTTTTTCACTGGTGTTGCATTAATACACCATTAAAGGCACGCCGCAGTGGTCACAAGGGCACTTACTGGCGGTTCATTGCGCAAGAGGCGGATATGATCCCATGTTTATAATCAAATACATGGCACATATATTACTGCTCTAAACCAACACGACAAATTATGGGCGCATGTATATGCTTACTTCATACAATCATCTGAGCCCTGCATCAATGCCCTCAAAGATACAGCCTTAACTTTATTAACAAACACTAGATTAGCTAACATACACGCAGAACACGATCGCCTGAAATGACTTGCTTTATTGAACGCGTACGTTTTGTGACAGATAGTGCCTGTCATCGTCAGTCGTGCATATCTTTGACGTGAATATCACAAAAATAAACGGGTGGAAGTTTGCGCACCACAGTCGTCCTCGTGTTTTATTTATTTGTTTATTTATTTATTTATATGTGACGTATGAAGCGATGGTTGGTAGAGGCAGAGGAGGAAGAAGTGCAGAACGGAATAAACATGGCGTATGAGCCAGGCCACGTCTCCCATTATTCATAGCGTCACACAAGTCGACAGGATGAAGACCTGCCTGCCCCTTCATCATTCACTCATCATAGACGCAGTTCCCCAGAAGACACCGTGACCATACATTGACTACCGAATCATCGCCTAGAAGGACAACGACCAGCACCATGACAGAGCCATCGGCTGACCTCGACATTCCCAAGTACACCGAATCAGCGGACGACGGACCCGTGCAGGACTGGTTCAACCTATTCGAGGTCCACGCCGCCGCTGCATCTTGGTCGGAACGGGAGATGGTTACGAACTTCAGCGACTACGTCACCGGTGAGGCATTCAAATTTTACCTAATTCACATATTCGAGAACGGCGAGTCATGGCAAAAAATCAAAGAGGAGATGATTACCCGTTTCAAAGAATACGATCAAGACCTGTTCATACCTCATCAGCGGAAGGCTTATCAACTGACCCATCACAGTTACGCGAAGTCTTCCCGCAGTAAGCCTATTTTCCGAACGATATCTCAGAGAAAATATACCACCACTATACCATCATATGACTCTTCCGAAAAGACGTCACGCATTCGAACACCGACTGGTAACGTACACGTCGTAACAGACAAGGTAAAGCGTCCGTATACCAAAAGGAATCTAGAAAATTTCGCCAAAAAACTGAACCTAAACCCGCCTTTCCCAAGAGCAATGAAATCGGCATTTTCAACGTGTTCACTGCAGCACAACACTTCAGATTTTACAGAACCACCCAAATGCCTTGATGCATCGTGTCACACACAAGGCCCAAACGGTTTCGAGCGTGTAACGGAATTTACTTGTGACGAGCTGGTGAATCCTCGCAACACCAGCCCCCTCCCTGACGTTCCCGACCAGGGTCGTTCGACAGACACTGTTAGCCTAACTACGCTGCACAAAGAAAAACATACGCCATCAGAACCACCTGAAGCCATGTCTGTTGTGCTCTCATCGTCAAGTGACAACACACATGTGAGTCAAAGCACTGCAGAAATTTCGAATCCACCAACGCCGGCGCATTGTCAACTGACAGAAGCATTTACAATCAATGATGACTCACAACCATCTTGGGAGCTTTCTCATCAGTCTGTCACGATGCTTTCATCGCAAGACAAGCCCAGCAGTACAGTATCGACCACCGACTATCTACTGATCACATCACCATGCAAAGAAAAGCAGACTCATGTTCCTGAGAGATGCCCATCTGACCAACTTTCGCAAGAAGACGAGCAATTTCAACAAAGGCAACTCCACGAACTCCAAGAACTGCAACGGCTACTCGAACAAGAACAACGATCAAGTGAGACCTCCTCACGAGTACACTTGTGGCTGAAAGATCATCAGAGACAACATCAATTAAAGAAGCAAAGACGAAGTCGATGCCTAAGCCATCTTCGCAGAAAGCAACGTCGACAAAGTTTCCTGCACCAGTTCTCAACGCCGTGTCTACGATTCAACAAACTGAGAGAAGACCACAGAAAGCTACGAAAGAGACGTGCAGCTACCACGTGTACAATGAAGGAACAAAGGCATCATACCATCAGCTTCGGTTCTCGCACATGCAGGCTGCAAGCACTCGTTCTGTCTCAGCCACGACACAGAAAGCAGCGTCTACGACGGAGAACTTCGTGCCTACGACATCCGACTCTCAAATGCTACAAGTACTTCGACCCTTGTTCATTCATGACGAGAATCGCTGTGTCATCAGTAATTTCTACGTTCAAGGCGTGCTTCAGTTGGCCAGAACGCAACAGTCAACCTCGCCCACCAGAGTTGTTATAAAATTCATCGGACTGCTCAATCGGCCTTGAAGATTTAGTGAGATTGTGGAACTCTGTCTGGACGTGAAACTGTGAATTTGGGCATTGTTTTGTTCATTCACTTCTTTAATTTGTTATAGCTTGTAACCAGTGCCATCTTTCGGGGAGAGGGGGAATCATGTGACGTATGAAGCGATGGTTGGTAGAGGCAGAGGAGGAAGAAGTGCAGAACGGAATAAACATGGCGTATGAGCCAGGCCACGTCTCCCATTCTTCATAGCGTCACATATATATTTATTTATTTGTTTCTTTCCGTGCCAGTACAAAAAGTGGAGCAAAGGCAAAAGGCTAAAAGCCTGACCAAGGGCCTATGGTCTAAATGCAGTGAGGCAGACAGGCTGTCATAAGAATTTTGCAGGATACAGATGAAAATACAAAAATATACAAAAACGGAAGAGGTACATGTGCAAATACTGTAACACATACAACAGTAATAAAGTGCTATTTCTAGTAAACAAATATATACATAACAATCGTAATGTTTTATATACCAATTAGACATTAGTTGCGATTTCTCAACGCTATTGCAAAATATATACAAAAATAACAATATACACAGGGAAGCCTAAAAAAAGAACACACACATAAAAAGCGTCAGATACTACTTATGCTAAGAAAAAACATAGAACGATAGCCAAGACAATTCAATGTGGTTTTCAATCAGTACCAACCTGATCGTATGCTTAGAAACTGTACAATTTATATATAAGAGGCTGTCGATTTTGTTAAAAAACGTGGGTATCTGAAAAGATAAGTGTTGTCGTCTGTATATCGTTCGAGTCTTCGGAGTCCTTCTAGCGTAAGTATGAAAATCGTACAGAGAACCACGAAAATCCAGCGAATGATAGAGTCTATTGCGTTTTATGTACTGAAATAACTTAATATAGTACATTTGGCTTTCTTTGAGCATGCGATATTTTGAAAATAGCGGTTTGGTCCGCAAGTCAGTATAAGGCCACGAAAATCTTCAAAGGTTCTCAGAACCCTCTTTTGTAGAATAACCAATTTTAAATAGTTCGTTAGTGTTGTAGTCCCCCACACGCGCGCAGTAAAAAAGTCGTGAGTAGAAGAGAGTATAATAAAAGATGTTCTTTAGCCACAGTGGTATGAAAGAATTCAACCTGTATAGGCAGCCAATACTTTTGCTTAGTTCTAGCTTTAACTTTGCTATATGCTCATTCCAAGACAGGTCTTCTTGAAACGAGACACCTAGAAACTTCTGGCTGTTAACTTGTTTTAATATGTGGCCCTAGTAGGTAATAGTCATATTAAAATTTCTTGGTTTAATCACGGGGGCAAACAGTATGTACTTGGTCTTCTTTGCGTTTAAGCCCAACCTATTAAGTTTTAACCATGACAGGAGTCGATTAAAAAAATTCACGTTCCCTTCAAGGTCGACAAGTGAAGAAACCTTAAAAATTTTTTCTGTCGTCCACGTACATTACTAGTTTGGAACAATCTGGAGTGTGGCAAAGATCATTAGTATAAATTATAAATAGGAGGGGACCCAGAATGGATCCTCTCGGCACTCCTTTCTGGACCACGACGTAATTTGATCACACGTTATTTATGCTCACAAATTGGTATCAATATTCTAAATAGCTTTTTAATAGGTCGTGTGCAATTCCTCGTATACCACATGAGGTTAATTTGTGCAACAGGATGTCATTATATACGGTATCAAACGCTTTACGCAGATTTATGAATAGCCCAACTGTGTATAAGTTTTTCTCAAACTTCCCTATTATGTAATCTCTTATTTCAAGTAATGCAAGCTCTGTAGTTTTGTTTTTTGGAAGCCAAATTGCACATTATTTATAACACTGTATATAGCAAAATATCCTGGAACCGCTTGTTCAATGTACTTTTGTAAACTTTTGATAGAACCGGTAGCACGGATATGGGCCGACAGTTGGTCATGTGTTTCGCATTGCCGCCTTTAAAGATAGGACGTACACGAGCAATTTTCAGCTTGTCTGGGAAAATGCCCATGGTGAAAGAAAGATTGATAATTTACGCTAAGGAAGCAAATAACACATCGGCCACGTATTTTATCGGCACAGGTTTTATTTGGTCGTAACCTTCTGCAACTTTGCTTTTTTTTTATTTTCCTAATACGTTTTTTTTCAACTTTGGTGCATGTGACAGGGGTTAGCAGAATTGTATTGGAAATACTAAAATATTTGACAACAGGTGTAGAACCGTACCATCAGTTTCATCTTGAGTGTCACAGCATGTTATGAAATACTTGTTAAATGCTGTTGCTGCATTAACATTACTAAGAACACCCGCTTCTGTCTCAATGGAAGATATATTGCTGTGAGGTTCCTGGCCCAGCAGGTCTCTGACTTCATCCCAGATTTTTCTTGGGTCATTGCTTATTCTGCTGAAAAAATCTGCGTAAATAGTTTATTTTAGCCTGTTTCAACTCGTAATTAGGTTAATTTCTGTACTTCTTGTATTCCTTTAGCATATTCATGTCGCAGGACTTGACAAATACATGAAACATGCGGAGTTTCTTCTTCATTTTTTTATGCAAGGCATTTCAAATCCAAGGTTTTCTTATTTTTTTTGCTCCGTTATTTCTTCAGAACCTTCGAAAATGCAATATCGTAACATTGTTCTAGTTTTCCAAAAAATATCTCGTACGCATCGTTTGGGTCTGCTACCTGAAGCACACGCTCCCAGTCCTCTTCAATAATTCGTTGACGAAATAACTCCAGCGTGTGATCAATAATTTTACGAAATACCACCTTTTCATGGTTATTAGCTTGATAGCGATCACGTGATATAGGAAAGGCAAAAATGGGCAAATGATCGCTTATTTCTAAAGAAATTGTCCCAGCGACACACGATTAAGAGCATACGTTCGTGATTCAGATATCAAGCAGAGTTGCCGTTTCAGCCGTCAGTCGCGTGGCTTTTGTGATAATGTTTTCACAAGCAAAGTAGCTCATAACCTCTGTTAGCTGTCGAGCTGAGGCATCCAGTGAAAGCATATCGACGTTGACACCACCCATGACAGCAAAATTTAAACCCGAATGGCAGGAATAATTCAGCACATTTTCAATCGACTCCAGAAATGCTGGCTTGCTACCTTTGGGTGGCCTGTAGACCACGGTTATAAGTGCCCTAGGCAGGCGCATCATTAAGCGTTCAATATTTTTGTTTACATAAAAAAATTGAGGAATAAGTTCATGGTTAATTGTATCTTTGACGTAAATGGCCACACCACCTCCTGGTCCTTCAGTACGCACAAGGCCATTATAAGTATAACCTTAAAAATAAGGAGAATCTTCGCCAGTCGTTAGCCAGGTTTCCGAAAACATAAGTACATCAAAAGCAAAATAAATCCGAGAGAAATAGTCATCTAGCTGATCTTTTTATTACGTATGCTGCGTACGTTCACATGAAACAATGTTATTCGGTTGTGAGCGTCGTGCAGCAGTGAATTAAAAGAGTCAAGCTCATAATAGCCCACTTTTGTCATTTCAGTAGTGTTTCGGCAACGTAATAACCCCCAGTACAGTTGTCATCAATCTAATCAGCAACAGCCGTACTGTCACTGACAGCCTTTGCTGTCATTTTACTTAGATCACTGGCAGTGGCTATCCTGAGCACCAGCGAACTTTCGTTCCGACGAGCGAATACCTTCCTATTTGTTGTCCAGACAAACTTCCACTTCATCTCCCTTTTACGTTCTATTGCGGCCCCAAGCAGTCGTTCGCCATTCGTTGTCAAGTGCTCATTAACGTACACTGGGGATGACACTTGACTTCCCAGTACCCTACTGTCGATTTTAGCTTTCTTTGCCTTGTTTAGCAAGGCATTCCGTTTTGTTCTTCTCACAAAGTGAACAACTCTGTTGCTTACAACATGCCGAGATGTGACCACCTTATGGCATATGTCAACATCATCCTCAGAAATTTCTTCATACATAATAGCTCCAATGTTCTTAACAGCCTCGAATGGTTCTATATCAGCAGGAACGCCCTTGATTTCCAAGTTATTGGAACAGTGGCACTGCTCGACCTCTTCGACCCTGCTCCGCAGTTTGGCAATTACCACTTTTCGCTCCTCGTTTTCTTTCAGTATCTAACTGAGGCCCTCTTTGAGGTACTTTACTTCTTTCAGTTTGTCCTCAATCTCTCGGAGCTCATTAGTGGTTCCTGCAAATTGCTCAACGCAAATACTTTACAATGCCCATAAGCGTGTACAGAGCTTCCCTTCAAAAGGAGGGCGAACTCATCGCAGCCACCCCCCCCCCTTCCTCAATCCCTATGAATGTACCAACGTGTATGGTGCTCACTTAGCGCCCCCTCTCATCCCTCTTACCCCCATGCGCATGCCTATGACAATGCTGAGTCGCGTAGCCAAAGAGTGGCGACCCCTCCCCCTGCCAACCAGCAATTTTTCTTCCTGTGGCATAGAGCATAAAATGACGGTCCAGCATCTGCCTGCCCGGCCCTCACTCCAAGGACGTGCACCAGGCCCCTTGCCTATGCCTCGGGCACAGCTCGAAGGAACTAGTTCAATTAAATGGAAGTTTCACTTCAAAAACCGTTCAGCAAGTTCATCGTGTATGCGGTGGCTACGAAACATTGCTATGACAGCGAACATCATTCGTGATGTGTTCCTAAAGCTATAACGTTGAAACACGTATAAATGTACTAATTATCCGCCGGCTTCTTAGTAGCGTAATGAAGGAAAATTTATTGCGGTTCACAATAGGCCTGAAAGATTCAGGGCTGTTTTTTTTTACTTGGTGACTTGTTATGTGGAGCTAGATGACGTTTTTTGCGGAATTGGTGGTTATGAAAGGAGGTAATATTAAAAATAGCTCGCTGCAGAATAACAGCCTCACAGAGTGCTTCCTTCAAACTCTGTCTGATATCATCTCTATGTGTATCAACGCTGACCACACCAACTAGGACACCATCCTACCATTCGTAACCTTTGCGTACAGTACTCCTACACAGCGCACCTCAGGCTTTTCCCCACTCTTTCTCGTCTATGGCCGTCAAGCGACATCTCCACTTGGAATCCCCATTTTTATGTCTATATATGAACTCGTCGGCGTCCTCGAGTTAGCACCTGATCTTTCGCCTGGCCGCTTGTCATGACGCGCCTAGCCAACAAGATCAGTTAAGACTCGCTACGATAAAGCTCACCGCGTTGTTTGCTTCCATACTAGAGACTAAGTATTATTGTTGTAGACCCCAATACGAGTTTCTGGCCTGTGTGAGAAGTTTCAGTCACGTTTCATCGAGCAGACACCTCCTGTGAACTATCTAGTAACTCCCGTTGTAATGCCTTCCCATGGCCGCTTTTGTGGCACACAGGTTGTTCACGTGCGGCGCTTGAAACCATTCGTGCGCGGTACACCACCACCATAAACAGCGGCAAAGTTGGACGCTTCCATGCGATGGGGAATTAGTGTAAGCACAATATTCACAGTACCTGAGCTTCATCTTGTTCATCTGTATGTAATCATCAATACGGTGAGCGTATTCTTCGTTCGAGGCGTTGATCGGGTGGTTCTGCTTAATGAACATAGTCGTGATTCCAACGCTGCTACTGCCTGGCAGTAAACCTACATATTCCTTATTGGGCACCGGCATCTGTAATCACTGAAAGAGTTCCTAAGCATATGCCTTTCGTGCTTGTAGCCTGAACAATATGCCAGTGGAGTTTTGTTGCTGCATCATCAAAAAAATCGGCTTTTTTAAATGAACCTCTAAATGTCGTTGTAGATGTTCATGTTGCTTTCACACACAATATGCCCATTATAGAAAAGTTTGAGATGCCCAGGTGGTTGCTTATTACTAATTAGGCAACATAAACTTGCTCTATATATAGGAACTTACTCTTTCCTGCACATTGCCTTTCTTTCAAAGTTTATAGGGCAAACTTGTTTTTCCCGCTGTGTTACTTGGAAAGAAAAAAGATAATTGTAATAGGCTTCAAAATGTCAATGTTACATTTTTACAAGACTTTTTATTCTTTATTCATGGTTACAATAGTTCTTTTATCAGTGCAGCTTACATTAAGTGGTGTTGAACGGTCACTGTGTTTTTTTCTTAAGTTGCACGCTGTTTTGGGACATATCATTTCGAAATTACAGTGATGTATGAATGCGCAACAATAATTCTAAGTGAATTGGTCTGTTTGATTTCCCAGGTTTTTTATGTGCAGGCTTCAAATAGGTGTGTGACCATTTTCCAAGTGGCAGGTATGTACGCGTATATGTTGATTGATGCTGACAAGCAGGTTTGTTACTACATTCGTGCCCAGACATGGTGGCTGGTAGTACGAGTAAGCGAAGCGTATTCAGAGATGTACTAAGCAATAGTAAAAAGAGGGACAAAAATGAGAAGGGTCAGCAGAAACTTCATTCCAAACAAGCTTTATTACCCCCCCCCAAAAAAAAGTTTAAAATACACAGAAAAAGCACAGATATCATCGAGTCATTGGACAGAATAACAAGGACTCTGTGTTTATCTGCCCACCCCCATACAGATTTGTACACTGAAGAAAAATTGGTAGCTGTGCAAGTTTGTGCACCTTTTCAAAGAAGAAAACTGTTCAGGATTTCTTTTTCACTGCCCCTAGTTGTGGGGTCTGTTTCATACACAGCCAAAAACATGCATGTACTGTACATTCTGACCTTGAATATCTGAATGGAACACATCTGCACACTTCCAACAATGAAAAATGGCTGACTAGACCATATATAACAACATGATATGGAGAAGCTTTAAGTAAGGGCACGTGGGAGGAGGTAACATTCTGAATCTTCACAATGGGTAAGATGCAATTAGGGGCACCGGAATTATTTAGACCTGCTGGTGACTGTTCATGTTCGCCCACAGCCGAAATTAACAAATGCGTATTTGTCTAATTGAATAAGGCTGCTGATGCTGAAAACTGGTAACTTCTTTGTTGTTGCCTTTAGTCACTAATAAAACTTCTAAATCTCATTATTAGCTAGCTGAACTTATGTAATTAGTTGTGTACTGGAAAAGTGTGCCATATGAAAGTAGGAATGTTGAGTGTTCAGAAATGTGGGAGACCCAAGCCTGTGAAAGCTAGATAAGACATACCTTGATTTATTGAATAAGTTTCACAAAGATAGAGAAGTGTTAGGCAAGAGACAGAGAGGCAGATGATTTAAAAGAACACCATGCAAAGGTTGGTTGCACCTTGTGAAATTCTTCATTTTTTAGATAAACCTTAAATTGACGGTGAAATTATCAAGCATCGTTGGAATCTATCATTTCTTCAAAATCTGACGTATCAGTTTGGTTTGGATAACTTCGTGTGCATTTCCTTCAGTGTGCACACAGGAGGCTTTTTCCTGTTTAAGCTTCACACAATCTCTCATCAATTTTTTTATGGTGCATTTGACCCATACTCTTCATTTTTATGATTAGAATTATCATGTCGTGGTATTCTCTTGGGCTCAGCATATCATTTTCTTATTGATCAAGGTAAAACATGGTGTTTTGAGTCTTCATCTTTTCGTTCGAATTGACTGTTTTGAGTTGTAGCAGCACCGGCGCTGTAGCATAAGTCTCATGTTGCAGCTAACGATAGCTTTCAAAATGCAATGAGTGCTGGTTCAAATAAATTAACTCTTCAGTGATATTAGGCCGATTGGGCATAATCGCTTCAATACTAGGTCATTTTTTATTGTGAGCTCATCTCTCTATGTTAGGTTCTACAGTTGAACCACTTTATAAGAGGCTTGCTCTGGACAGCAATTTTTGTCTATTATACGAGATGTCTTTTATAAGTAGGGTATCTCGTATGCATTTCCTTATCAACTCGTATTTTACTGTGGGTATGCTGGTGCTTTTTATACCCATTCATCTCTTATATCAGTGCCTCTTATAAAGTGGTTCGACTGTATACGTGCACACCTCGAGGTTATTGGCGCTTATCTGTAGGCGGCGGGGCTTTTATTTTTCGCAGTGAGTAAGCACTGTCAGTCGAAGATTACGGTTTTCAGTTGTATATTTGCTGTGCGTGGACGTGTATAGCCCAGATGGTATTAAAAAATGTTCTGGTCAGCATTTCTAATATTTGTTGCCATTCACTTTCAGAAGTGTGTGGATTTGGCTAAGTTTGCTGTTTTGAAGTGCCGAAAATGTTTCATCCTCATTATTTAACACCAGACTAGCATCCACATACTTTCTCGAATGCCTGGTTATTGAACATAAATAAAGGCTATTCCAGATAAGATCATTGTTTTATTTAAATGTAACTAAATGAAACTTTCTTTCCCTCTTTTTGGAAGTGAAAGCTTTTGAGTAATACTGTACAGAGTTTATATGCACCGTTCTATTAATTGTGACATCTGCGCACCTGCCCTTGGCTTAACATTTAACTAAATAGGATTGATGTTCTCATATTACATAAAGAAAATAGCAGTGCAAATATAGCACTTAATGTCATAAACATCATTACACCTATAGCAACTAGTCCTTAAATAAGTAGACTACCTTTGTTCAATTTTTCTAAAGGATTCTCTTGCTGAGTTGAGTCTAGAGTGCATAAATTCAATTGCCTTCTTGGGCAGTCATTTAAGCTGGATTTTTTTGCATCTTCTCAGCTGTGAGAAATACCTAGTTAGGACTTATTGCATTTTCAGGACAAATTATTCTTGCGTTTGTAACAAGAAAATTCGTTGCAGAATGCCAACTTTTATATCAATTAGTTAACTGCACGTTCACATATTGTACAACCTTCAAGGCAGCACCATCAAAGTGCCCCATTACATTTATTTATTTATGCATTTATTCATACTCTCAAACCCATAAGGTATTACACGGGGTGGGTTGAAAAGCAAGTGAAAGTCCTCATGAAAAAGGTTGATAGCTTTTTTTAGACACAACCACACACCACCAACAGGCAATCAAAGGAAAGCACAGGGATTATATATATTTTTTTTTTGAACCGCAATGTAGGAAATATGGCATGAATAGAAGTGTATGAAAGTGAACCGAACGCAAGGTTTCTGGTTTTTTGCTACACAGTGTTACCTATATGATGATTGACAAAACTAGCAATGCCTTACATAGACATCTTACATAGATAGATGGTTTCAATCCTTTGAGCTCTTAAGGATTAATGAGCAGGAGAGGCCTGTAGCGGTTTGTAGTGATTATGGCGATGTGACGGTAATTTTAGAACAACTGTGATAGGCACGACACTTGCTGCATTATTATTGTTGTTCATCATAAGTTTGACGACGATATTTTGAGAAAGTTCCAAAAAATTAAATACTTTGCTAACACATATATGTGTGCCTAAATAGAGGCAAGATATCCAAGTTTTCTACTGACAAGATTAATAAAAGTTTGAACTTTAGAAAGGTTGATGCAGAAAAGTTGTTATGGTGATGATCAGCTAGCATGTGATCAGCATGGTTAACAGTATTAGTTAGTTTGATTGCCGAGATAGCTGAATAGAAAGACAGGCTTGAATGACGTACAATTTAAAAGCTCACAAAAAGGGGTAGTGGCAGCTTGAGTTGAGTGGAAGGCTTTGCATATTCCACGATTTAACTGTATGAGCCCCATGTTACCTCAGTTGAGAAATATAGATTATCTGAAAGGTCATAATGTCTTTATTGTGGGTCATTTAACGAAATGCCAATCATCAACAATGGCATGAATATTGGAAGATATTTTGGGAAGTCATTATTGTATACCAGGAAAATTGAATGTTCTGGAAGATATCTCTTTGGTACCGAGGAATAAACATGTTTGCTAGATGCAATGTCATTGCGTGCAACAGACTGAGTAAGCCAAGTGAAAAGGTGAGGGTCTACATTAAATTTGCTTCGTTCAAGGAAAAGCAGTTTGTGATATAGTTAATCAATTTAATTCTTCTCACCAATAAAAATAGTCAGTCATCAAAAAGTCAATCTGTAAATAGATAAAATTTCTCAGTGAAGGGAAGAAGTTGAGTTTCAAAAGAAAATGAATAACAAAAAAGTGAACTTTGCACTGAGCCGTGAATAAATGATACACAGCCAGACTGACTGGCCTGATGCTTATTTATTGCCATATTCACAGGCGTGAGCATGGGGAGTGGGCAGGGGGGGCGCCACCCCCTAGTCCCCTAAAAGAAGGGGGGGGCAAATATGCCCATACACTGAGTTATTAAAAAGGGGCAGCACTGCGACAAATCTTTGCCTCCTTCCTTTGAGAAACCTTACTCTCACTTACGGCTGTATCTAAACTCACCTTAGGCTTTACTTGGTTCGAACTTAGCTGTAGCATTATCTAGCCAGCATAGTAGCATGCTGAGATTAAGCTTGAACTCTGCTTGAGTTGGCTATCCGTAACAATAATGAAATGTTGCTTGAACTTGGCTGTGGCTCACTGGATTCCGTGCCGACCGGTTCTACCATCGCGATCTCCGAAGTCAGCGTAACTGTGGCTGAGCGGGCTGGCCCTACGCCAACTCCTGACGCCGATTTTCAACGGCAGCGTAACTCTTGCTTACTGGACGCGCCCTACGCTATCTTTTGACACCGACAAGAGCTCTCGCCAGTGGTGCCCCGTCCTCGGACTCGAGCAACCATGTCCATCTTTCCTGTCTTCTCCTTACTTCCGTCGTTCGCTGTCCCTGTGCCTCGCTCTCGCCTTCATTTTTCTCTATCTCTTTACCTATTTATCCTATCCCTTTAATTCCTTCTCTACCCCCATCCCTCGTGAGCTACTGTTAAGGATTCCTCCCCCTGAGAGACAATTACGGCGCTCACTTCTCTCTTCTTTTCATTCATTACCACCCCCCCCCCAAAAAAATAGACGTTTTGCTTGAACTTCACTTGACCTTGGCTGTAGCATTGTTGAACTTTTGCTAAAACTTGGTTTCAACTTGGCATATTCAATCGATGCTGTAAATACCGATTTCATTTAGCAGTAACCATTGTTTCTCACAATGTTGCTTATGCCTCGAGAGTGCGATTTTTCTTTTTGTGCCCCAAGGCTGCCCATTTTAAGGTCTGACTTGCACACTAGCTTTTATAACCACCAATTATCACGTTATGGAAGTACGACCATGCATAACGCACATATGCCAGTAGTTCGTAGTTTCAAGTAGGTGGCACGATGCCCTCAAGTTTCAAAAGACGGCATTCTTCCTGACCCTGTCAAACTTACAGCCGTTTCAGCGTTTTCCAAACCGACCACCATGAAAGAGCTCCGAAGCTTCATAGGCCTTTGCTCTTACTTCCGGCGCTTCGTCCGCAATTTCGCGACGATCATCGCTCCTTTGACCAAGCTCCTCGCCGCCTCTAGAGACCTTTCAGCCTGGTCTGCCACCTGTGACGATTCTTTCAATGAACTGCGCCGCCTCCTCACGTCGCCGCCTATTCCGCGACACTACGACCCATCGGCACCAACAGAGATCCACACCGACGTTAGTGGTGTCGGGCTAGGCGCTATTCTTGCACAGAAGAAAGACGGCTTCCAAGAGTACGTGGTTGCCTACGCAAGCCGACTTCTTAGCAAAGCCGAAACCAATTATTCTGTCACTGACAAGGAATGCCTCGCAAATATTTGGGCGATAGAGAAATTTCGACCTTACGTGTACGGGCGCCCTTTCGACGTTGGATGGATGGATGAATGAATATGGCTGTACCCTTTAGATCGGGTGGTGGCTAGCGCCACCAAGCCGTAATACCGTAATACGTCGTGACTGACCACCACGCCCTCTGCTGGTTGTCGTCACTGAAGGATCCAAGTGGTCACCTCGCCCGGTGGGCATTACGCTTCCAAGAATATAATATTCGCGTGGTCTATCGCTCCGGCCGGAAACATTCGGACTCAGACGCCCTATTTCGTTCGCCTCTACCCCCTGACCCGGACTGCTGCGAAAGTCTAACCTGTGATGCCACTGCCGTAACCATCGCCGACATGCCATCTGAGCAACGCAAGGACCCTTGGGTTGCTTCGATTCTAGACATCCTGGCTGGGTGGACGGCTTCCCCCCCTTCTCGCACTTTGCGTCGGCAAGTCGAGCACTTCGCCACTCGCGACGACGTGCTGTACCGACGCAAATACGCACCCGGTAGACGTCAGTGGCTACTCGTGATTCCACGTCATCTGCGATCCAAAATTTGTTCCACGTTTCATGACGACCCCCAATGTGGCCACGCAGGTTTCCTGAAGACTTATTCTCGCATACGTCTCCGATATTACTGGCGTGTCATGTTCCGTTTTATACGACAATACGTTCGGGCTTGCTCGACATGCCAGAGACGAAAAACTCCCCCTTGTCACGCCAGCGGTACCTTGCTACCCTTACCATGCCCATCCCGACCATTCGACCGCGTCGGCATTGATATCTATGGTCCCCTTCCCAACACAGCTGACGGTAACCGCTGGATCATAGTTGCCGTCGACTATCTCATGCGGTATGCCGAAACTTCATCCCCTCCCTCGTCTACAGCCAGAGACGTTGCGACTTTCGTACTTCACAACATCGTATTACGTCATGGAGCACCTCGGGAGTTACTGAGCGATCGTGGTCGCGTATTCTTGTCAGACGTCATCACAGCTTTGCTGCGTGAGTGCCACGTCGTTCACCGCATTGCAAGCGCCTATCATCCCCAGACCACTGGAATGACAGAGCGCTTCAACCGCACCCTTGGTGACATGCTGTCTATGTATATCTCGTCAGACCACTCCAATCGGGACCGAGTGCGCCCGTTTATCACGTTCGCTTATAATACCGCCATTCAAAGCACTACTGGGTTCTCCCCTTTTTTCTTCCTTCACGGACGCAAACCTTTTTGCACTATGGACACCATTCTTTCGTACTAACCTGACACCGCAGAGTCCACAACTTTGTCTCAAGGCGCTACATACGCTGAAGAATGCCGCCAACTGGCAAGATCATTCACAACCCAAGACCAAGGACGCCAAAAGCACCACCATGACGCATCAAATAACACTACTTCTTACGATCCAGGTTCACTCGCTGGCTGCATGTCCTTTCTGCTACACCTGGCCTTTCTACCAAGTTGGTCCCCAAGTCGTCATCATCATCATCATCATCAGCCTGACTACGTCCACTGCAGGACAAAGGCTTTTCCCATGTTCCGACAGTTAACCCGGTCCTGTGCTTGCTGCTGCCATTTTATACCCGCAAACTTCTTAATCTCATCTGCCCACCTTACCTTCTGTCTCCCCCTAACCCGCTTCCCTTCTCTGGGAATCCAGTTAGTTACCCTTAATGACCAGCGGTTATCCTGTCTACGCGCTACATGCCCAGCCCATGTCCATTTCCTCTCCTTTATTTCAACTATGATATCCTTAACCCCCATTTGTCCCCTAATCCACTCTGCTCTCTTCATGTCTCTTAAGGTTACACCTACCATTTTTTAGCATTGCTCGCTGCGTCGTCGTCAATTTGAGCTGAACCCTCTTTGTAAGTCTCCAGGTTTCTGCTCCGTAGCTAAGTACCGGAAAGATACAGCTGTTATATACCTTCCTCTTGAGGGATAGTGGCAATCTACCTGTCATAATTTGAGAGTTCTCGCCGAATGTGCTCCACCCCATTCTTATTCTTCTAGTTACTTCAATCTCGTGGTTAGGCTCTGCGGTTATTACCTGCCATAAGTAGACATAGTCTTTTACAACTTCAAGTGCACCATTACCTATCTCGAAGCGCTGCTCCTTTCCGAGGTTGTTGTACATTACTTCCGTTTTCTGCAGATTAATTTTAACCCACCTTTCTGCTCTCCTTGTCTAACTCCGTAATCATAAATTGCAATTCGTCCCCTGAGTTACTCAGCAATGCAATGTCATCGGCGAAGCGCAGGTTACAAAGGTATTTTCCATTAACTGTTATCCCTAACTGTTCCCATTCTAGGCTTCTGAAAACCTCCTGTAAGCACGCGGTAAATAGCATTGGGGATATTATGTTCCCCTGCCTTACACCCTTCTTGATTGGTAGTCTGTTGCTTTTTTATGAAGCACTATGGTAGCAGTTGATGCCCTGTAGATTTCTTCCAGAATGTTTATATATACTTCATCTACGCCCTGATTCCGCGGTGTCTGCATGACGGCTGATATTACTATTGAATCAAACGCCTTCTCGTAATCTATGAAGGCTATGTATAGTGGTTGGTTATACTCTGAGCATTTCTCTATTACCTGATTGATAGTATGAATGTGGTCAATTGTTGAGTAGCCTGTTAAAATCCTGCATGTTCCTTTGGTTGATTGAATTCTAATGTTTTCTTTACTCTGTTAGCAATTACCTTTGTGAATAGCTTGTATACTACAGAGAGCAAGCTGATCAGCCTGTAGTTCTTCAAGTCCTTGTCATCTCCTTCCTTATGTATTAAGATGATGCTAGCGTTCTTCCCAGACTCTGGTACTCTTCCCGTCAGGAGACACCTCGTAAACAGGGTGGCTAGTTTTTCTAACACAATCTGTCCTCCATCTTTCAGCAGATCTGATGTTACCTGATCCTCACCAGCAGCTTTGCCTCTTTGCATGCTCTCCAAAGCTTTTCTGACTTCTTCTATCATTACTAGTGGGGTGTCATCTGGATTACTGCTACTTCTTATAGTATTAAGGTCGTGGTTGTCTCGGCTACTGTACAGATCTCTGTAAAACTCCTCCGCTATTTTACCTATCCTATCCATATTGGTAGTTATTTTGCCTTCGTTTTCCTTTAGTGCATACTTCCAACTTTTGCCTATCCCAAGTTTCCTCTTCACTGCTTTGACGCTTCCTCCATTTTTCAGAGCGTGTTCAATCGTCTCCATGTTATACCTTCTTACATCGCATACTTTACGTCTATTAATCAACTTCGAAAGCTCTGCCAGTTCTATTTTTTCTGTTGCACTTGACACTTTCATGATTTGACGCTTCTTAATTAGGTTCTTCGTTTCCTGGGAAAGCTTGCCAGTGTCCTGTCTAACTGCCCTGCCTCCAACTTCCACTGCACACTCCGTAATGATACTTGTCAGATTATCATTCATTGTATCTACGCTAAGGATGGTTTTCTCACTAAGAGCCGGGTACCTGTTCTGCAGTGACACTCTGAGTTTCTGTACTTTCCCTCTCAGTGCTAGCTCATTGATTGGCTTCCCCAAGTATCACGGCCCATATCGTGTGCTACAAAATACATCACCAGTAAATTACCTCATTAGGCCTCTGGAACCATCTTCTGACCAACGTAGTCGTGGCCAGCCAATTGTCCACGTCTCGAGACTTCAGCCCTCCTACAATCCTACCGTGTTTACTTGTCCATAGGTCGCCAGGATGGCTCCTTATTTCGCGGGGAGTAAATGTAATGAATCTGAATAACGGACGCTCTGCTGATAATGAAGAAGACTAGGAGGATCGGTGGCTGTAGTAGTAGCTCGCGCACACTGCTCGCCATTAGCCAGACCTGCCTGATAAAGCACATTTTGCCAAGCTGCGTCTGAGCCTTTCTCGACGTACAACACCTCTATTTTAATATGACTTTCCTGCTCACGGCTGGTTCTTTTTTCATCCAATTTTCTTTCTTCTTATTTACATTCCATTGGTTCTATTAATTTTCCCTGTACATTCCTAGGCATTACTGTCTGTTAGATCTCATTAATATTGTGTCGAAACACGGAAACAACGAGCCCTTAGGTATACACTTCTTTCCTTTCTTTCATCAAACGAGGGTCTCGTACTGGCAGACTTGGTGTCATTAGGTTGTATACGAGGGACTATTAATCAGCTGCCCACTCGTAATAACTTCATGTGCTACGTGACGCCAGACATGCGCATAAAATAGTGTTTCACACTCGTCGCTTGGCTTATAGATGGCGCTGACTGACACTCCTACTTCTAAATTCACATATCAACCCAAAAAAGTGGATGGAGGGGAGGCCGCTGTGATAGCTCAGTGGTTAGAGCATCGAAAGCGTTATTCAAAGGTCGTAGGTTAGTTTCCTGTTCACTGCTGGTTATTTTGTCACCCACTTTTTTTTCTTATTTACATTGCATTGGTTCTAATATCTTCCCCTATACATTTCTTGGCATTACTGTCTGTTAGATCTCATCATTATTGTGTCAAAACACGGAAAAACGACCCCTTAGGTATATACCCATTTCCTTTATATATATATATATATATATATATATATATATATATATATATATATGACTTTCCTGCTCATGGCTGGTTATTTTTCATCCACTTCTCTTTCTTCTTATTTACATTCCATTAGCTCTATTAATTTTCCGTGTACATTCCTTGGCATTACTGTCTGTTAGATCTCATTATTACTGTGTCGAAACACGTAAAAAACGAGCCCTTAGGTATACACTTTTTTCCCCTTTTATATATATATATATATATATATATATATATATATATATATATATATATATATATATAGTCTAGTAGATCCTCCGTGAGCGGTCACAACGTGGTTTATTTCGACGTTTCGGCCTAGAGTCTGGCCTTCATCAGGAATAAAGATACAGTTTGTCTGTGCTCAGCTTTATACAATCTCAAATCAGAGGGCAAGGAAAGAGGGAAAAAAAGGAAAGAAAAAAAGAAAAGAAAAGGAAAGAAAAAAAACAAAAATATTACACGGTGGACGCCCCTCGGGTGCCCCCCTTCCACTTTACCCTCCACTTCCCCCCATCTCTCTCCCCCCTCTCCCCTTCACCTTTCTGATGTCAGGGGTCTGTGTATGTTTCCGTTCACTAGCGCATTCCTCCCGATCAGACGGCCCCTCCTGGCACTGGCGGTTCGGTGTGGGGCAAAAAAAGAGCTTTTCAGGAAGTCCTAAGCCTTTGACTACTCGGGGTCCCGTAAAAAATTCGTCGTAGAAGGACGGGGGCCGCATATTGTGGCAGAGGCTGGTCAGCGGGCATTTTAGGAAGTTCTAAGCCTTTAACTACTCCGCGCCCTGTCAACATTTCGTCGTAAAAATAGGGGTGCCCCGTATTGCGGTAGGCTGTGCAAGCGCGTGCAATGCGAATTCCTGGCCCGCTTCTAAATTACGCGTGTCGTGGGGGCCTCCCGGCTGTGCACATGGTTGCTGTTGGGCATGTCGTGCATGGCACAATTGATTGGGTAGTAAAATAAAACAGAAAACAGACGACAGCTGCACTTAGGAAGAGTAGTTACACTTGGAATTGTTTTAGGTTGTCCAGTGCCCTTCGCAGCTGCAGTGCCGTGAACTCAGTTACTATTTTCATTGTTGCCGTTATTGTTTTCTAATGCTTTAATTGCTGCAAGTGTACCAGGATTCTCATTTATTCCTCTATCGAGGGTGTTAAATCGGTGGATAAGGTATGACTCTCGTTGTTCACGGTCTCGATTTGATTTAAATCCCGTCTCTAAGAGCGTTACTGATAGTTTGTCGAATGCATGGTCGGGAAGATTGAGATGTTTTGATAGAGGTAGACTTGGGGCTGATTTCGCATGGGCTCTGTGATTATTGAAGCGAATCCTAAATGGTGTTTCTGTTTGTCCGATGTACTGCATACCACACACGTTGCATTCGAGTAGGTACACCACATTAGAGGAATCGCATGTTAGGTTTCCTCGTATGTTAATCGAAAACTTGGATTGCGTGCTGGTTGCTTTGTCTGTTTCTCGCATCGCCTTACATACAAGACATCGTGGCTTTAAGCAAGGGCGGCATGAATTATTGGGGGGTGATGTGTTAATTTGGGAGTGGACAAGGGTGTCTTTGAGGTTACGTGGTCGTCGGTAAACGACGCCTGGAGCGGATGGGAATGCGCGTTTCAGACGTTCACTTTGTTCCAAAATGTTGTAATGTCGTTTAAGGATTTTGTTTACATTGGGGAAGTTTGTGCTGTAAGTCAAGCAGAGGTTTGTTCGTTGTGGGTCTTCTCGTGGTGGTCGCTTCATAAGTAAGTCTTCACGCTTTAGTTTTCTCGCTTTTTGAACAGCGTCATTAATTACATGTGGGGGGTATTTTTGTTGCTCGAGCATAAGTTTTAGCCTCTGTGAGCTCGTGTCAAAGTCAGCGTCTCTAGTGCAGATTCGCTTAAACCGGTGAGCCTGGCTGTATGGAATACTGTTTTTACAGTGGCGTGGGTGATCGCTTTGGTAATGAAGGTATTGTTGTCGATCCGTTGGTTTGCGATATAGGGTTGTAGAGAGCTTCTCTTCGTCTATCGTTATGGTAACATCAAGAAAATTTACGGTAACTTGCGAGTATGTGTGTGTGAAGTGTATGTTCGGATGTACAGCATTGTAAGTGTCTATAAAGCTGAGAAGTTCGTCCTCGCTGTGGGTCCAAATAAGAAAGATGTCGTCTATGTATCTTCTGTATAACATTGGTTTCAAGGAACTTTGTGCAAGAAATTCAGATTCTAACATTCCCATAAATATGTTGGCATAATTGGGTGCCATTTTGGTGCCCATAGCGGTCCCGCTGATTTGTCGAAAATACTCTTGGTTAAACTCGAATGAATTTAATTCGAGGACCATCCTCGTTAATGTTGCAATGGCCGAGAAATCTGGGGTGTTAGATTGTCTATGGTTTGTGTACATTTTTTTGTAATGCAGCTATGCCGTCATCGTGAGGAATATTTGTATATAATGAAGAGACATCAAGAGTAACCAAGTACGAGTTTTTCGGCACCCAGATACCCGCAATGTCTCGAAGAAAATATGTGGTGTCTTTTATGTACGACGCGAGGGTGCATAGAATGTGGCTTATTATTTTGTCCACGTACCCTGATATGGGTTCAGTTATTGTACCGATGCCTGATATGATTGGTCGACCTGGGTTACCGGGTTTATGAATTTTGGGGAGGATATAGAAGCGACCTGGACGAGGGTATGCTGCTTGCATCAGTTTGTGGTCAGTGTTGGTTATCTTTTCTGCGTCCAACAGTTTCTTTAGTTCTGTTGATACGATACGTTTGTATTCGTCTGTCGGATCACCTGGGAGGCGTTCGTAAAATCTTGAGTCGTCTAGTTGGCGGTATGCTTCTTCTAGGTAGTTGGTTGTATTAAGGACTACAATTGCTCCTCCTTTGTCAGCGGGTTAGATTGTTATGTCTGTCCTAGATGCCAAATTTTTCATACTTATTTTTTCAGATTTGGTCAAATTTTCTCGGTTTCCTTTCTGTCTGTGGTATTCGTGTACTATATCTTTCTGTACTGCGGTGATATAAAGGTCCAAGCACTTGTCTCGATTACTGTTCGGTGTCCAATCATTTGATTTACGACGGTGAATTGTTTCGTGGTTAGAAGGCCTATCCAAGAAATATTCGCGCAACCTTAAGCTTCGAGCGAAGTTGTCGAGGTCTCGGAGTAAGTGGAATTCATCGAAAAATTTTGTGGTCGGGCAGAAGCTTAGTCCCTTAGATAGCAGTTTTACTTCGTCAGGTGACAAGCTCGTGTCCGATAAGTTTACAACCACAGTGTCACACGGTGTGTTCCTAGATGGGTGCTCGTTTGTACCATTAGTGTTTTCCTGGGTGGTGGTGTTGTAATGATAAGGCACTGTATCAGGAAACGCGGGTTTGGGCACATGGTCTCTTTCGAGTTTATGAATTTTTGTGGTCCTGATGGCTTGGTATTTATTCTGCTCAAATTCTGTTAATCGCGTGATTTCTTCGTTCGATAAAGTGTTGTGGCGGAGAATGGTGTTGGTCATAGCGACCAGTTTCTTTACCTGCTTGTCACTATGATTAAGAGCAATTTCTGTTAATTTAAGAGATGCCTCAAGGAGGACGTTTTTCCATGTTATTTGGTCGTGTTTATCTAGATTTGTAGCGGAGGTTGTAGCGGAGATTTGTAGCGGAGATTTGTAGCGAACGAAGAAATCATGCGATTAACAGAATTTGAGCAGAATAAATACCAAGCCATCAGGACCACAAAAATTCATAAACTCGAAAGAGACCATGTGCCCAAACCCGCGTTCCCTGATACAGTGCCTTATCATTACAACACCACCACCCAGGAAAACAATAATGGTACAAACGAGCACCCATCTAGGAACACACCTTGTGACACTGTGGTTGTAAACTTATCGGACACGAGCTTGTCACCTGACGAAGTAAAACTGCTATCTAAGGGACTAAGCTTCTGCCCGACCACAAAATTTTTCGATGAATTCCACTTACTCCGAGACCTCGACAACTTCGCTCGAAGCTTAAGGTTGCGCGAATATTTCTTGGATAGGCCTTCTAACCACGAAACAATTCACCGTCGTAAATCAAATGATTGGACACCGAACAGTAATCGAGACAAGTGCTTGGACCTTTATATCACCGCAGTACAGAAAGATATAGTACACGAATACCACAGACAGAAAGGAAGCCGAGAAAATTTGACCAAATCTGAAAAAATAAGTATGAAAAATTTGGCATCTAGGACAGACATAACAATCAAACCCGCTGACAAAGGAGGAGCAATTGTAGTCCTTAATACAACCAACTACCTAGAAGAAGCATACCGCCAACTAGACGACTCAAGATTTTACTAACGCCTCCCAGGTGATCCGACAGACGAATACAAACGTATCGTATCAACAGTACTAAAGAAACTGTTGGACGCAGAAAAGATAACCAACACTGACCACAAACTGATGCAAGCAGCATACCCTCGTCCAGGTCGCTTCTATATCCTCCCCAAAATTCATAAACCCGGTAACCCAGGTCGACCAATCATATCAGGCATCGTACAATAACTGAACCCATATCAGGGTACGTGGACAAACTAATAAGCCACATTCCATGCACCCTCGCGTCGTACATAAAAGACACCACACATTTTCTTCGAGACATTGCGGGTATCTGGGTGCCGAAAAACTCGTACTTGGTTACTCTTGATGTCTCTTCATTACATACAAATATTCCTCACGATGACGGCATAGCTGCATTACAAAAAATGTACACAAACCATAGACAATCTAACACCCCAGATTTCTCGGCCATTGCAACATTAACGAGGATGGTCCTCGAATTAAATTCATTCGAGTTTAACCAAGAGTATTTTCGACAAATCAGCGGGACCGCTATGGGCACCAAAATGGCACCTAATTATGCCAACATATTTATGGGAATGTTAGAATCTGAATTTCTTGCACAAAGTTCCTTGAAACCAATGTTATACAGAAGATACATAGACGACATCTTTCTTATTTGGACCCACAGCGAGGACGAACTTCTCAGCTTTATAGACACTTACAATGCTGTACATCCGAACATATACTTCACACACACATACTCGCAAGTTACCGTAAATTTTCTTGATGTTACCATAACGATAGACGAAGAGAAGCTCTCTACAACCCTATATCGCAAACCAATGGATCGACAACAATACCTTCATTACCAAAGTGATCACCCACGCCACTGTAAAAACAGTATTCCATACAGCCAGGCTCACCGGTTTAAGCGAATCTGCACTAGAGACGCTGACTTTGACACGAGCTCACAGAGGCTAAAACTTATGCTCGAGCAACAAAAATACCCCCCATATGTAATTAATGACGCTGTTCAAAAAGCGAGAAAACTAAAGCGTGAAGACTTACTTATGAAGCGACCACCAAGAGAAGACCCACAACGAACAAACCTCTGCTTGACTTACAGCACAAACTTCCCCAATGTAAACAAAATCCTTAAACGACATTACAACATTCTGGAACAAAGTGAACGTCTGAAACGCGCATTCCCATCCGCTCCAGGCGTCGTTTACCGACGACCACGTAACCTCAAAGACACCCTTGTCCACTCCCAAATTAACACATCACCCCCCAATAATTCATGCCACCCTTGCTTAAAGCCACGATGTCTTGTATGTAAGGCGATGCGAGAAACAGACAAAGCAACCAGCACGCAATCCAAGTTTTCGATTAACATACGAGGAAACCTAACATGCGATTCCTCTAATGTGGTGTACCTACTCGAATGCGACGTGTGTGGTATGCAGTACATCGAACAAACAGAAACACCATTTAGGATTCGCTTCAATAATCACAGAGCCCATGCGAAATCAGCCCCAAGTCTACCTCTATCAAAACATCTCAATCTTCCCAACCATGCATTCGACAAACTATCAGTAACGCTCTTAGAGACGGGATTTAAATCAAATCGAGAACGTGAACAACGAGAGTCATACCTTATCCACCGATTTAACACCCTCGATAGAGGAATAAATGAGAATCCTGGTACACGTGCAGCAATTAAAGCATTAGAAAACAATAACGGCAACAATGAAAATAGTAACTGAGTTCACGGCACTGCAGCTGCGAAGGGCACTGGACAACCTAAAACAATTCCAAGTGTAACTACTCTTCCTAAGTGCTGCTGTCGTCTGTTTTCTGTTTTATTTTACTACCCAATCAATTGTGCCATGCACAACATGCCCAACAGCAACCATGTGCACAGCCGGGAGGCCCCCACGACACGCGTAATTTAGAAGCGGGCCAGGAATTCGCATTGCATGCGCTTGCACAGCCTACCGCAATACGGGGCACCCCTATTTTTACGACGAAATGTTGACAGGGCGCGGAGTAGTTAAAGGCTTAGAACTTCCTAAAATGCCCGCTGACCAGCCTCTGCCACAATATGCGGCCCCCGTCCTTCTACGACGAATTTTTTACGGGACCCTGAGTAGTCAAAGGCTTAGGACTTCCTGAAAAGCTCTTTTTTTTGCCCCACACCGAACCGCCAGTGCCAGGAGGGGCCGTCTGATCGGGAGGAATGCGCTAGTGAACGGAAACATACACAGACCCCTGACATCAGAAAGGTGAAGGGGAGAGGGGGGAGAGAGATGGGGGGATGTGGAGGGAAAAGTGGAAGGGGAGCACCCGAGGGGCGTCCACCGTGTAATATTTTTGTTTTTTTTTTCTTTCCTTTTCTTTTCTTTTTTTCCTTTCCTTTTTTTCCTTCTTTCCTTGCCCTCTGATTTGAGATTGTATAAAGCTGAGCACAGACAAACTGTATCTTTATTCCTGATGAAGGCCAGACTCTAGGCCGAAACGTCGAAATAAACCACGTTGTGACCGCTCACGGAGGATCTACTAGACTATATGCAACGCTACGGCCACTCAACCACCATGCCTGCCTATATATATATATATATATATATATATATATATATATATATATATATATATATATATATATATATATATATATATATTTATATATATATATATATATATATTTATTTATATATATATATATATATATATATATATATATATATATACATACATACCGTAACAGGTAGTAACCGAAGCCTAATGCTAATCCTCAATCGACGCTACAGAGTCATTTGTAACAATGTGACAAAAACATTTGGACAGTTGTTTGTTCAGTTTTATTCAAGAAAGATCAATCAGCTGCCTAATTGATTTCAATGAAGCTGCTTCTCCTCATAGCATTTCTCGTCTAGGCAAAATCAAGCGGCCACATTCACTTTAAATGACTGACACCCAACCATCACTCCACCGTTCCGTATTTGAAGCTCTATAGTGATTGTCGTAGGCGCCGTCTGTAAAAGAAAAAAGTCGCAAGGTTACTGAGGCTGCTAATGAATGTATATTCTGAACGCGATATGAGCTCAAAGCTGTATGACTAGACTTGTGATTGTGTTATTTTTTGTGTGAACTTGCACTTTTGCAGCGTATATTCAAAACCATCTATTTACCTATTGACTTCAAGAGTGACCCCTTATTCGATGTACAATACAGGGCCACGCCTCCAGAAATGACCTCCCATATACCCTGAACATGTAATTGACTTCAAGATATTAAGATCGTAATTTTTACATTGTATGTATTCAATAACAATATTTATTAGCATTATTACTTCAATTATTCTTATCTAAAATATCAAATGTAAAAGATGGTAAAATAATAAAATATACAACCACTACAAAAATATATGAGGTACTGCATACCAAATCCTGGAGTAATATTCTGACTTTTCAATGCGGGTGGACGGATCATTGATTTAGCCTCATGAGGTTATTTGAAGATATACACGGGAACACATATCCCCCCCCCCCAACAAATTGTGGACATCGTGATAGGAGATTTACCATGCGTTATTGTGATTGACATAGCGAACTCATACAATAACAACTAAGCTATAATATACGGGGGAGTTTAGTGTAGCTTTCTGCTACGCTCAACCGGAATGTCATGTTTCTTTTTTTTTTCAGTAATACGTAGTCAGAGTTTTGGAGGCCTGCCTGGTGGTTTCCAAAAAATGATCTGGCTGGAAGGTTTTTGTTTGTAATGCCCACCTTGCCAGATTCAACAGCCACCCTGTGCCACGGGGACCAGTGCATGGCATTCAGACTGATGTTCTCTTTCCTGTAGCGACACTAATCCTTTATAGTCCACCGTGGTGGTGTAGTGGTTATGGTATTCCGCTGCTGACTTGTGCGTTCAAAACGGGCGGCGGGGTTTGCATTTTTATGAAGGCAAACTGGTAGAAGCCCATGCACTGCGCGATGTGAGTGCACGTAAAGAAACACCAGGTGGTGAAAATTTCTGGTTGCTGGTGTGGCAAAACGGAGACGCGAGCGAGTTGGTACTGCTTCATTGGGCCCTAACCGCAAGCACACGTTTTTCCAGCGACAGAGACAAAGGGTGGCGACAAGCGTCAGCGGTAAAATTGCACCATCGCACCGTCACATCGCAGTGGCTGCAACCGCATATCCCAACGAAGTGTTATTGTTGCTTGAATGAAAACTTTCACGTGATTACTAATAAATTGCAAATTTATGGTTGCAATCACAATTGTGTACGGCAAATTTGCAAATGACAAGTTCAAAAGTTGGTTGACGACAACATGCTAGTTTATTAATATCTTCTGTGACGTAACTGCCCCGCCGCGGTGGTCTAGTGGCTAAGGTACTTGGCTGCTGACCCGCAGGTCGCGGGATCGAATCCCGGCTGTGGCAGCTGCATTTCCGACGGAGGCGGAAATGTGTTAGGCCTGTGTACTCAGATTTGGGTGCACGTTAAAGAACTCCAGGTGATCGAAATTTCCGGAGCCCTCCACTGTGGCGTCTCTCATAATCATATAGAGGTTTTGGGGCGTTAAACCCCACATATCAATCAATCTGGGACGTAACAAAGCCGCAAAAACCGTTTCACGACCTCCTTTTTTTGCAATCTTTGGTTTAAACACAATAGGCTGCCCAGAAGCGTACGCTATGATGGCTACGACGCAATTTACACGAAGATTTTGCATTGTGGCAAGTGACGAAATTGTCACAAGCCGCCATCTACACATCAAAAAAAACCGATAACAAAATTCATGACAAAATATGGCCGTTCTCTCACTCTCCGAGCGAGATGAGAATGTTAAAACGGTAATTGACAGCTTGCAATACTTGAAGTACGTGCGGATAACAAGCATTGAAAGCAAATCACAACCAAAGCGAGGTTCAAAGTCGCCCCCCTGTGCCTGGAAATCACAATGCTGGCTTCCGGTCGAAAATCGATCTTTTCTAGTGAAGCGCTCGATGCGACAAGCGGTGGTGACAAATGTGTTTCCGTGACAGCAAATCTTGTCGCACGTCGCTGTTGTTTGTCGCAGTCGTGAGGAAATCACGTGCATGCGGTTAGGGCCTTATGGCGTAAAAGTAGCGTTGAAAAAGACGAGGACAAGGAACGGAACACCCCAAGCGCTTACCCAGAACTTAAATCTTTATTTCTTGAACAGAAACTTTCACAGCGTCAAGCGTGAACAGAAAGTTTCACGCTCGACCAAACCTACGCGTGCGCATCGTGGGGACGGTAAAAACCAAAACAAACACACACCTCCTGCAGTAACCCCCACCAAACTACTACCCCCTTTCCTTAAGTAGCATCACTTCCTTTTTCAATAAAGACAAAGAATGATCACGAACGCTCTCTGATGTGAGAAGCACTTGTGGAGTTCACTTTGTTGTCCTCGTCTTATTTCGCGCTACCTTTACGCCATACTAAACCTCTACAGCGTCTACCGTAGTGATATCGTGGTTTTGTGGCTTAGACCCTAGGTATAAGTAATATTACTATAGGCATTTTGTTGCGCACTCCAAGCATTTTTTGGCGTCTATCTATCTATCTATCTATCTATATATCTGTATATCTATCTATCTATCTATCTATATCTGGCAGCCTACATCTAGGTGCTCTCGTGATCATCCCCTTAAATTGGGAAAAACCCTACTATTAGGCGAGGGTAAGGTGTTTTGACTAATACGACCCCCTGGTCATGACAAGAATTATATGACAATCTCATCGTGTACGTTGTCGAACACTTTCCGCGAAACAGTGGCCCATATCCCCGGTGGGTATGTGCCACTTTTGTGTGGGTCTGGTTCTCAAGTGGTTGACAGTTCATATCAACTCAGGAAAGGCGGGAGGAGACAGGGGCAATTTAAACGCGTGATCGGTTAAAACAAGCTGACATCAGCAGCATTGAACCGACGAATCGAGATAATAAATGCCATGGTGCCAGTAGCATTCAAACCCCAGCATCCTGCGTGGCAACCAAGTATTCTTCCACAGAACCGCGCCAAATTTCGCTACTGCTTCGGAGTAGACTCTAATGTTCGTGAAGCGTGAATCAGGAATGCAGTGATGGCTTACCTTATTTTATAAAGTACTATATATATGTACTCTTAGGATACAGCCGTCATTCGTGTTATAGCGCAACTGTAGTTAAGCGCAATGCGCTCAAGGTGATTGGTAGTTTGTTTCAACCAAAAATGGCGCTAACCGACATTGCAATTTTACCACGACAGAATTAAGAAAAGTCTGCGCACTTCCGTGAAGTGAATGACAACGAGCGGGCGAAGCAATAAGTCTTAAGATCAGTAATGTCTATGGTGAATAGAACTACTAATGTAAAGGACGGACAGATGGACGGATGGACAAGTAGACGAATACACGGATGCATGGACGGCAACACGCACTGGCGGACGGATGGACGGATGGCGGCGGATGGACAGATGACGGTGGTGATCGTGTACTTTATTGCCGTATATTTGATATAATTACACATAAACTCGATTGTTTACTCGTATGCTTTTGTTCTTTGTGAAACAAGTGTCAGTTTTGGTTTGGTTTTGTAGGCCGTGATTGACGCCGTGGTCGGCACTAAGGCGTTCTGCCTTTAAAAGCTGGCATCAGCAGCGTTGACCCAATGAACGCGTAGAATAAATATCATGGTCTCATCAGAACCCAGCTCAATCATTGTGCGCGGCAATCAAGTAGACTACCGCCGAGCCAAGCCAGGCGTGGGAACTTCTTTTCAAGTGCATCATATTGATCGTAAAACCTGAATTGTGGTTGAAGTTCTGGCTATCCAATCTTCTAAGCAGTGCATACGAGCTCCTGTAATACAGCCGTCATGATTAGTTAATGACAATTGTAGTGAAGCGCTGTCCACTGGAGCTCATTTATCTGGCTGTGTCCAGAGCCACCATCCTGACTGGCACAGCCACTACATATCAGCTAACTGCTTCTCGTGTTGCGATTACCCATGTTGCTAATGGTATCACTACGCAACCGTAAAAATGCGACTATTTAACATATGTCTGCACGTACACTATTTGTGCAAATATTTAGCGTAATTTCATAACACTTCGCTCGATAAAAAAATTCCAACACAGTCACTTTCGATACGTATACTCCACATGGCGTTGATTCCTAAGGTACGTTGGATATGCATGGATGAAAGAGCCTAATTAAGGTTCAATAAGCAGTGCTTGTGTCCTAGCCCGAAGCGGGCCGCTCCCACGTTGGGGCTAAAAACCATACATAGCCTTTCAGCCACTTCGCGGGCCCTTTGGACTGCCTGTACTTGTTCCTCTAATGTACGACAACACAAAGCTGCGCCCCTCCGTTCTTTAATATTCTCCTTGTCGATGTGTAAGGTGGAGCAATTCCACAGCGTATGAGCGAGATATATGGTGTCGTGATATTTATCGCATGTTGTAAGAACCCAGAACTCCGGATGAATCCTGTTAATTAACAGCGCGTTGAGATAGGTTCTTCTTTGTAATCGCCTGAGCGTAGTAGCTTGAGCTCTGTTTAGTTTACTTTGTGGAGAGAGGAAGACCCTGCGTCCTCGATAGAAAAATTCGTTAGGTCATTGTACGATAGTACGTGCTCCTTGCATTCTGAAACCTCAGCATCTTTTTGTCTTGTGGCTGTGTGGTTGGCAAGTCCTCGTGCAGCATTGTGGGCAGATTCATTGAGGTTCGCAGGAGCACCGTTGATTTCTCCCATGTGAGCAGGAGACAAATAATCGTGTGTGGCTTGATTACGTTTTCCTTGAGCATTGCTAGAGGCTGTCTAGAGTTGCTGGCTGGCCTATAGTTGTTGACCTAGAGTTGCTGTGAATCCTCGATCTATTTGGGTCTAAACGTTTCAATGAAATGGCTACTTTCTCGGCAATTTTTCACTCTGCGGAGAAGCCGGAAGCTGAGTTCACTAGGTGACCTTTACCGTTCACAAGTACAATTGTGAAAGCTCTTTATTGGACGCAAAATCCACGTCGATGAACGAGCATTCCACAGGCACACTTTAAGCATTTGCTAGCAGAGCTTTTGCTCTGACTTGCCTTCCGCTCACATTAAGACTAGGGTGAACATTGTTCAGAAGAGGCATAACTGTAATATTGTGTTTTCGTTCGTGGGGTATTTCTTTGTGGTGGTCATATATCGCTGTAATTGGTGCACTGATTTGTTTGAGGATGTGCCTTCCTGCTTGGGTTGAGATAAACTGGGCTCTCTCTTGTGCCTCGGCGATTTTATTCAATGTGTTGTTCATCCCAAGCTCCATGAATTTTTCAGTTTCGGTGTACATAGGTAGCCTAAGAGCTGCGTTGATTGTCTTCCTCAGCAATGTATTAAGTTTGTCTCTTTCGGATCTCTGCCGCTCATGCATCGCTGCTACGTAGGCGAAGTGGCACAACTTAGTGGACTAGTCTTACGACATTGTCTTCTCCAAGCCCTTGTTGGCAGTTAATAACTATTTTGATGAGCCTGATTGCGTTGTACACTATCTTAGTGATACGCTGAATAGTTTGGTTATTGGAGCCTCTGGCTTCTATCAGCAAGCTTAGGACCCGGATAAAATCCACCCTTGTAATGACGCTTGCGCTCATAGTGTAGAGCGTTATTGATTGATACGTGGTGTTTAACGTCCCAAAACCACCAAATGATTATGAGAGACGCCGTAGTGGAGGGCTCGAGAAATTTTGACTAAATGTGGTTCTTTAGCGTGCACCCAAATCTGAGCACACGGGCCCACAACGTTTTCGCCTCCATCGGAAATGCAGCCGCCGTGGCCCGGATTCAATCCCGTGACCTGCGGATCAGCAGTCGAGTACTTTAGACACTAGACCACCGCGGCAGGGCTTTAGAGCGTTATATCGTTGTCCTCTGTTGCAATACATCCCCTAGTTTGCGGCCTCCTCTCGGAGTTCAGACTTCTTGGGTAAGTATTGAAGTCCCGTGGGAATGAAGTACTCTTTCGTAACATTTACAGCTTCTTGTAATCTTTTTTCTATTTCTCCGTCACTGCTTCCAATAGACCATATCGTGACTTAATCTGCGTAAATATTGTGCCCAATGCCTTCGATATCTTCGAGTGTCCTCGCGAAACCTATCCTAAAGATACTGAAAAGGGTAGGCATTATAAGCGCTCCTTGGGGTGTGCCCTGGATTTCTAGCTTCACTGTATCTGATTTTAGGTCCGAAGCCATGAGCGTTACCAACTTTCCGCTAACAAAGGCTTCGAAGTATTGATAAAAGTTGCTACCCAAACTAAGGTTCGAAATAGTGTTGAGTATGAAGGTATGATGGATGTTATCGAAGGCTTTCTCCATGTCTAGACACAGTATTGCTTACGTGTTCCTTGTCTTGTGACCGATTATTTCGTTCTTCAGTACGAGCGTGGAATCTTGCGTAGAAAGACTTTGTCTGAAGCCTATCGCCTTACGAGGGTAAACGTCGTGCTCTTCCAGTTACCTAGATAATCTATTTTGTATCGCATGTTCAGCAACCTTTCCCACGCATAATGTGATTGAAATTGGTCATAGATTCTGAAGGCCAGAAGGCTTGTCCGGTTTTTTTTGGGTTAAAATAGTTTATGTGGCCTTCCATTCTCTAATAATTCAGCTTTATCTCTCATCTCAAAGATTAATTGCGTTAAATATTCTGTAGAATTGTCTTCCGGATCGTGCATCATCTTGTTTGTTATCCTGTCGGGTCCTGCGTCACAACTTCTGTTGAGGTCGTATAAAGCCACTCTCACATTTGCTAACGCGAATTCAGCATCTAAAATGTATTGCTTGAGCATGTGTAGCCTTATCGAGGAGGTCGGTGCTGCTCTGTGTCTTCGACGGATAGTTACATATTCACTAGCGGCGCCATCAATGCTGCCTTTGATTAATCCTTCTGTACCACGTGCAAAATATTGCTTAACGTGCTGCGCTGATTATATTTTGTGTTGGTTTCGACTAATAGGTGTTTGTGTAGATTCCAGGTTCTTCTTTTTCTCATCTGGTCGTCTATGGGGTAGTAAGAGGTTGCCGAGTAGCGAGAGCATGCGACGGACGCGAATCACATCGGCTCCGGCTCAGGTTCAATTTCAAGAAGAATTTCTTTCTGGCGACCTGTTACAACAATAAGAACTTGTTCCTAGCATCACCACTCTCAAGCCTATACCGGATTTCAACCTGTGAGTGTGCTTTTAAACGTTTTAACGCTTTCGAAAGTTCTTGAAGAGGTCCACCTCGCTAACCCTAACAAGCCGGAGACGCGGCTTGGACAGAACGCCGCCCCGCTCTACAGCGGATGGCGAGCGTCTCTGGGAGCGTCGCAGCCGACGATAAGCACTCATTGTCCTCTCGCTCCACGAACCACATGATGGATACGCACACCAGTCAAGACGCCGATACGCAGGTGAGCGATGAGCACAACGCAAATCCATGGATCACTGTTACCAAGAGAGCGAACAAACGCCGACAGCTGCAACCTCATACCGTACCGCCTCAACAGCTGCCCAGCACGCCGTCTGAGCCCGCTCTACGCCAGAGCCGGCCTAAGACGCGTCTACCAAGACTCCCACCACTCCCTGCCGAGGACTACAAGCTAGCAATCCGTCCCCATGGTGGATTAAATCTCAGCAAGGTTAGCCCCAAGACATTACTTCTCGCCTTAGTTCATGCCGCAAATATACGCAGTGAGAAGCCTGATATCAAGCTTAGAGTTGACGTAAATCAAAATGTGCTAACAATAAGCACCTCATCTGAACACGTCGCCATGGCACTTGGACAAATCACCAAAATTACAGTGCACGCAGCAACCTACGACATAACCTCTTATGGTATTGCGCCTGATAATTCGTGCAAAGGGGTGGTCAACGGAATAGGCCATGAAATCACACCAGACGAATTCCTGACAGAAGTTGAAGTACCGGGCTACGAGGTCCTCACGTGCAGACGCCTCGGCAACTCCGGAGCAATGGTTCTCACATTTTGTGGCAAGCGAGTCCCTTTCTTCGTGAACACGTACGGACAGGCTCTCCGCTGCTACCTCTACCAACGGACTATTCCCCACTGTAGAAAGTGCAACAAAACTGGACACCGCGAAGATGTGTGCCCACAGCCTCCTGACACACCGAAATGTCGAGTGTGCGGGGATTCACTATCACCCAACAACCACGAGTGCCGCCCTTCTTGCATGCTTTGTGGTGGCGACCACCCGATGGCTGCCAAACCATGCCCAAAGCGGTTTTTGCCACCTGTCGACCGACGCAAACCACCCCGGTCAGCTACTCCCACCAAGAAGGCCCAGTCACCATCTCCCAGCCCCGGACGGCAGAGCAGTGCGTCCGGGAGTGCAGCCAGGCGAAGGAGCCATTCCAGGGATAAGTCGGGGCCCAAACGAGGAAACTCGTCATCGCGGAGTGGTTTCGCTGGCCAGCCGGGATCTCAAGGCTGGCACACGGACGGGACAACGCATCATCATGGCCAGCAAAGCGGTTCCCACAAGAAAGCACAAACGGTAAGCTGGGCAGGGCACTTCCCTCCTCTCCCTCCCTCTCCACACCAGTCCCACTCCCTCACACAAACATCAACGCAGGAAAGAACACCACAACCAACGCCACCTAGACTACCACAACCCATGTCAGTAGACACTCAGCTTCACCCTGACATGTCGTCAACTACGGCACGATCCGACTATTGCACACGAGAGGCGTTGAACGAAATGGCTACTTCTTTAAGGAATGAATTCGCAGCTATGATGCAGGTAGAAATGCAGAAAATGAAGGATAGCATTATGGCTGAACCAACAGCTCCGCTCTGACAATTGATCCAGCAGGCCCTGCAACCTGCTATCCAGCAGATTGTAACGGATGTTAAACAGCAGATATCGGCTGCACTTGGCCAACTTGATATTTCGCCATCTGCACCAAAACGAACCACGTCTCCGACACGTGAAACACAGCGACCGCATCCTTACATACGCCCCTCCCGATTCCTATCACCGTCCCGAAAAACCGTCCCAACAGCCGCAGCTGCTGCAGTCCCGCTTCCCACCACCCTCCACCAAGATTTAGCACAGTCCGAAATGCCTCCGTGTACTACCGAGGCCCCGCTATTGCAAGATCATGGCGAGAAACCATAGGTCAACGCGTGACACCCCTCAACTCCTACGTGTGTGGCAGTGGAATTGCAGGGGGTATCGTAGGAAACGCGGAGCTCTAATGCAATTCATTGCGACGCAGCAGATTACTCCCGATGTCATAGCGTTACAAGAAATACAATGTACCCCTACGCTTCCGGGTTACACCACATACACGGACGTAACGAACAATACATCACATCGCACAGCTACATTAGTTTCTAAGCATGTCACTGTCATAGAACACACCCTTCAAAGCACCTCCATCTCACACGTACTTCTCGAATTAGTCCCGTGCTCTCGTTCCAGTAGCAGCCTGTACGTGCTTAACGTTTACAGTGCACCTAACGCCAGGAACGATGACTTCGGTAATCTATTCGCACAAATCTGCAAGTTGGGTAAACAAATAGTTATTGTAGGAGATTTCAATGCCCCCCATCTGGCTTGGGGCTACGCAACAGAAACGCCTAAAGGCCGACGACTCGCACAGGTTCTCGCGATTCATCGCATGACCCTGCTGACAGAACCTGATCAACCCACTCGCCTAGGTAACAGTGTGAGCAGGGACACATGCCCCGACCTCACGATAGTCAAGGGCGTTAGTCACCATTCCTGGTGCAACCTCATGGTGAATCTAGGCAGTGATCACCATATACTAACTACAGAGCTCCAAGTAGCAGCCACGCGTGCCCCAGAGCGCATCATAAAACTAACGAATTGGGATGCAATTAGGCGTAATCGTACAACTACCCATCAGGACTCTCCTTCCCTGAAGGCTTGGATATTAAAACTTCATTCCGATTTTCAAAGAGCTACCAAACTCATCGCTGCGACGACAGAAACGCCGGATGTGGACCAGCATCTGATACATCTCTGGGATGCCCACAGAGGCTTGACACGGCGGTGGCGGCGACAGAAACATAACCGAAAACTTCGTCTCCGAATCACCAAACTAGCTACTGAGGCACAGGACTATGCGAACATCCTCACTAGCAACAATTGGCATAACTTCTGTGATCGACTCAACGGCTCACTAAGTACACCTCGAACGTGGCGTATACTCCGTGCTCTTTTAAATCCCACGCAGACAAAATCACACACTGCTAACGCAATCCGCACCATTCTCCACAAATCAGGGCTCGACGATAACACTCTGCTGCACACCTTAAAGCAACACTATGTATCCACGGGCCCCCGTCCCGCCTACCGTGATTATCCACACGTACACGATACGCCTCTAGATGAGGACATTACAGAAGCCGAGGTTAGGGCAGCTTTGCAAAGCATTAAGCGCAACACAGCACCCGGTACAGACGGGATTACGTACACACTTCTGCGTAATTTAGATGACCAGTCCATCGAATATTTAACCGCTTTTTACAACGAACATTGGAAACACGGCACGCTACCACAGGAGTGGCGACACGCAGAAATCATACTTATTCCAAAGCCTGGCAAGCCGCTATCCCTCCAGAATCTTCGCCCTATATCCTTAACTTCATGTGTAGATAAACTCTTTGAACGCGTTGTTCTCTCTCGACTACAATCATTTCTCGAAGACAATCACTTTTTTTCCTGATACACTATTCGGCTACCGTCCTGGTATCTCTACACAGGACGTATTATTACAGCTTAAGAGGACGTGTTGGATAGCCCCACTTCAAACCAGATCCGCGCTATTCTGGCCCTGGATCTGATGGGTGCTTTTGAAAACGTCTCCCACGACCTTATTCTTGACAATCTCGCTTCATCTCAGTGTGGCTCACGTATCTACAATTACGTCAGGTCCTTTCATTCTGACCGCACGGCCACTATTGGGATTGGAGACCTCCGTTCGGATGTCATTCGTCTCGCAGGCAGAGGAACACCACAGGGCTCGGTTCTCTCGCCCACTTTGTTCAATGTGGCTATGGCTAAACTCCCTTCCCTATTACAACAGGTTCCCAACATCCAGCATGCCATCTATGCAGATGACATTACAATTTGGGCGACCAAAGGATCAGACGGAACCATTCAGGACGCCCTACAGGAAGCTGTGTCTTTAGTACAAGACTATGCTGCTGCCGGCAGCCTTACGTGCTCAGAGGATAAGTCGGAGTTGTTATTAGTATACAAGCGGCACCGCAAAACCGCTGATTCTCCTGACATTTTGCTGTTTCTTGATGGCCATCCTATCTCTCTAGTACCACGAATTCGCATTTTAGGCCTCTACCTTCAGTCCGACGGCAAGGCCTCGTACACTACACACCTTCTGGCTCAGCAGATAACTCAAATTACACACATGATCCAACGCATCACCAATCGCAGGAGAGGCCTCTGTGAGAAAGATGTCCTCCGCTTAGTGCAAGCACTCATAGTTAGTCGGCTCACCTATCATCTTCCCTTTCACAATCTCACTCTAGCTCAAATAAAAAAATGGACATCCTTCTACGGACAGCTGTGAAAGCGGCTATCGGCTTGCCTCCACACGCATCTACACAACGCCTCCTCCAATTAGGAGTCCACAACACCATAAACAAACTCATCGAGGCGCAGCACAATGGTCAGCTTCAACGGCTCAGGCAGACCCGTCAGGGCTGCGCCATCCTGTCTCGTCTTGGCTACCCGATTCCTCAAGAACCCGCACAAGTACCGAGATATAAACTTGCTTCTACTGTCCGCGCACTCATCAAAGTGCCTCCGATTCCACGCAATATGAATCCCTCTCGCCACGCCAGTCGTCGACGCGCTTAAGTTCAGGCTATGACACGCGTCTTTGGTGATGGTACATCAGACTTACAAGTACTTTACACTGATGCAGCACGCTACCCAGAGAAGAAAGCCATGTGTTTAGCCATGACAGATGACACAGACGCCCTGGTGGCGTCTGCCACACTTCGCACTACAGACAGTGGTCTGGCAGAGGAGCGAGCTCTCGCTCTGGCAATTGTTTACGCTACGACACTGTCACATGACTCCCCTGTCACTATTGTAACAGATTCACAAGCTGCTTGCCGTGCTTTCGCTCAAGGACTTGGGGCTGCACATACACACAATATCCTCTCTTTTGTCTCACCGTCCGCATTACGTCCTGTGCGTATCGTCTGGACTCCTGGACACGCCTCTCTCCATGGTAATGAACGCGTTCATGCGGTTGCCCGAGAGCTGACCGGCCGGGCTCCATTGGAAGAGCTGTCCAATCCAGACGACGCATTGACAGAACCACTAAACTACAACGCTACGCTGCAGTACTATCGACAGAGCCGTTATACGTATCCTCCCCCTCATCCTTCACTTAACAGAGCAGATGCTGTCGCTTGGCGGCAACTACAGACCAATTCATTTGCTTGCCTTTATATGCTAAATCGCTTTCATCCGACTCTCTACCCCTCCTACTGCCCCTTCTGTGGATCCGTACCGACGGTGTACCACTCCACATGGGAATGCTCTGCCCCACAGGGCGTGCCTCCCATTCCCAATCCCACCCCTTCCTCTTGGGAGTCTGCACTGCTCAGCTTACGCCGGCAGGAACAGCAGCAGCTGGTCCAGCGGGCTCGCAGGGTCGCGCAAGGCAATGGAGCCCTAGACTGAGGGCCCCACCCAAAGAAGGCTCAGTTTCCATTTGTTATTAATAAATGTTTATTCTCTCCCTCTCTCTGGGGTAGTAAACATTATCCCACTGTTGCTTGGAAAGGGTTTTGCAGTGCTCTTCTTTCGCTCGATTGGCCTCTACAATTTTCTTTCACAGCCTATGGTTTAGCCTCTGGCCCTTTCATTACTTAAGTAGGAGTTGTTTACCTTCTAGGAGGTGCCCATTCTATGAGTCGGCTTTCATCGTTTCGACAGGGAGATCTGTTAGCACCTCTACAGTAGCGGCGCCAACGTCCTCTCTCAGCTGTGAAGGCCATTCTTCCAAGTTCGCTTCTTCAATCCTCCTTTCCTTTCTGATATAATGAAATTCTTCCCAGTCTGTGACCCGAAATTTGCGTAGTCTCTTTTGGCTGATGCTTTGGTCATTTTTAATATGTTCTGATCACTACTAAAGTTTTGGTTTTAGTTATCCCATGTGACTCCGTAGCGTTGCTAACTAAAGTGAGGTCCGGAGTTGTGTCTCGACATGTCAATGGGCCGCATCTACTCGGCACTGATGGGTCTGTGATGAGTGTTAACTCTAGGTCTGCCGCTTCTCGCCATAGACTTTCCTTTGTTTTTGCTGAAGTGGTAACCCCATGTGTGGTAGGGAGCGTTGAAGTCTCCAGCAACAATTAGCGAAGAATCTCGAACTATTTTGATGGCTTTGGTAAGTAGGGACGTTAATCTTTGCTTTATTTTCTTTGGACTGCTGTAGAAATTGAGAATAAATATGCTTTCCCGATTGTGAATCGAAGAGTCTGGAATGATTTTTGTCAAGATGTGTTCAATTTTGCTACCTCTGATCTTCAGATTGTGGCTGCCGTATGTAGGACTTCTATAAACTAGGGTACGATACCCCTCCCGCCATCGACATTCTTTGCCTCCGAACAATGTCCGGGCAAAGTGACGTTGAGTATGAGCGTTTCTTGGAGTGAGGTAACGTGCGGTTTTTCGGGGTGAGATCAAATAACTTGCTGTTGGGCCATTTTGTCTGATTAGCCCCAGCAGGTAATTTCGTTGCCACATTTTAAATTTACTAGTTTGTGCTGCTGTGGTGCTTTGACTGGGATTGATTATTTAGTTTAGTAAGACTGTTGACTTTATGCGCTGAACAAAAGGTTTAGGGGCCGTGGGAGCCAGAGCAGGAACCACCATATTGTTCAGATATGCTTCAATCTGCAGAATTCGCTGGTTGGTGCGCTCACACATAGCTACAATACCTGACTGAAATTGTGTCTTTCGTTTATCTGCCCCACGCTATCGCTGAGTGCTGTGAGCATTTCTTTTACTTCAGACTTTGCCATCGTAGGCATTTGTTCACGTCGAATTAAGGCTCGCTTCTTAGGCACGGGTTTCTCATTGTCTCCTTTCTTATGGGCAATGAGCAAACATGGGATATGCAAAACTTTTATTACTAATCAGTTATAATTATGAACCACAAAAAAAGTTTCATATGCTTTCGGCGAAAAACATTTTTGTTTAATTTCTATAAATCACAACTCATTTGATTTAAAGGACACACTTTCCAAAAGGTTGTCCGAAAAACATGCACTATTATTACTGCTGAAAAAAGTAAGTAAGTTTGATGTCTCAATATTTTGTTTCATCAGTAGTACATCGTCGTCAGAGAACGTCATGCTGTATTTTTGCGGGTGATTTCCTCTAAGAAGTAAAGCATTATGTTCGGGGACGGCATTATGCTACTCTCATAGTAGAGTGCCTCATACTCTAAATCATTAAAAACTTTTTCTAAACACAGCTATATTATTCAAGGGTTCTGCGTAAAGACTCCCATAGTAGGGTACCCTGGGCTCTAAATCATTACCCCCTTTTTCTAACCCCCCCCCCCAATACATTATCGGGACGGCTCAGTGCTCTCCAAATATTTGTGTATGAAGTACTCAAAATCGTTAAACATCTTTTTCTAAATACACGCGCATCACCGACTCTCCCAGAGTACACTACTCTAAATCGTTACCCACTTTTTCTAAACACACCAACATCAGCGACTTTTAGCGTATCTATCTATTTAGCCGCCTACGACGTTTAGCTCATCTGGCCGTTTAGATAACGGTATCAATACCAAAATTGGTATGGCATAACATGACTATATGACGAACATAAGTGAATACTCATGACATGAAAATCATTACAGGTACTTCACGAATGGCATTATTTACATTTTATGGTACTGCTGCTCTTGTGGTGGTTTCGTACACAGGACATGTAGCAAAACTGGTATAGTGTGACATGACTGCATGGCGAACATAAGCGACAGACCGTAACATAAAAATTATGAGATGCGTGTCATGAAAAACATGACTACAAACCACGCTTATGATGTACTTGCGGCTGTTTCGCTGGCTTCACATATACCAAATTTGATATTACGGGACGTGAATGGATGACGAAGGTATGTGGCTGGCGCAAATATGATAATAATGAGATGCGTATCATGTAACAACCTAACTACATGCTACGCTCACGATGCACTAGCGGCCGTTTCGCTATAGCTTCACACGTACCGAATTCGCTATTGCGTGGCCAAAATGAACGACATACGTAAGTGACATGTCAAAACATGATAATATTAGCATGCGTGTCATGTAACAGCATGACTATATGCCACACTTCTAAACCGCAAATACACTTTGACGTGACCCGGCGCGCGTGCGTCCTGCATTAGTTTCATCGGGTCATGCCAGCGATGCCACGCCAGGCGCCGATCTGCCTGCCATATATCGCAGGCGCGCGCTGGGCTGCGTTGTGATGACGCATAAGCGTTTGAGCGCGCCCGGCGTCCCTCCACCACGAAAAGAGGCAGACGGGGTGCTGTCTGGGTAACGTCGTTGGCGCAACATGCAGCATCTTGAATTTTGCGCTGGTTGCTGCCGAGCCGCGCCAACGGACGCTGGTCTCGCCGGTCGCACTTGCGTCAGACTATAAAGTGCTCGCGTTTTGCTAGCACAGCATCGCTCTGCCCAGCGTGCGCGCGCGTCTAAGATACGTCAGAGTATATTGGGCCCTTCATGATGCACTCGACGCCGTTTCACTAGCTTCACATATACCAAATTTGGTATTACGGGACCTGAACGGACGACCAAGATGTGTGACTGGTGCAAACATGGTAATCGTGAGATGCAAGTCATGTAAGAACGTGACAACCTACCACGCTCATAATGAAATTGCGGCTGTTTCGCTGGCTCCATATATACAAAATTTCCTATGAAGTGGCGTGAATTGATAATGAAGGTACATGACAAGTCCAAACATGATAACCATGATATCGAAATCATGTACGGCATAATTTAACTCCGCCTCGTAGCGTTGTGCTTATTTTAAAGTGACATATCAACCTTCCCTCTTTGTGCTTCGCATATAATTGATTCTGACTGTACGTGGGATCCGCCAATTTTTAGGGGCGAAGCTCCTTATAACGGCACCCATTCGTCCATTGTAGCCGTAGTAGTGTGTAACCAGTTTTACATTTTGACCTCCAAGGTGGGGCCGGTGAAAGATTTCTTCTGTGCGTCGTTGAATGATAAAAGATAGTGCTCAATGTACATGCCAATGGCTACTAAGAGGGAATGAGAGACAGGAGAATTCGGCTTTTAGTTAACGGGCACGCTGCGAATTTTTTATTGTTCAACAACGCACAGAAGACCAGAAAGAGTCTAGGTTATACTCGCTGGGCGTAACTTCCTAGGTATCAGAAAGGTTTAGCGAGCGTTGGGCCGCAGTGCCATGAATACAGTGAACTAGTATATACCATGAACTCGAGGTAGTTAAAGGTGGGCAGTAGACACGAAGCGCAAGCCGTAAGAAAGTGTGCGTGTGCCTCCTCTCGTTCAGTCCTCGGAATGTCCGCTGGATGGCAGTGCTTCTATATGAGGAATAGGGAGCCTACATGAACGGCCGTTTTTAGGGTGATATCAGCCTTTGACCCACTACATGCCGCCAACGCACCGCCGCCCGCCAAAACACAATGTTGCCAGACAGCAACGCCGCGCTGTCGCCCCATCTTGGTGCCCGCACTGCGTCTACGCCCGGTTGCATTTAGTTCTCAATAATATGGCGTCGAACGTTGCGGTAGTGTGTTAAACGCTGCCGGTGAAGCCTTATAATGCCTAGATGCTGCGTACCGCTCTGCACTAACCACAACAGAAAGGGGGTGCGAATGTTCCGCTTGCCAGCGAGCCCTGGCCGACGACAACTATGGCTGGCTCAAGTGAAGCGAGACGGCTGGGAGCCCACCAGTGCGTCTCGTATTTGCTCTGTGAGTACTGCGTATTCAGTTCACTGTTTTTTCCTGCGGCACACGTATATATGTTTCGCGGTGTTCGCGAATGAGTAGATAACCGAAGTTGTCGTTGCTGCGTCCACGCATTGCGAGTAGGAAGCCCACAAACGGGACGCGTCCGCGCGTTCGTACGGAGACGCGCTCGCTAGTCTGAGCTGTTGCAACGCTTGCGTTCGTGTCAGCGTAACCTCAGTATTATGTCGCAAGTGTTTGTGTGTGGGATGCAAATTTCTTCGTGCGCTCACTTTGAGAACTGGTTCGCTTACACGGTCGGCTCCCTTTGTTGCGCCGTACTTCGCGTAGCTGGAGGGAGCGGCGGCTGGCTCCAAAATGGTGGCGCACAGAAAACTATGCTGAATTTGGTGGAAGCTGGCAACAGCGTGCCCCGTTGCCCGCTGATTTTGGCTGAGTTTCTTGAAGGCACTTATTAAGATGTCTCCACCCTAAAAACGGCCGTTCATATAGGCTCCCTAATGAGGAATATATGATGAAAAGATGCGAGATGGTGGTGCTTGGAGTGTTGAATAGGTGGACGAACGGACACACAGACAGATGCATGGACGGAAGCACGGATGGCTGCATGGATGAATGGACGCATGGACGAACGCAGGAGCGTATGCATGGATGAAAGCAAGGACGGACGCACAGATGACCGTGCGGACGCACGTACAGACGCACGCACGGACGGCCACACAGACGCACGCATGGATGGACAGAAGCAAGAATAAATGGGCGGACGGATGCTTCGCCCCACTATACATCATTCGCTCCGTGGATATGCTGCCATTTTTTAGATGCGGAAGCATCTTATACTCGCGCCTTGTAGTGCGCCGTCCGCGCCGCTTCTCGAACATTCGACAGCTGACGCGCGCGCATGCGCCGTCGCCCACCATCTGTGCCGCGCGCGCTTCTCCTTCGAGAACATTCGACAGCTGACAGCGCATGCGCCGTCGCCATCTGTGCCGCGCGCGCGCTTCTCCTTCAAGAACATTCAACAGCTGACAGTGCATGCGCCATCGCGCTGTATATATACTCAAGGTCGGCGCTCGCTCGCTCAGTTGCCGCTCGTCGGTTGGTTTTACGGCGCGTCGACGTCCAAGGTCGGGGTGAAATGAATTCCAACGAATCCACAAACACAATGATCGACGTCCCTTCGACCAGCGCCGTCTTTTCGCATACGTGTGTACGTGTTCACTCATTTAACACCCCCTCCTACAACCACGTTAACCAATTTAGCCATCGACCTAAGTAAGACGCAATTTAACACCCCATTTCACAACCACGTTAACCAATTTAGCCATCGACCCAAGTAAGTCGCACTTTAACACCCCGTTAACCAATCATATGCTCCGCATCCTCCTCAGTGTTCCCCCGAGGGAAGCTGCGGGCAATTTTTTTATTCAGGTGGCACTGAGTTGATCTGTCATGCGGCACTGGGACAGCAACGTTCTCAGGTTGGCTTTGCTTTGCTTTCAGTGTCCATACGCTGTTGGCTGCTGGCACAGAGCTTCCTGTTGTACCTAGGAATTTCCCGCACGAAAGCTTGCATATATTTATTAGCTGCTCACTTTCGCCATTTGATGCCGAAGGTGCACCTTAACAGGGGCCACAGTTCATACTTCCTTCGTTTTATGCAACAGCTGTTGCATCTTCTCGTAATGTCCAGTCGACCTGACCTGCACAGATGTGTTGAACAATCATATAGCTCAGACAGCTCCTGCTTTAATGTTTACATTGGTTCCCCCAGCCCACCATGCTCGCTCTGTTTGGGTGTCCTGGAGCACGTTAACGGCTTTTTTTTAATGCGAAGCATTTCTTGGCGAACTTCGGCGACTTTAAGCGTATCTATCTATCTAGCCGCCTACGACGTTCAGCTCTCCTAGCCGTTACAATAATGGTATCAATACCAAACTTGGTATGGCATAACATGACTGATGAAGAACATATTTCACTAGTCATGACATAAAAATCATGGCATGTATGTCATGAATGCCATGATTTACATTTCATAATGCTGCAGCTCTTGCAATGATTTCATTTAAATAGCATGTCACAAAACTGGTATGGTATGACATGATTGCAAAGCGAACACAAGCGGCCGACCCTAAGATGAAAATCATGACATGCGTGTCATGTAACAACAAGACTACGTGCCGTGCTCATGATGTGCTCGTGGCCATTTTCCTAGCGTCCCATATACCAAATTTGGTATTACGGAACGCGAATATCTGACGAAGGTATGTGAATGGTGCAAACATGATAATCATTATATGCGTGTCATGTAACAACAAGACTACATGCCACGCTCATGATGCAGTCACGGCCGCTTCGCTGGCTTCGCATATAAACTTTGTATTACGGGACGTTAATGGCTGACGAAGGTACGATACTGGTGCAAACATGATAATCATGAGATGCATGTCATGTGAGAGCATGAGTACATGCCACAGTCAAGGTGCCAATACGTTTCAACGTCAGGCGTTGCGCGTGCTCACCGGCGTTCATTTCGTCGCGTCACGCCGGCATTGTGACGACAGGCGCCAGTTTTGCCATATACTCGCAGGCGTGTGCCGCGCCGCAGTGCTCTAACGCATGCGCGTTTTAGCACGTCCGGCGTTCCTCCGTCACAATAAGAGGAAGACGCAGGGTGGTTTAGGTAACGCATCGGCGCGAATTTCCCGCCGGTTGCCGTCGGGCCACGGTGACGAACGCTGGTTGCACCACTCGCGCGTGGCGTCGGACTAAAAAGTTGTCACGTTTTTATAACGTAGCGTCGCTGTGCCCAGCGTGCGCGAACGTCAGCGCTACACATGAGTACATTGGGCCCTTAATGACACGCTCGCGGCCTCTTTGCTAGCTCTACATATACCAAATTTGGTGTTACCGGACGTAAATAGATGTCGAAATACATGACAGGTGCAAACGTGATATTACTGACACGCGTGTGATGTAGAAACATGACAACATGTAAGAACATGACAACGCGAGCGCGCTAATAGTGCGCTCACGGCCGTTTCGCTAGCTCCACTTATACTAAATTTCGTATCACGTGACGTGAATAGATGAAGGTCAACAAGACATCCAAACATGATAATCATGACATGGAAGACGTGTCACAGGTCCTGTTAATTAGGGAGGTGATCGCCGGGCTAATTCCAAAGGCCGAAGTATCGCCCCCCCCCGAACTGCACCACGAAAGCGCGGACAATTTAGAAGAGGTTCTATTTGACGTGCAAGCGGACGCCGGCTGTGGTCCAAAAAACGAGTCAGTGCCGAGAGTTCATAAACAAAACAAAATTATATTCTCAAATATGGCAGATCAAACGATACACAAATATGCACACTCGACAATAGTTGAATACGATATGTCACCAATCAAACAAAGTACTACACAGTACAATCAGCCACACTCGAAACAACAGACACAGAAACCATACGCGCTACAATGCAATCACATTCATCGAACAACCAAGACACTTAAAGACTAAAGCGTTCAAAAACTTATTCAGTCCAAAGTCTTTGGAACAAAGTCTGAATGATATTCTTCCAAGAATCACTCACTCAAAGTCCAGCACTGTTGTCGTTCCGCTGCCCCCGAAGTTTCTCTTCCAGGAAACCTCGTGTGTTCAATTGGCCACTCTCCAAGCACCAAGCTTCTTCGCCGGTAACACGTGAGCTTCCCACACGCTGCTGCTGCAACGCGTCTTCGCCCGCTGGCTGTAGACACACTCTTCTGCTTGTAGCACGAGTCCTTACCCCTCAGGTGGAAATGCTCTTCATTACCTGCTCTGTCACTGAGGACAGAAGCCTTCGCCGACAAGGGGTAAGCGTTTATGTTTATAAGAAGGAAAGGAAGAGAAAAGTGAGCCACGTAACAGTCTGCATCAGGGTGCGATACCTCAACAGTAGCTCACAAGGGACGGGGTGAGGAGGGATTAAAAAGATAGAAATAAAGGTGTATAGAAAGAGAAAGAGATGCGCTAAGCCAGTGAGCGAGGACATATCGAGGGGATAGGAGAGATATGAAAGATAAAAACACGGTCACAGGAGTCCGAGGACGGGGCACCACTGGCGAGAGCTCTTGTCGGCGTCAAGAGATGGTGTAGAGCAAGTCCAGTAGGTCAGAGCTACGCTGTCGTCGGAGATTGGTGTCAGGAGATGACGTAGGGCGAGCCCAGTCGGCCAGAGCTACGCTGACGTCGGAGATCGCGAGGGCACAACCGGTCGGCGTGGAATCCAGCGAGCGTGTCTCGCCGACAAGGCGAAACACCCTACGCACCCTGGCGCAAACTTCCTTCTCCTGATCTCCCTTCTCCGCTGCTCGCCTAAATATCTTTCACGCTAGATTCCAGAAAATTCTAACCGTTTCGTCGGCGCGATGCACAGCCAAGGCAGGGGAAAGAGCGAGACGTTTCGAGGGCCATCCGCGACACGTGACGTAGCTCTGCATTACCGCGCCCCTTTCCTTCGAGAACCTTCCAGGGCTGGTTGGCCGCCGAAGTGAGGATGTGAGGAGGTTCGTCGGTGAAACTACGCTTCCGAGAGGGGGGGGGGAGAGACGGCGCGCCCAGGGAGTCTTTGAATGCTTGTTTTTTCTTCTCTATCCTTGACCTTGCGGCGCCTCTCTGGCGCTCAGTCACCAGAATTCGGGCGCGCGCCCTTTTTTTGAGCGCTTGTTTGTGACATCATGCACCGAATCACTTTCCTCTACCTCGTACGTTGTGCTGATCTTAAGTCGTTTTCCCTTCATGTCACCCACCCATCGTAATTGTGGTAGTTTGTTTCGCCACCATGGCGCAATGCTTTAAAGTGGCATATCCACCTTTCTTATTCGTGCATCGCATATCATCGATTCCCACTGTGCGTGGGATCTGCCTGTACACTTCCGAGACTTCATGTGGCACCGAGGATGGGGTGTGCCTCCCACCCTCGACCGCCTCGAAAGGCGGCGAATGGTACAGTCAGCAACATGTACAAACTGCTCCCTTCGGGAAACGAATCATCATTTTCTGGGGCATTCTGTCATTGCTCGTGTTTTCCGGTGAGCCGTACATGCTGGATTTCGCTTCCTCAGAGTGAATCACTTCGTTTCTTCTAGGCGTTGTCCTTGAGGCCGCTTCGCTTGTCTTCTCATTGTTGCTGGTTCTTTCTGCCTCTGGCACAACCGCTGCGTGGCGGTTGCAGTGGGCCGGCGAAACCGCGCGCTCTTCCCGATTCTAGAGCGATTGTACTCGGAGCTGCTGTCTGTTAGTTCGGAGGAGCTCTTCTTCCTCGGTGAAGAGGAATTCTTTCGGCACTAGTCTTGCCCTTTTGTGCCAGTCTGTGACGGATGAGTGAAACTTGTCTTTCGGCTAACATGGTATTGGTATGCTGATGTGTCGATGCGACGTCAGAAATGACATGCCAACAAGTAAATACTTAAAATGTACATATTCATGTTTACTTGTGCGTCTTGTTTTACCTTGCAATATTCATATGTGTATCTGTCCTTTTCTGACACTTTTGTGTGGCTGAGTTTTTGTGAACCATCTAAAGTGCACGTTCTTTCCACGTCATTTCATATCTATGTTTATGTAAGTGAATTATGTCTTGTCATCATCCCCATTGTATGTCTAAGAAAAAAATTTCTGTTGTAATTTCATTGACGTCTGTGACAATAAATTTTTGAAACAAATATTAAGCGTGATTTTGCCGTTTTAAGGCCCATAGGACGGTTCTGTGCTCTTCCATACTAGAGTAACAAGTACTCCAAATCGTTAACCACCATTCCTGAACACACTGCCGTGTGTTTTGCGGACGAAGCTCTTCAAGCCATGGGTCGGGCGTCTGCGATGTATGTAGTAGTAGTAGTAGTAGTAGTAGTAGTTGATTGATTGATTTGTGGGGTTTAACGTCCCAAAACCACTTTATGATTATGAGAGACGCCGTAGTGGAGGACTCCGGAAATTTTGACCACCTGGGGTTCTTTAACGTGCACCCAAATCTGAGTACACGGGCCTACAACATTTCCGCCTCCATCAGAAATGCAGCCGCCGCAGCCGGGAATCGAACCCGCGACTTGCGGGTCAGCAGCCGAGTACCTTAGCCACTAGACCACCGCGGCGGGGCTAGTAGTAGTAGTAGTAGTAGTAGTAGTAGTAGTAGTAGTAGTAGTAGTAGTAGTCATCGTCGTCGTTGTCGTTGTCGTCGTCGTAGTAGTAGTAGTAGTAGTAGTTGTAGTCGGTAGTCACCTCCGCGGTCGAACTAGAGAAGCGGCATGCGAGCACTCTTTTGAATTTAGGAGGCAACCCGCGCTCGTCAATCATAAATAAAAAGATTGTTTCTTATGAAATAAGCTACAAAGACGAGTATCCGTGACTTAATCTTCAATAAAATTTGCCTTGAATTTGATGCTTACTGGAAAAAAACTAGCAACACAAAGACGCACTTTGAGCACTAAAGGTTGCCACAAACTTGTTGGGTGTAATCTCCTTGGCTTCAGCAAGCTTTAGCAAGGGTTAGGCCGTCATGAACTAGCGGCGGATAATGGTGGATACTAGATATTTGACGCAGGCCTTAAGAGACTGCGTGCGTGCCGCTTCGCTAGTCCGGCCGTGCCACCTCTCGTTTAGTGCTTGAAATGTCCGCTGGATGACGGAACTACTATTTGATCAATATATGATGAAAAGTTGCGAAATGGTGGTACTTAAAGTGTTCACTAGATGAACGGACAGATGGACCGACGCACGGACGGATGGACAGACAGAGAGATGCACGGCAGGATGAATGGACACATGCACCGACTTATCCATGAACAGATAGACCGACAGATGCAGGGGCAGACGCATGGCCGGACGGACAGATGCACAGATAGACGTACGGAAGCAAAAACAACCAGATGGACGGAAGCAAGAACGGACTGTCGGATACTTCACACCACTCATCATCATGCACTCCGTGTATATGCATTGATTTTTGTTATTGCTATAGCAATTATATAGACTCTCTCGAATGGATTTTGCCGCTGACGTTGGCGTCGTCGTCATTTACCATATATGTATACACAGTTATATATATGAAAATGCAAGAAAAAATTGTCCTAAAACAGACTCCGGCACGCGAAATCGAACCTCCGACCTCTGAATTGTGAGTGCGCGCGGCGTTGAGCCACGAAGCCATTGAGCCACGAAGGAGCACCTTCTGCAAGGTTCAAACGGCAAGCTATTTATATCTACCATTTCTCGCTGACGATGGGCATCTCGGGAGAACTGCAATTGTGTTCTCAGCATTACCAGCGCGAATGCGCAATGAGCGTGTGTCGCCTAGGGAGCCTTCATGTGCGCGCGTCTTCGTTTTTTTTTTAACAGAGAAGCACGCACATGAAGGTTCCCTAGTGTCGCCACATTTTTCTTCCTGTGCCCATTTCGACATTCATTGTTCCATCATGGGACACGTTGTTTGCCAGACAGTCCAGATGTCTGTGGAACGGGTTGAGTTGCAGCATCAGTCAGAAAGACTGTAAAGTACTTTACAGTTTTCTTTACACTTGAGCTTCATATGTAGGTTCATTTCAAGAGAGTAATCTTACGAAACTATTCCCAATGTGTTATATCTGTGAGTCGTTTGGGAACCTGTGGAGAACATTGATTCGATACTGGCATACTCAAAACTATAGGAAGGTGTTCATATCCTAAAAGAATATTGCTTACATTCCAATGAACTAGGGGTAAAAGCAATTGGGGCGTAATGGTGGGATTTGTGTATGAGTAGGTTTTCTTGGTGAAGCTAAAGTACATTGGCTTTTTCTTATTCAATGGGCAGGCACCAGAACAAAAAGGAAATGTTCAATAAGGCAACCTCAAGCATCGCAGCGAGAATCTCCCCATGGACCGTTATGTGCATTCAGGTCCACAAGTACCAGATAAGATTCTGGTAGTTCGTCTATAAAAAAATGAAATTCATGCTTGTCAAGGCTATGATGTGGAGATACGTAGAGAAAGAAGATGGTGACGATTTTGTTCATAAGAACTTTAGAATAGCCACTACCGCAACGGTTGTTTGTAGTGGTAGATGTGTGGAGCCATTTTCTTAGATATAAAGGGCGCGTACGATAGCGTCTACCATGAGGCCATTCTTGACGCACTTGAAGACATCGGCGTAGGTGGCCGACTACACGCATGGATAGGGAGCTATCTCAGAAGACGTACCATTTTTATGTCGACATCCGACGGTGACACGGCCAGGCACCTCGTAAGCCGTGGAGTTCCGCCAGGCGCCGTCCTGAGCCCCATGCTTTTTAACATAACACTCATTGACCTTGAAGCTGAGCTTCCCGACGTTGTCAGAATCAGTGCGTATGCGGACGACATATGCATATGGGCATCTGGAGCAACGCGACCACAACTGCGAGCAAGGCTACAACAAGGCACATCAATAACATCTAAGTACTTACGTCGTCAGGGCCTGGAACTTTCAATAGCAAAATGTGCAGCATTGGCATTTACGAAGAAATCAATGTCGCGGTACCCAATCTTCGCTCACGGAGCAGTGATTCCCGTGGTTAAGCGCGACCGCTATTTAGGGGTCGTCATTGATCGCAACCTGTCCTGGTCAAAGCATGTGACTGTGCTGATAAACAAACTAATCAGTTTTGTGTATGTTCTTCGTGTTATAGCAGGACTGAGATGGGGCCCTTCGGAGAAAAGTCTTTTGCAGTTATACAAGGCATTGTTTGTGGGCTATATAAGGTACAGCTCACCTGTGCTTTCCAGCATGCGGGCAACGTGCCTTCGTACTTTAGAGAGCCTTCAGGCACGAGCACTGAGAATATGCCTTGGCCTGCCATGGTGCAAATCTACCTCTGGCACTATAGAGGAGTCACGCACCTACCCTATACAGGTTTACACGTCCTGTGAGCCTCTTCGAGTGCACCTTCGTCTGCTGACCCGACATGCACAGCACACGTTATCTTCGCTACAAGTGGACCGACCAGGCTGTACCTATTCGCGATGCCTCGATACGCATAGGCACATGATCCCGTCAGGCTTTGCACCTGCCGTAATCCCTGCAGTGCCTCCATGGACATTGACTAAACCGCTGGTGTGCCTTCACATACGTGGAATTTCGTATAAGTCGCGTGTTTCTTATATTGCCCTCAAGCAACTCACCTTCGCACATTTAGATGACCGATACAGCGACTCTGTGCACATTTACACCGATGGATCCGTAACTTCATCCGCCTCAGCTGCAGCCTTCGTGATCCCTCAACTCGGTATTTCCCGACAGTACAAATTAGATTATAGGTCATCTTCGACAGCTGCAGAACTTGTTGCTATACAAGAAGCCATAAAATTTGTGAACGACCAAGCACCGCGTAATTGGACGATTCTGTCTGATTCAAAATCAGCGCTTCAAGCTATCCATTCTTGCTTAAGAAGAGGCCAATTTTACGAGTTAACGTTAGGAATCGTCCAAGCATTTGACCTAACACACATGGGTGGTCACTTGATTACACTCCAATGGATTCCTGGACACTGCGGCCTGGTTGGCAACGAAACAGCCGATAGAGAAGCAAGAGCGGCAATATACAACGCTCCTATGTACGTCAAAGTACCCTACTCGTGAGGTGACGTCAACACATTGTTGAGATCACTCATGCGCGAATGCGCTGCCACTTACTGGTTGCTACCAGATCGCCGGAACAAGCGCCTGAGGGAAACAGACCCCAGTATGACTTTTCGTCTTCCAGATAAAATCAGCCGAAGACATGCTAATATACTGCACCGAATTCGCCTGGGCGTCGCATTCACTCGCCACTACACCCACCTAATCGGCCGCGCGGACAGCCCAAACTGTGAAAGCTGCCAAGTGCGCGAAACGATAGCTCACATATTTTGTGACTGTGCATTATACAGGGCACAAAGAGAAATGCTAACTGCAACGTTGGCAAGCATTGGACGAACACCATTAAGTGAAAGCCACATATTGTCAGCAATGCACGACCAAACAGTGTCAAAAACTGCTACAAAGGCTGTTCTAGACTTTATAAAAAGCACTGGACTATAAACTAGACTGTAGGGTACTATACTAAGTGGCTACTGTACATACGCACCACCTCTTCTTGTCCCCATCATCACCCTTCATCCCTCTTTCTTTCCCCTTTCCCTTATCCCCTGTGTAGAGTAGCAGGCTAGAGCGAACTAGCTCAGGCCGACCTCTCTGCCTTCTAATAAATTCTCACTTTCTCTCTCTCTCTGTTCCTTAATTAAAAATTTCCTACACCGTTGGATGACGTCAAAGCACCATCTTTGTCCTTTCAAAATATATTATATTCACGAAAAAAATTGGTGTTCTTCTAAGTGGGTTTCTTGTACACACAGCACTTTGTGCGAATACTTGTGTAGAGTTTTTAGACATCATCGAGATTTCTAAGCAGTACTCTGACGTTGCACTGTATATTTTCTGTTTTCATATTGAGAGTAAAATATTACTGTGTGTACAAAAAGAGAGTAATTTATGTATGAAAAGAAATAATGACTTCTTTTACAGGGCCTTTGCGAGACCCTGTGGTCAACGTTTGTCTTTTTTGGAGCGGTCGAGAGGCTCTCGTCACTCCATTGGCGCTGCTTGTACCGTTTGACGGGAAGTGTCTATCGCATCTGCTGATGCGATGGGCAGTCGCTCTACCGAGCGTTGTTTACGCAATGTTGGTTTCGTCAGGGCAGACCAACCCTTCGGCCCCATTAGGCAAGAGGTAGAGTAGACCTCTTTGGCTACTGCTGTATTTCTCTTCTCTCTGTTGTGCGTTTCCAAGTTCAAAGTGCCCTATATGACATAGACGGCTTCTAAGGGCTCCGCACCTATTAAAACCAAGAAATGTATGTAACCAAACCTTTTATAGTGCACTGCTCGCGTTTCTTCATTAAGGTGTAGAGTGCGCTCCCACAATGATAAGAGAGTTTCTGAGACCGTTTTATCCACAGTCTGTGTAAATCATAAAAACTTAACTGTTCCTTCAGCGACTTTCGTTACTTAGGTGTCACATGCACTTATTATTGATGTTTCAAAGCTTAAGCGAACTAGTTTTATTACCTGTTGCGTACTTACCCCGATCACGAGTTGTACCAGTGGGTCAAGTTGGGCTGTTATTGATTGTTGCACCGTAATTGGGTTGATGGGACACTGGTTATTCCACAACACACCCAGCTGTTTTTCAACGCTTGTCGTTCCTCCGCAGAGTTTGTACGTGCTGAAGTGAAACGAAAATGTGAGCATGTGAGGCACTTTTGATGAAACTGCGAATGCTGGAGCACCTATTTTTTACAAGGTGTCCATGGCTAAGCTTTCCCTAACATTAACCCGCCGAGACTGCAAGCAGATTTCACGTTGAAACAGAAAGCACTGTGCTACTCTACTCATTTCTTATGCCACTAAATGCTAAATAATTACCACGGCGTAGTCACACAGATGACGGCTAAATGTTCTGGAATATTGCCGAACTGAACACTTTAAAAATTTTAATGAAATGTACATATAGTCATTTTTAAGGTAACCCATTCATTTTGGCATATCTCCAGTCACACTTCTGACAAACGGACATTGTTCACTTATAGACTTTTCACTCAAGGATTCCTGGGCACCGCATAGTCTTCTCTGGGCTGTTGTTAGTGCGCGTGTCCCCCAAAAAATGCACTGCTGAGGCTGTGACGTCCACTTTCATACTTTCGTGCAACAGCCCAGAAAAGAGGAAATTGTTTTCTTGGTAATAAAGGTCGATAGCCAGCCTTCGAATGGCATTAGTTTTCATTAAATCTCGTCATTAAATGCACTCGTCAAAATGCTCCTTGTGAGAAATTGTTAGAAAAAAGGGCCTATATTTATTGTGTTCTATAAATTCATTCTAGAGAACAGTGAACATCAAGTACAATCCAACAGAGCATCGCGATAGAACACAACAGCCACAGACACACCACAAAATGTGACAAAAAGGAATGTTTACACATGTACACGGAACACAACATATACAGACAAACCAAAAATTGATACTAAAAGATATGATTACATATTTACACTACATGGTAAATGAACAACACACAAATGAAACGTAAAGAACTATGTGTTAGTTATTTCTATATTATTTACATGATATTGGTGCGAGTACTAAATAAACATTACCCAATCCAAACCAGACAGGCCTGAGCACAAGCTTTACACGTCTCACGCATACGAACACAAAAAAGGCAAGACTTGTGTCGAAGGAATTCCTCTTCCCCGAGAAAGAAGAGTTCCTCCGACAAAACAGATAGTAGTTCTTTGTACAGTCGCTCCAAAATCGGAAAGAGAGCGCGACGCCGATGACCTGCTGCAACCACCTCACAGCGATTGCGCCAAGGACGGTAGGCACCAGCAACAATTAGAAGGCAGGCGAAGTGGCCTCCAGATCAATGCCCCGAAGAAACAAAGCGATTTACTCCAAGGCCGCAAAACCCAACATGCACGGCCCTCCAAAAAGCATGAGCGACGACGCATTGTCTCAAAACACGCTTATTCGTTTCCCGTAGGGAGCAGTCGGGCATGTTGCTGACTGCACCAATCTCTACCTTTCGAGGATTTTAACGGTGAGAACACCCCGCTCCAGCCACCACATGAAGTTCTGGCCGTGGTTAGGCAGAAATCATGGCGTCAGTGGGCACACAGATACAGCGAATGCGGCGTGCCCAAGGAACTAACGGGAGCAACAAAGTGACTATTGTGTCAACGATAGGATTGTCCAACGCATCTACTCCAGGGCAAGTCGACTGGATATCACGAAAAAACGCGACGGCTGTTGCATAAAACGAAGGAAGTACTACTGATTGTGGGCCCTGATTAACATGCACATCAGGCATTGAATACCAAAGGTGATTGTCTAGAAAATAATATGCCAGAGTTCGCGCGGGAGATTCCTCTTCTTGTACGAGGCGCAACAAGAATCGCAGGGCCAGTAGCTAGTAGCTTATTGGCACCGAAAGGAAAATAAAGCCTTCTTGGGAACGCTGGTGTCCTAATGCCACACGAGAAACCAACTCAGTGCCGCCGAACTAAAAGAAGGAACACAAAGCAAACTGAATTGATCTAACGATGCGTAAAGATGTCTGCTCCGCGTGAAAAAGGCACCAAACGCGACCACAGAACACAGTCTGCGCAAGTTACCTCCACGACCTGAAGGACCATCCTTCGCATGATCCTTGGAGCTCGGCGATTCCGCGTCAGTCAAATCGTATTCTCGTGTCAATACGTCAGCCACAATAAAACGCAAAAGGTGTTATTGTACAACCACCGACTTCTACACGAGCACCATCAACCCACTGCCAGCGTTAAGAGCCAAACTGGCAGTTTCGTGGGCACCTTTCAGAGCCGCATCCACTCACGTTATTATGGAGCACTCAAGAACACATCCGCCAAGCCATCACGGCTATAAACACGTCCCGGCGCCTTCTTCCTCCGCCACTTTGTTTATCCCAGTTCTGACCACCGGAAAAATCATCACGACCCTGTGCCCTTTCACCTTGACAACCTGAACTTTCCAAACGGACACCTTATCGATTGTCTTTCATGTAGAGCCCCGCCACGGTGGTCTAGTGGCTAAGGTACACGGCTGCTGACCCGCAGTTCGTTAGTTCGAATCCCGGCTGCGGCGGCTGCATTTCCGATGAAGGCGGAAATGGTGTAGTGCCGTGTGCTCAGATTTGGGTGCACGTTAAAGAACCCCAGGTGGTCGAAATTTCCGAAGCCCTCCACTACGGTGTCTCTCATAATCATATGGTGGATTTGGGGCGTTAAACCCCACATATCAATCAAGTCTTTTATGTAAATATCTGTCCCTCTCTTCCTTTTGTACATACCTTTTCCATCGCTCGATGCGCGAGTGGGGGGGGGAGCCCATGTAGCGCCACGCTAGATTTGGCCAGCTGACCGCGCCAAAAACGAAGCAAGCCGCGCGGCTCGTGTGGTGTGAGCTACAAGAAATTTGAAAACCACTGAGCTCTTGGCCTGGCTGGACGTGGCAGCTGGTAACCCGTCTACACTCGCTTCCAGAGTAAAAGCTAAGACCACAGCATGGTCTCAAGCGCCGCCATCTCGCCGCTCCTTCATCTACAAGGTCCTAGAAGTACGAGGGCGACATGCTCCTTTCGGTGGAGAGGTGTGACGCGTCCACGACTTGAGCCAGGGTGGCTTTGCTGTTCACGGCAACTACATAATTCTGGCCTCCGAAGTGCTGGACACGGTATACTTCTTCGATTACTACTATTGAAGACGTCACGTCAATCACATCTTCAGGACTTGCCCCCTCAGGAACGACATCGAAGGCCAATGCCTTCTTCGGTGGCTGGCTTGCTATGATGGGCGCCCACCAGCCTAAGGATGCCCTGAAGCATGCTGCTTAGCTAGGAAAGCACCAGTCGAAGATGGCCTTGTGATTTGCATGGCTGAAACGCTTTTATACAGTCGCTAAAATGTTTTGTGCATAGACGAATCTTCTTGAAACTTCAGTATTCCCCCTGATGAATATCTGCCTCCACACACCACACCTGTATTAATCGACTAAGCAACTGCTTTTCAAGTTTTAGAATGACGTGAAGCCTTGAGTTCTTAGTATCTTGTAGTTTTCTACATGGTAGCAGCCGTATGAAATCCATTATGCTACAGTGATTCTGCTGCTTCAAGCGGCTAATCACAAACGGTTGTTTTAGATGTCTTGTACCACTTGCCTGCACGATGGAACAGCTATTCTAGGAGACATGTTATTAATACCCCAGTAGTACTCTTAAATGCCACAAATTCTTAAGGAGACAGACAATTGGCCCCATCTGTCTACCTCTGTCCGTCTGTCTGTCTGTCTGTCTGTCTGTCTGTTTATCTATCTATCTATCTATCTATTTTACTACTCTGGGTGATGTTATGTCCATCTCGTTGACATAATCTATACCGCAACCTGCACACTATAACATCAATATGTGACGACCTCGCATATTACTTCACGACACAGGGTTTATGATACGTTAGTCAAGTACGTCATGTGATGGCAAGAAGTCATCCCCGTGCCGTGGAAGTACTTTACCTCGATACATGCGAGAATGTGCATCGTCTGCGTAAGTGCGTGAGCAACATCAATGCCAGGTTATGATATCGCTTCAATGCAATCTGAATGACAATAAAATGAAATAATTTACACGGAGCATTGATAGGGTGCTTTGAGCGCGCTGTAGCAATTTCGAGCCAAACAACTGTTGTTGGCAGTGACCGAAGCGGCAACCTTCAGTTTCTGCCGGCGTCAAGTTGTCTTTTTGTTCACTCTACTTTCGTCGCGTCTATAATCACAATTTCTACGCCACACTTCAGGACAATTATCCTCCTCACTACCTTCTTTACTCTGATCTTCTAATGATTTTCATCAATTTTGTGTCGAATAAATAATGCAACAAGCCTTCAACATTTCCTCTATTCATTCAGGTCATTAAACGCACGTCAGTAATGTCGGCTACAGAATGATACCAATGCGCAAATAACAAGAACAGCTTTCCTTGAAGAATTTCGCCAAGCTGCACATCAGAATGTGCATGTATACACGACAAAGGCGCGCTTGTAAATGTCGCGTCTTTCATGAATAGCAAAACGTTTTTTACAGCCCTTTTGTTCGAAGTTGTAAATCAATGTGCATTAAAACGCACAAATACATGACTTGCAAGCCATGACACGTACCACAATTACTCACACAATACTAACACTAGTTAAGCAAGCGCCTGATGGTTCTGTCTGATGGTGGTTAGTGATGTATAGTTTCACATAACATTGGCTTGTGGAGAGTTTGCTGTCAGCGTGTGTGGCCCTATGCGTGTATATTTTGGGAATCAGTCGTGGTTATTGCTGGTTAGCACTTTAGAATGTTTGCTAACTGTTGGCTGCAATGATGTTTCTCGCTAACTTATATGACTTTTGACCTGCAGTAGATAGCGTTGCCTGTCCGTGTCATTCATCTAGATTTTCTCGCGCTGACTAATATTATGAAATGACGCCTGTTGTTAAGTGCTGTTACTTGTGTTAGGCTTCAAAGACACTTGGGCACCAGTAGTTCCCATTACTGGTGCTTAATTGTCTCTAAATATTGGGTAACTCCCGGCTAGTGTTGGCTACAGCTTGTTAGTTTTCGCTAACTGCTGGTTAGCTAAGTACTGGTTAGTGTTGGCTGACTGTAAGTTCGAGCTTGTGCTGGCTAATATTCGCTGTTTCACATAACATTGATTACCACAGTGAATGTCATCTGCCGTTTTTTGTTATGTGAATGCCTTTATTAATCGGGCTATGTCAGGCATACACGGGGATTCGTCCACCACCTTCTACCACAGCAACAGCTGCGAGCGCATGCGTCCCTAGCAACCAAATCCCCCACCATGTCACGCTTCGGCGTCGGAAGCTTTCAGCAACAGCTGCGGACGTGTGCGCTTACGCTAGCCCCTAGCAGCAGGAGCCCCCACCTTCTTGACTTGAGCATGACTTTCCACCTCCTCTATGCAGTGCCTTTGAAACACGTTTGTTGCGTTTGTGCTGCCAGCGTTTGTGTAGCGTTTGTGTTCATAAGACGCTGACATTACGACCATCAGGTACAATGACAGTTGCAGTGCTTCGCCTCTCGTTCTCTCACCGTTCACTCTCTCTCCTCCCTGCGCCCTACTTTCCCGTCAAATCAAGTCAAGTGGGCACCTCACTCTCGACTGGAATAAATAGTCAACTTAGCGCCAAATTCATAACCACGCCGATTCCCCTGTGTGGTTGTGAATTTGGCGCTAAGTTGACCATTTATTCCAGACATGCACCATCTAGATCAACCGCAACTTTTACTAGAGTCACTCTCGACCGTTTGCTGACTGGGTGCCTCTTAAGGCGATGGCAGAAGTCAGTGAAGGCAAATGTCTGACGGCAGCGGTACCCTCTCTCAGCGCAAAAAAAATGCTTTCTCATTTCCTCACGATTCTCTTCGGAGAGGTGGGACCATTTTTTTTGACATGCTAAATCTTCTTGACAGTCATGCATATGACTTACGACTTTACACTCAAGATTAAGGCCAAATACATGTTCAGGCTATGATGAGTGCATTTACACTTTTCAGAATGAATATGCAGCTTTTGATTGAGATCATACCTGACTTATTTCGCAGCAGGAAAGTAATTATTTTTTTGTCAATTCATTTGCTTTATAACAAGAATACGAAGATGTCATTTTTTATTGTGGAAGGTGCAATAAACGTATTTTGATGATTGACCTATTTGGGCCCTTGTCTTAGCGACGTTGACATCGCCTTCCATCCTATCGTATGGTATTCTTGCCCTCACTACCACTAAGCATAACGTTTACGTTTTATACTATATATTACAGCGTTTCGTTTCTAAATTACAGTGTCGTAATTGTAAGGTAGTACACGACGGTGCTTAGGAGGGCAAGTATCATTATGAACATTGGGGTCGAAGTGAAATAATGCCATGTAAAAATCATTGAATTGGTGTCTTAGCACTACTTTATGACAAAACAGCACAGACAAAGAAATGAAGACAATACTCAGCGATGTGTCCTGAATATTCATCGTCCCGTGGTCTGCGCCACTGTGTCATAAAATAGTGCTGAGACTCCAATTCAGTAGGTCTTACACCAGTATTCCTACACGCACTTCAAGTCACTATGCCGAGGTGACCAATTTGATCTGATTCGCTAACCAATCGAATCTCAATATCGCCACTGTAACAGTCTATTAACTTAGAACGGTCCAAGTAAACAAACAACAAAGGAGTACTTACCATGAGCCAACATTGTTCAGGCACGGAATTGTCAAGCCATTGCTCTTTTTCATTGTTATCTTCAGTGTCGGGTTTGATGCTAGCTGTGTGCTAATGGTGAGCGTAAAATTCACTCTCATTGTTTTTCCAATCTGGGCATCCGTTATGCTTACGTCGCTCACCTTGACGTCCTGTACACCTGAATGAAAGCCCGGGAAAACATGGCGCATGTAAAGGCTTTGGTAGCTTCTAATTATCCACCATAGTTTGAGAACACACTCCTAATAAAAAATGCAGTCATTAGAAATGGAAAAGTCTGCTTATCACTTTGCACCAAATCGTTGTGAAAAACATGTTCACAATAAAAATCCATAACATACTAGGATAAGGAACAGGTGATGAACCATTGCCTCAATAAGATTCTTCCGATATAGGTGGAAGCTTTTAAAGCTGCTCCTATTGCTTAATCACTCTTTGAAACGAGACAGTGAATGAATGGCACAATGACGGACCACTTTGCTCAACGAGTGTCTAGTTTGCATGTGTGGATAGTGGAAAGCGTAGCAAAACATATGGGTTAACAGAAGCCGCTGTCTATAAAGGCCGCTTAACCACTGTGGACAGGCAGTTTTATCTTTGTGTCTGTTTCACTCAAATTCACAATGGAGCTGCCATGCCAGGTTATGTTTTAGAACGACCATTAAGTTATATCTTTGTTTGTACTTTATTTAGGTACGCCAAGTAAAATACTTATAAATAGAACAACGTGGTAAGTTTTAACTTTCAGTCATTGTTTCACTACAAATAACTCTTCATCGTTTGAGATAAGCTACAGCCCCGCCCACTTAATAAATTGTGCATCTAACAGCAGTCATTTATTACAGAGAAGTAAAGGCTGAAAAACCCTATATTCAATGTTTTTACTACAAGGTAAGCTGCTCCAAGTGAAGAACAGAGTATTTACTTTTTTGTGTCTTCTTGAGAATTGAAACAGCTAAGACAAGTTCTCTCATCCACGGGTGTGACCATAATTTTATAAAGTTATCTGTATACTTCTTTGCTAAACCTGATAGTACAGTATTGTAGTTCACACTTGCAGTCTGTTAAGCAATTTACCATGAAGTAACTGCATGAGTTTCATACAACAATAAAAAATAAAACTCAGCACTATTCCGCACAGCGCGAGAGACAACAAATAAAGCAGATGGGGCTTGTGTTGCTACAGCAGTAAGACTTTCACTAAAGAACGCCGCAGGTGCAGCAATTGAAACACCCCGGTTTTTTGGCGAGGAAGTTGTTATCACATATACCTTCTTGTGCAAAGCCAACTCAGGAGGCGACCCAGCTCGGGTGCCACTACCTATAGGCCTAACAAGCTTTAGTCGATCACGCACGGGCTGCGGCCGTCGCCCCATGCGTCTCGAACAAAGGACTTCAGCCTAGCATTCGTTAGAACCAGCCCATGACGGGCTGCTCCCAGTGCACCACCTGTCGTTCCTAAACCTTATTCAAGTTTTAACCAGCATCAACGCCTTAAGGATCATAGTATTACGCTGAGGATGAGACATTCGCAACGTCCATCGTTCAATTGCAAGTGAGGCGAACACTTACGGGAATAAACACCAAGACGGAATGCTTTGCCAAATCTGTCCGGCTCGTAGTCATTTCACTTTGGTTTTGGTAAGTACAATTGTCTGTTTGTACTCGTTAAAAAATATTACTGCTAGCCTGCCTGGCGTTCTATTCTTCTTTTTGTCTGTTAGCACTTTTGTTGCATATCAAATCTCGCTTTCTTCTTCTATTGCAATACTGTAATAAGGTCATCTCATACTCTCATTATTGCGGAGCGTGTCGTGTTATGTAAACACCAGCAGGTTTCCACTTCATTACTTTGCAATGAAAAGAAATAGCTGAAGGTCATGATTACATAACATTGTGAGAAACATCCAACTCTATACTCACTAGAACATGACGTTAGTGTCGGCGTCTGTACAGAAGCCGTTGCCAAGACCGAGCATCTTAACGCGATGAACAACACTATGAGGAGCATATTCATTTTCTAAAAGCAAATACTAATCTGCTTCGCGCTAGTGTAAACGTTTCAATTACTATGCGTTGCATTCATAAAGCAGATGCTTTTATATACCCGAATGATCGAGGATTAATAGGCTTTGAATGCTTTACGCACGAGAAACGCGGACAGTACTAAAGTAAGCCATTTCCGTTTCCTGTTTTGCATTTTTGAAAGACCTACTTCATGTGCTTCAATGGCACGTGTGATCTATATTTGAGGGATATCCCTCAGAATAACACATGCAGTTTACACTATGCTGCGATGAATTGGGCCAAAATGTCATTGACAGCATCCGGCCCCATGGGCATGTGTGTTCCTGTTATGGATATCTCCACGTAATCTAATCAATATCTTTATATATCACTTACGATAAACAAATCAATGTCATTGTCCAGATAGATATGTGGGATTTTATGTCCCAAAACCACCATATGATGATGAGAGATGCCGTAGTGGGGGGCTCCGAAAATTTTGACCATCTGGGGTTGTTTAACGGGCACTCAAATCGGAGCAGAAGATTCTACAGCATTTTCACGTCCATCGAAAATGCAGCCACCGCAGCCGGTATTCCATCTCGCGACCCACGCGTCAGCAACCGAGTACCTTAATCACTAAACCACCGAAGCGGGGCAGCAGCTGAACCTTGAGGCCACTTTTTTCAACTGATTGAATATGTCGTGGAGGTATGGGATACTTGCAAATGTAGCTTTAGGTTTGCTTTTCAACCTGATTTTTACCCCTCAAATGAATCTTCACCTTCTGTGAAAATCTTTTGGTTAGGGCGGCTAGATGGCGCTCAGCGAACCATGACTGCTTCAGTCGTTCTGCTTGCCTTGCCTAGCAAAAGTTTCGTACATGCGATGCGGGCAAGATTTCTTGAGCGAACCTTTCACACAGGACATCGCAATATCATTCTTTATTATTTTCAAAGAATGAATTTACTGGGGCACGCCTATGGCCTACTCAAATCATTTCTTTTTTGCATCAACTCAGTTGCGCGCACGTATTAGTATTCAAAAATCAAACATCACTCTAACAATCACACGTCACGCATAACTCTAAACACATCACTCGAATGAGTTATGTGTTTACACCTTGGTTCGCTGTACTCGTAATATAACCAGTATCTTTTTTAGTGTTATCGTTTGCTCTGAACTTGATGATTGGCCCGCGTTTTTTAATCACCAACACTGTAATGACAGCAGAGTTCATATTTTTGCGCACTCTACTCATAATTCTGCCTATTCTTGTAACCGATGAAGAAGATGGGTTCAATTGCAAATTATTGAATTCTGTGTTATTAATAATCGCTGATGGGCTTCTTATGTTTTACTGCCAGGGTGGTACGACCTACAGTCACGCGATTAGCTGTGTCCCCCGAAGCGATCTTTAGCAACTCCTCTTTCAATAATCCACATAAACCGATAAACCAAACATGTTCAGTGTTATTTTCGTGTTTTTTTTTCAATATCGTGACGCGCTAATTTCATACGGGCAGTGTGCCCCATTCTCTTGTAAGCAGCTCAATTGCTTGTCACAAACTTCCATTCATATTTGAAAGCTGGAGATCTTGATGACTTGAGCTTCTGAAGCAGTTCCAACAAAATATCCAGCAAAACATGACATCAGCGTAGGCGTCCGCAGTGAAGTGTGACCAAGTTTTAACACTCTGACGCAAATGATAGAACTACGAGCAAATTATTCTGTTTTCAGATTTCGACCACCACTAGGTTTTTTAAGAGTACAGTTCAATGCTTTCAGATTTTCGAACTATCAGTATTTCACTGGCTTTTTCAACGGCCTTATAAAATAATAATGCGCAATAAAGGCTAAGTGTTGCCGAGTAGCTGGAAGGATTCACCTTTGAATGTTCACAGTTCCTGGATGGAATTACTGTATTCAAATAGTTATGCACTATGCAGACACGTTGATCTAAATTTGTGTTCTGCGCAACAGATTAGCGGGTGGAGTTTAAATTGTGCTGTGACGACTCAGGCTGAAATGGCATTGAGCATCACCCGCCTTGTTTCGTACGTGTTTTTTCATTACTATTGGCTTCAATATTACCTTTTAAAGCATTAACAATTATTTGAAAAGCAAACACCTTACTAGTGTTTACTAATCTATTGAACTTTAAAAGTGTACTCATGAAAAAAAATCGTGATTCGCTTCACTGTAAAGGCAGTTTTCTTCTTCCATCTGTAAGTGGAACCGCTACGTGGTTGCACTGTTAGATTGCACTGCAGACAAAAAAGGAAAGACGTTGAATTGTACGTTTTACGGCACTCCCTCTGCCTTCATGTGATAATTTATATACGTACTTTGACTCGAAATATCCCCCCTTGTTCCCATCTGATGCATTTTACCGCCAAATGGCTTTGACATTAGGAGCATTTCACGGTCAATCACTACTGAGCAGTTAAATAGCCTGTCAAAAATCGTCCAATTTAGAAAATGTACAATAGCTGCGACGAACTAAATAATTCTAAGAGAGTGAAATTTGCAAAATTTACAGGAAACGAATGTTGTCTAATATGCTGACAGAATAAGTACGTTTATCTATTAGGTCGATAAAAATAAATGCACAATGAGAGGAGCATTCTCCATTCATGTTCAATCTGTATTTATAAAGCATTACTTCATTGTGTTTCCATTGTCAAGAGTATAGGTAAATGGCCTACCACAACCCTTAGTAGTTTGTAATATCGGCCACTAAGTAGTTTTAGATGAGCTACGTCACCATTTTTGGAAAGCTTGAGCTTATTTCCCTCTCAGCGTCTCATTTACCTCAGTAGTTCCGTTACCCAAGGACTAGTTCTCTCGCCTGATGCCTGCTTTGCACTTGTTTTAATGTGACAGCGCTAAGAAACCTCTGTCGCCAAAAGTACGACCTCAGCATTGAAGACGTTCTCCATCAGGTAGAAATCTCGGTGGACGCAAAAAATAGACGCAGAGATAAAGCCGGAATGCAACACAAATATTTTGTGTCGTTTTCATGCCAGTTCTCTAGACTGGTCCAGAAATAGGCCTTTTAAAGGGGTCATACGTCGGGTGCAAAACCAAGTAGACAGGTGTTAAACAGAAGCATATTACAACAGGAGGCATAACACCCTGTGAATTGCTCTCAATCCCATTACGAAAGACTCAGCTGTGACTAAACATCATCAGGAGCAACCTTAGCATGGAAGAAGTGTGCAGGTACGTAAGTGCACTTATTGCTATACGTAAAGGTAGTGGGTACATCACAGCGATTTTTTCCGCAGCGCCGCAGGAGAGTTTACAACACTCGCAGACGTTACTTCCCTCTTAGACAGCAATTATCTTTACTCAAAAGGGAGCTGACGACGGAGTTGTTCAATGGGATGCAGTGTCAAGTTTAGGATGCCACGGTCCTGATCTGAGATTTTGGTCCGGCTCACCTCACGCTGCTAGTCTCTGATGCTCAAGTTTGTTAGCTGAGTCTTCCACAGTTCTAGGTGTTCTAGATTTTGTGACAGGAAGTATTGATGGGGTCACCATCGCCCACCCATACTATGTGGTATGCTCAAGTTTGTTAGCTGAGTCTTCCACAGTTCTAGGTGTTCTAGATTTTGTGACAGGAAGTATTGATGGGGTCACCATCGCCCACCCATACTATGTGGTAGTGTCTATTTCTTGCTGAGCAGAAGTTATATTTTCCTCTGTAGCTTGCGCAACGCTTGCACTAAAAGAGGGAACCTTGAGGGTATCTCACAGTCGGAAGTTTTTGTAACAACACCGTTTGTTTTCCTGTGGGCCTAAGGTGTGCGGTGGACACGTCCTTTTGCTAATTTTGTAATGACCAAAAATGGCGCAAACTTTTTACAGCGAAGGCTGTTATGATATCAAAACTTAAGTCGCGCGAGGAGCCATAGTTGTCCGCCGCCACTGGTGTCTGTAATCACATCGCACGAAATTAGAAAAAAAAACGTTGAGTACTAATGACACAGTGGCGCTTGAATCCGGACCCACTGGGTTCCAGTCCAGTAATATATCACTAAACCACGCTGGTGCTTAGGGCCTGTTGACAAACTTGCCTTAGGCAGGCTTGATGCCGGGAAATCGATCGGGTAATTCGACTAATAAAGTGTTTTACAGTAGCGAAAGAACAACCACTCGTCGCACAATGCGAATAGCGTAACGTGTGGATCGTCCAATGCTTCAACCCATTTCAAAAGATTCTTCTTGTTCACCTATTAACAGTGGCGCATACCCACTGCAGACATAAATGCAATCGTCGCAACCATGCAACCCACTGCAATCATTGTCGTCAGCCACTACATGAACTATTCTCACAAAATTTCGTGCAAGTGTTTAGCGGATACCAAACTTCTCAAAAGTGTGACGAAAAATGGCATAGCGAATGCCGGCCTTATAACCAAAATTTTCATTATTATTTCGTAGCGGTTATAAAGCAAGTGCGCTTGCAGAAGTTACCCAATCAGTGTTGAGAAAAGGCTCTGAAAGGCCGCTGTTCTAGCTTTCGCTGTGACTTTGCTGTGCCTTCTGCACAGGCCTGACGTTTTTGTACAGATTGAGTACAGGATGACCAAGGCTCGCAAACTGCGTGGATAATCTATCCTCTTCTCCTAACAGCATGGTTAAACTGCGCACGCCGAACGCACGACCTCCAGCGACATCGGCTTCTTCAGGCTGTTTTACTGCATCCTGAAAATGTTTCACTAGCGAAAGGTGTGGCACGGCACAAAATGACCAAGTAACCAGTTTTCATCAATAAAACTGCTAAGACTCTCTCACTCTTTTCTGCCGATTACCCAACGAAGCATTTGCAAAAGAGTTTCACAACCAATTTTGTACAAATCATGAAGAAACTCCGCGAAGAGTTTCTCTTTACAGTCTGATCTCTGGCCATCTTACACAACAGTCGTTTTGGCGGTATTATTGGTTGCAGCCATTGTCTGCCGCAGCTAATGTGCTGAATGAGAAAGGTATACACGTCATATAAGACACAACGTGAATGGCATAAATCAAAATATGTCACTGTATTCACTTAAACAGCTCTGATAACTCAAAATGCATGACATATAAAAAACACCATGGTGTTCCATGCATCGTTTGATGGGCACTGCATTTACAAACATGGAACCATAACTAGTTGGCGAAATTTCGACTAAGGTTGTCCACCATACCGAAATGTGTATGCGTATTTTACAAACATAGCACAATGAATGACATCATATCAATGGTAAGCTATGTCGCGAGTGCCAAGAGAATAATTGCACAAGTCACATGTTGCCATGGTCACTTTTTAGTTGGCAGAGGCCTGTGATAACGTGAGCGGTAGAAAATGACGTTCGCGCCAGAGCATGTACTTTGCTTTCTCAAATGAAACCTTAGTGAGGTGGTCAACTCGTGACTTGCGTTCTGTAATGGTGTCTAGAGTCGGCTAAATCTGTTGGCCATCAGCGTCTAATATTGACCAGTGCTTCCAAGTGTTGACAAGTCGTGTCCAGCTGTGGGCTATTGCTTGAACGTGAATGCTGGCCTTCTGAAACTTAAGCTCCCGTCATTCAGATTAATGCACCACGAAACTATATATTTGTCGCCTCAGCGCGTAGCTTCCTTTGGCTGCCATGGGCAACAAAAAAATAAGACATTCCTAGAACATATCGGCACGCTCAAGTATTTCCTTTCTGTGCTCTTCTCCAACGAACGCTCCCTGGATCCGACCATAATCTCCGGTGGCATCTTGTAATTATGCGCGGCCATCCCAAAAAGCATTGGCTCATCCGATTTTGCAGCTGAATAATTTATGCGCAAAATAAATAAATAAAACAGTGTAAATTTCCGATTTCTTAATCTCTTTGATCTACGTGAGGAGACGTTTTACGAGCAATGCTCGAGGGAATGTCACAAGTTCACTTGCGTGTCATTTGCATTACAGGATTGAAACAACCATGTATCTGTTTTTTCATCTAGATAATTCCTAATATATTTTCGAGAACTTGACATATTCTTGAAGCTTACTTCATATGATACGCTTCGTACATAACCTACAAGACAATGATTTATAGCATTCAGCGTATTTAGGCACAGCAAATGCTATTAGACTACTTCTGTGCTATAGTAAACAACAAGAATCTTGAGCGTATAGCTATCAGTTCTGATTCAACGAGTCATCGTTTATTTGCCCCGTAACGACTGTGTATGCTGGGACACACTGAAGACATTCTATTGCTAATTTTCACTGATTTTACACTAACATCTACAATGTCGCGAAAGGAATATTCAAAAAGTTGATTGTTGAATTTTATTGCAAGACAAAAGGTCAGCTTCGAAATCTACTTCAACCAAGCGGTGCAACTTCATTTTCGTTCTTTTTGATGAAAATCAAGCAGCAGCTATATTCACTTTAAAGGACTGACATCCAACCGTAACTCCTCCGTTCAGTATTGCAATCTGAATAGTGAGTGTTGTTGGCGCCGTCTGTAAAAGATAATTGACAGGTTAGTACAGCCAGGTACAAATGCAACACTAGAGTGTGACCTGAATGCACAACAATGTCATAAACCAAAATTTCATTCCTCTGTATGTTTGGTTTTGTTTTTTTTCTCTAGATTAGAAACCTTCATGCTTACAACGGCATTTTAATTCACTTGTTGAATATATATTATTCTTTGAAATTATGTCATATTCTCTAATTTCATTCATTGAAAGCCTAATATGATTACCGGACTTGGTGTTTTGGAAGCACCTGTGATTAATTTTGATATGGATTCCATAACGTTAATGGCAATCAAATTACACTACAATATTTGCCTCTTGCCATTATTAAAATGAGTCCGCCTAGCTTTCAGTCAGAACTGCGTCCTTGTGGTTTGCACAGCAACGCTATTTTAGCTTATATATATATACGAAATTTTTATGCTCTGTTACATCCTGAAAGTTTCATTTGTCACTAAATTCTCCAGGAATAACTAAAGTTTTTATGGGATGACTTTTAATGCGTCGCCCACCATATTGCTTAATTTTATTTACATGTGTTCTGTTTTTTGTTTGCAGACCCACTGCTTCATACTTAACGAAGACCTGCTTAGGCAGCTATGATGGACTCATTCCTTCACTATAGGTGTTTCATCGACAACATTCTTCGTCAAAATTGTGCTGGTCTTTGTGTTTTATGCAAAATATATGCTGTGTGTGCAACGGGATTGGTGATACACGAGAAACGAAACATTCATGTAGGCAGGTCATACTGTGTGCAATAAATCGTACAACTAAGTGTGTATACTAAGTGGATGCGGTTAACAGGCGCAAATAGCGAATTCGGTAGAAAGAAAATATGCGAAGTTAGGCAAAGTTGTAAAATAACATGAACGTAGAAAACGTTGTGGAGGAGGTGGTTGCCACTTGTACTTTAGCTTTGTTAGAGAAAATTTAAGACACACATTGACTAAGGCATAGACGTTCAGGTCCCTTCCGAACATAAACTTTCAAGAATGTGAGACATTGGTGCCTTGTTGACTAGAAAGGGTGATGGCATCTTGTCGGACAATAATCTGTCTTTCGAATGCGGAACATCTCTTAGTCGCACGATGTCACGAGGCGTGCGTCGGCATTGTCTAATTATCGCGATCACCAGCGTCATCGCTAGCTACAAGGGGTCCCCCCCTAGACCGGCTCACCTCATGGACTAACTCGCACATTTGCTCGTTTTTTTTTTTTCAGGCTCCGCTGTCTTGGGGGGGGGGACCCCTTGTAGCGGGCCATGACGCCGGTGATCGCGATAATTTTATTTGTGTGCGCATACCAATTCGTATGCCGAGGCGCACGGCGAAGACGCGGCCAACATGCCTCACGTTATCTCCGGAGGGCCGCGGAAGATACGCAGCCATCCCTTTTGGTTGTCGCTTTCGAAGCCTGTTTTTCTGGGAAAATAAAGTAGTCTTGTCCAAAACTTCAAGGAGTGTAGGCGCCTTCTTTTCTCGCCTCCGTGGGGCGAGTACGCTACTTCTACACCTCCACTGCACATGCTCGCGCCTCGCGTATTGTGCCGCATGCTTGTGTATCGTTGCAACTGTTTGCTCCCCCCTACCCCTTCTGTCACCTCCAGAGGCCGACGCAGATAGCATGTACTAGTAAAAACCAAATGGTCGAGCAGCGCAACCTTTTACTGGCCACCCCGTATATGTAGCCACTAGATCGCACATCAGCGTCGCACCACTCGTTGAAGGCAACGCTTATTTTTCATTCAGTAATTAAGAATAATAAACACTAAATAACAATTAGGCATTCTCAAACCATCCCTCGCTTCGAAAGGTCGATGCACTCAGCTTCTGCTAGTAAAAACCGACTGCCCGGCTGCACAACCTCTCATGAGCCACCACGAAGGGTGTGCACTGGATCGCACATCGGCGTCCCATACCCTCGTTGAAGGCAACGCTTATTAAAGGCAAAGCATTTCTTAAAGAACTTCGGCGATTTAGAGCGTATCTATCCATCTATCAATCTATCTATCTATCTATGCATCTATCTATCTATCTATCTATCTATCCGCCTACGACTTTTATTTCTCCTGGCCGTTTTATTAATGGTACCGATACCAAACTTGGTATGGCATAACATGATTGTATGAAGAACATATTTGACTACTTAAAACATCAAAATTATGAGATATATGAAAAGAATGTCATGATTTACATTTCAAGGTCCTGCAGCTCTTCCGGGGATTTCGTTCACATGGCATGTTGCAAAACTGGTATGGTATGGCATTATTGCATGGCAAACACAAGCGACCGAACCAAAGATGAAAATCATGACATGCTTGTCATGTAACAACATGACTACATTATGCACTCACGACCGTTTCGCAAGCGTCACATATACCAAATTTGATAATACAATACGCCAGTGGATGACGAAGGTATGTGACTACTCCAAACATGATAATCATAGGATGCGTGTCATGTAACAACATGACTACATGCTACGCTCATGATGCGCTCGCGGCTGTTTCGTTAGCTTCAGATGTACCAAACTCGGTATTAGGTGATGCGAATGGACGACATAAGTAAATGACGCATCCAAACATGATAATCACAACATGCATGCCATGTAACAACATGACCACATGCAACACTGATGATGCGCTCGCAGCCGTTTCGCTAGCTTCACATATGCCAAATTTGGTATTACGTGACGCCAATGGATGACGGAGGTATGTTACTGATGCAAACATGATAATCATGAAAGGCTTGTCATATGAGAACATTGCTACATGCCACAGTCAAGGCGCCAATGCATTTCAACGTGACGCGGTGCGCGTGCTCGCCAGCTCTGATTTCGTCGCATCACGCCGGCGTTGCCACGCCAGGCGCTGGTCCGGCCTTATACTCGCAGGCGCGCGCCGCACTGCGTTGCTTTGACGAATGCGCCTTTCAGCGCGTCCGGCGTCCCTCTGTCACGAAAAGAGGGAGATGTAGTGTTGTCTGGGTAATGCATTGGTGCGAAATGCAGCATGTCGCATTTCGCGCTGGGTATTGTGAGGCCGCGCCGACGGACGCTGGTCGCACCTGGCATCAGACTACAGAGTGCTCGCGTTCTGCAAACGTAGCGTCGCTGTGCCCAGCGTGGGCGCGTGTCAACGTTAAAATGGAGTGTATTGGGCCCTTCATAATGCACTAGCGGCTGTTTTGCTAGCTCAACATATACCAAATTTGGTGGTACGTGACGTCAATGATTGACAAAATATATGACTGGTGCAAACATGATAATCCTGACACGCATCTTATGTAAGAAGATGACAACATACCACGCTCATAGCGCGATCGTGGCCGTTTCACCAGCTCCACATATGCTAAATTAGGTATCACGTGACGTGGATAGATGACGAAGGTAAACAACACATCCAAACATTGTAATTAAGAGACGGAACTCATGTGCGGCATCATTTACCTCCACCTCGTAACGTCTTGCTTATTTTAAAGTGGCATTTCAACATTTCTCATTCGTGCTTCGCATGTTATCTATTGCTACAGTACATGGGATCTGCCTTTTTTTTCATTCATTGAGTAAGAATAGTGAAGTCAAAATAACAATTAAGCGTTCATTGATAACTTTGACATAGCAGAGGAACAAACCGCAATGTACTTACCCCGATAAGTAGCTGTATCGACGGGTCAAGATTTGCTGTTATCGACTGCTGAACAGTGATTGGATTTATGGGGCACTGGTTATTCCACGGCATACCAAACTCTTGTTCAAGGCTAGTTGTACCTCCGCATAGCTTGTACGTGCTGAATAAAGCCATTTTTTATTGAAAGGGTGAGTGGGCTCATATAAAATCATAAAGACTGTGCCAGTGTTTCTTAGGTACTGTTGCCAACAACTTACATGCGCGCTACTTCAGCGCACCAAGCCTGCAAGCAGGTTTCCAAGCGCAAAAGATATATTGAGGTGCCCAGTTTATGCACCATTAATAGCAATAAAAATCTAATAATTGTCACAGTGTACCATTTGGAATGACCGTGAGCCATCTTTACCACTCGCCTATTCAGGCAAGTTACTAGATCACTGCATAGTTCGCACAGTATTGTGCAATACGAGAGCGAGAAAGGGAAGCAAGTGTGAGGAGGAGGGGGACGAAGAATCAGAGAGAGTATAACGTAGCATTGAATGGTTTAGGAAGGAATAACTAAATAGAAATAAATGCTGAAAGACAGAAAGTAAGAATAGTGAGAGACATATTAAGACAAAGAAAAACAAAGCCAGCATTGTGAGCAGATACCACACCCCCTGGATAAGCCGGACATGCCCAATAGCTAAGTTACGCTCCCCAACAGAGACATCTAGAGCAACCTCCGCTTCATTAAAGACGATAGTCTTTCTTGGGGACCTTCGACAACAAAATTTTGGTCTGTCTCTCTGTACATTTGTCTGTTTGTCCACCCTAACGATACCTCAAACGGCATCGAACGGCCAACCCCATTCGCAGCACCCACAAATATTGCTCAAGGTTTAGCGTTCATAGTTGTTTGATTATCAATTAAAAAGCAATTGTTGCGCATAACTGAGGCGCCATGACAACACTTCGAAGTTTTGTATGTCTGCATTTATACTAGAAGAGGCACACACAAGAACTCTAAGAAATTAGCGTTTATCGCGCTGCGTTGACAGTGCAACGCGATGCTTAAGAAGGGGTTTCCAATGCTTTGCTACGACGTCACGGTGGTGGCACCTGGCCGTCACTTTGCGTTCTACACCTTATCACCTCCGAGACTGGCGCGCATCTTTCTCCACGGGATGCACGCCTTCTTTTTCGAAGATAACTGCCAGATGGAGCTTGTGTCTAGCATGCCTTAGAGTTACTATATATGCTACCTTTAGGTAGCAGAGTTGCGCCAAGATACGCCATCTTGGGTTCCAATGTCTTGCGGAAAGCCACTCACCACCCACGTAGAAGCAACGCTCGCGCTTCAGAGTGATACATAGTGCCTCAATATTCAGGGATTCTGGTAAAAGCTTTGCTTTATTTATTTTTTTGCTTTCTTTAATTTTTTTAAAGTATGAGAGAAACTCGGTTGCTATGGTCACACCTAGAAGCCTTGATTTGATGCTTACATTCTTGGTATGTAATAATAAAGCAAAGTGCGTAGCTCGTTGAACCAGTGAGATACATATTTGTGGTTGGTTACACTAGCTTCGCCTTTTCCGCTGTTTTTCCCATTCGCAACAATAAAATTAATTTTGCACTTTTGAATGCAGTCAAACCAGTTAAGGCAGAAATGTTGTCATCATGTCGGACTCATTCGGAAACTGCGTGAGGGAGCCAGGTGTAGTTGTATCGCCTTCAACTGAATCGAGCTGAACAGCGATCGAGAGTGCCCATGCAACGCCCATATTACGCGCGGCTCTCTATTGCGCTCCTATTACAATCGCGGCTCACGGCAGCTGATGTGAAACGACAGCCGATGTCAACCACACTTGATCTGCCCGGAATCATCCTAGCGTTGGCTTCTCCGCAGTGCATTTTAACCACTTATGACCACGTGATGGCGCTCGGTGAATAGGGGCGCTGAATTTCCGTAGGCGGAGCGAACGGCGCCCGGAAAACAGTGGCGCAACTCTGCTACCGAAAGGTAGCATATACAGTAACTCTAACATGCCTCGATGCGCTCGTTCACCTCCGCTAGAAGCTCGCGGCACTCTGACGCAGCATCTCCAGAATACTCTTCACCGATTTTCTTGTGCAGAACATCAAATAAACGTTTTGTTCACTCTCTCCAGACGCAAGACTATCATCTTTAGACTACACTTGCGGTGTATATGCAGATTTGGAACCAATTTTATCCTCGATATCTTGGAGTGGCACCGTCTCACGCGTGACTGACGTCAGCGCGGGGTCCCCGCTTTCAACAGTGCTACAGCAGCCGCTACTCCTATGCGCGGATTGGCTGGTTCTGGCGGAAACTTAGTCAAACGAACAGCCTCGTGAGGGTAAATACCAACCAATGCTTTTGAGTGCAGTTATGAGCTTGTTTTAGTTGCGGCCCAATCGACAAGGCCAAGAAATTTTGCAGATGGCTGGCGAGTTTTCTTGCTCGTCATCTGCAATTCTCATCATGGTATACAAACTGTTCGAATGTTTCCTTCCACGTTTCAATAAGCGTACCTTTCTTCAGCATCTACAAGTATACGTGGATACAGCTTGCGAAACGCCCTTTGAGCATGTGCACTCCACAGCAACAGCAGGTTTCCATTAGGAGTTTATGTCAAGCAGTGTGCTCTGAACATGCCTGTCTTGATCAGTGAACTACGTATATGTAGAGACATAGTTTCAGATATCTTGCGCCCTTTGGGGGCCACGTCTTCGGCTCTCTGTCCAGGGGCCTAGTGATAGGTTTCGTGACGGCACTGCACCTGCTATAATTCGCCTACGCTTGTAGCCTCCTAGCAATAAATGACTGAAACACTGGCGAGTGGCTCAAACATGGTAACAAGCTTTACAGAAGAATGGCGCGTACGGCGGATATAGCAGAACTCACTGTCAGCGAAGTGCTTGCTTCACACAGTCGATGAAGGCGTCGGGTGCTTTCCCTTTTCGAGTTTGACTATCCACTGCTTCCCCAGCTTGGGTCGTTAGGATAGTTTTGAAAGATAACACCCTTTTCACGGGTGAGTGATCACATAGAGGCACAGACCAGTACCTCACCATTGCACGGCACTCGCCGCGGATGCAAGCGGCCGAAGTTCTAAGAAAGAAAGCGTTGTGATTTTCAAATGAGCATTAAAAGCGGTGTCCCATGCTTGTCAGAGCAGCGTCGGTAGCCACTACATACAAGATAACTAACTGAACTGCTTCTCTGTCGAGGTTTACCACGATGGTAGTTTCTGTACGGCGCCGTGCCTCGAAAGCACGTGAATCCCTCGCTAACGTCATACAGGCGCGGTGTGCGCTGCAGGCGGGACACAAGGAAGGAAAGCAACTGTGCACTCGTCTTTCTAGTTTCCTTCATCCTTGTGTCCCGTCTGCTGCGCAGTTTGCTGGAAGATAGAAAATGATATTTTGATGTTCAATATGTCTTTGTCGCGACGGTGTATTCACAATATGCTCTCTATAACGTAAACACGAGCGTCTGGCTTGTCAACAATGATTAGGCATTCATGGTGGCACGGCTTAGCGTAGCAGAGTGAAGACCGTTATTCTGCACACTGCTGGTTCATGAAATGGCAATTCGTGGCTCTACGCCTCTCTTTGCAGGATAATTATGATGGTCATGCACTATGCCGCGATGCGTGGTGAAGGCAGCTAGCCCAAATTAACAATGTTCGCACCGAAGTGTCTTTTTGGCTGGGCAAAAGAACTCTGGCGAAGTCCGTTTAATTTTTAGTGCAATTGGCTGCATTGGTCGACGTTGCGCGAAAGTACGGAAAACAATCAAGAATGGGGAAGGGGAGGGCGGTAGCCCTATCGGCACCCTCTCACCTTTATCTGGCTGCGCCACGGCATGGGGCGCCTTATGAAAGTGCGTATTAACGAGACAGCAAGTGGTCTACAACAAGAAACGCCCGGTCTTTCATTTATCCTTCTCTAACAACTGAAGCTTGAACCGTATTTTTTACGTTATTTTGTTGTAAAGAAACTCTATTTTTGCGTTTTTGAATATCCTAATAGCGCATAATTTTCCAGTGTACCTGTTATAAGCTTATGCGTAGGGTAGAAGAGTATATATTGGAGCTATTTGGAAAAAGACACAGAGAAGTTGGTGTATGTGGGCTACTCCTCAAGACTATGATTTCCTGCTAGCGCAAGTATTCTACGTCGGTGGGCAAACCGGAAGCCTTCCAGGACATGAGCCTGTAAAAAGTAAAACCGTGAGTGCATGCAGTGGTCTAAATTACTGACACTATACTGTGATTCTGTACAGTGTATATGTAGACGGAAAAATTTTTTAACGCAGAAATAATTGCTATAGAAGCATATTTCCAGACTACACAAGCTAACAGCATTTGTAGGTTAAAAAGACGAGTGTGCAAATGTCATCCAATTGTATGCGCATGTCATGTGGTCAGAACGGACAAAGCAAGAGCAAAAACATTGGTTCCAATTCTGCATGTTAAACCGCAAATGTAGTCGAAAGACGATAGTCTTGCGTCTGGAAAGAGTGAACAAAACGTTTAATTGATGTTCTGCTCAAGAAAATCGGTAAAGGATATTCTGGAGGTGCTGCGTTAGAGCGCCTCTAGCGTGTAGCGGAGGTGAACGAGCGCATCGAGGCACGTCAGACAAAACCACCATCTGGCAGTTATCTTCGAAAAAGAAGGCGTGCAGACCGCGCAGAAAGATGCGCACCAGACTCGGAGGTGATAAGATGTAGAACGCAAAACGACGGGCAGGTGCCACCACCGTGACGTCGTAGCAAAGCGTTAGAAACACCTTTTTGAGCATCGCGTTGCACTGTCAGCGCAGCGCGATAAACGCTAACTTCCTTAGTGTTTCTTGTGTGTGCCTCTTCCATTATGAAGGCAGTCATACAAAACTTCGAGGTGTTGTTATGGCGCCTCAGATATGCGCAATAATTGCTTTTTTTTTATTTTACAATCGCACAACTATGCACGCTAAACTTTGAGTAATATTGGTGGGCGGTGCGAATGGGATTGGCTTTTTGCTGCCGTTTGAGATATCGTTAGGGCGGACATACAGCCAAGTGTACAGACAGACAGATCAAAATTTTTTCATCGAAGGTCTCCAAGAAAGACTATCGTCTTTAAAAGTCGCGCTATATGTGAGGAATTGCTCTTGGCAGAACGTAAATAAATGTGTACGGAAGATGTAACTTTGGTAGAAGACTTGTTGTAAACATCTTCAGCATGGATCAGTGAATTATCTGCATAAGCATAGAGGAAATTACCTAAACGCATCGGTGCAACTGCAATAGTCATTGCTAGTTTGACGCCACCTCACGGGGAGTACTCCTTTCAGTGTGTCATTGGGGTAGTATTAACTAACCTGTATCTTTAAGATCCTAACTACACACTCCTCAATGCTGTGAGCTAAGGGGCAACAAGAGAGAATAATATTTTTAAGAACCACGAACTGCTGGGCGAGGTCATAGTTCATTTTAATTGTGTGCGCGAAAAGATTTAAAGCACAAAAGGAAAACACAAGGACACAGCACACTGCCCAGGTGTCTCACTTTTGTACTTAAATTTTTTTCGCGCAATCAGTTAAGATGAAATATTTTTCACCTGTATATTTAGTAAGTATTGTAACATATCTTGTGGAATTCATATCCAACCACATTGAAAATGCCGGCATTCAGCGCGAAAATGGCATCCGCTAATGTCATCTCTTTAACAGTATTTCAAAACGGAGCATTCTCTAGGTGAACAATAATAATAATATTGTATAATTAACAATCAAAGGGTACTTACCATGAACCAACATTGTTGATGCATGGAACTGTGGAACCACTGCTTGTTTTAATCGTTATCTTCAGGGTTGGGCTCGATGCTAGTTGCGTGGTGATGATCATAGAAAAATTCACTTTCATAGTTTTCCCAATCTGAGCGTCCGTTATGCTTACGCCGCTAAGCTTGACGCTCTGGGCACCTGAATGGGAGGGGAGAATATTGTGGTGCATATCAGGGTACATATAGTTCTTCATTCCTACATGAAGTTTCATGTGCCTCTACGATAAATAAATACAGTTTTATTCAAGGCGGATAAGTTTGATGGTTTTGATTTGTGGGGTTTGACGTCGCAAAACCACGCTATGATTATGAGAGACGCCGTAGTGGAGGGCTCCGGAAAGTTCTACCACCTGGGGTTCTTTAACGTGCACCCAAATCTGAGCACAAGGACCTACAACACTTCCGCCTCCATTGGAAACGCAGCCGCCGCAGCCGTGATTCGATCCCGCGACCTGCGGGTCAGCAACCGAGTACCTGAGCAACTAGATAACCTGAGCAACCAGGCGGATAAGTTTGTTTCTTACTTCCTACATGGTTAGTCATTCATATGCTTTTCACCCCTTCAATTCACACAAAGGTGTCCTGGAGACAAGGACACAAGGTGTATGTGTTTTCCCAAACGGTAACCTAGCACCTGAGCGGACACTCAAGCAGGAAAAAACAGCAATATCAATATAGAGCTTCGCGTCTTCATAATGTCTAACGCAAACCATGCCAGAGTGTCTGGCATTTGGTAGGCTTGAGCACGAAAACTAGAACAGCGGCGTTCATTTTCGAGCACAGCTACTATCGGTAATACTCAAATTTTGACTGCCACATGGACACGTGTGAAGGCGGCCGCGCCTCACCGCAGATCAGTGGATCGGTGAACGATGATCTGTTCATTGTATTAGCGTATTAGTGCCAGCGTGTATCACTGTATTGTAACTTTCCATCTACCGACCACAAGTTCGGACTCTTAAACAATTTCTTCTTGGACATACAGTCTACTGCCTTCGTCAACGTCACGATCACGTTACAATACATACAAACGCTGTTTGATACACCTTGAACAATATGTATTGCATTACTATTAAGAAGAAAACTCGGGAAACAATGAAGTATTCTTCTTTAATATGGGTCTTATAAAGCGCGAACGGCAACAAGCCTTAGCAGTAATATAATGAGCATACTCTATTTGTTCTAGTAACAAGCGCTCATATCCATTTTGGTAGCAGTGTGCATATCCATGCCTGTCCATGGTGATGGCTGCACGAAGAACGCTATTTTATTTGAAATGCTTGCCACTGATCACCTTTTTCTTTCAATGATGAGAGTACGTCTGACCAAGAATCTTGAAGTACAATAAAAAACATAATAGTTCAGAACAATCACTTACGTAACTAGCATTCCTTGAGAAGCTTCCTGTATACACAAGGGTAATGTAAAACTGCTCCGTAAATTTCGAATGGTATGCTGGGTATTACATTCAGAAACCACTGTTTGATTAAGAGAGATGCCTTAGTGAAGTGCTTCAGACATTTGGAGTGTTTTGTGTTTCTTAACGTGCGCTGACATCGAAATGCGACCACCGCCACTAAGATTGAACACGTGACTTTCTAGGCCATGAACCATAACAACTGTACCACCGAGGCAGATGTACTGAACAATTAGTCACTATTTCTACGTCGCAGTGTAGGGCCACACTGCTCACAGCGCCTTTGTAGACTGCCAAGTATCGCTCATCTACACGTACATTGCCTAAAGGAAACTAGTAACTGTAGGCCCCAACCATCATACCCTGTGAATATTAGGCACTGCGAAAATAACTTTGTTTTCGGGGCGAAGCTCCTTACGCTGGGGCTCAGTAACACCTCCATAGCCACCCCTTACTTTTCACGGTGTTCACTTGATGGCACTGCGCCGTTGCAGTACGTGAGTGATAACTAAGCGGCGTGGAGACAGACAGACAGATAGACAGACAGACAGACAGACAGACAGACGAACGGACTGAGCTTCACACCATTCATCATCAGTCACTACGTAGATATGCTGTGAATTTTTGGGTTCGCATAATGGAGACACGTCCGAGTAAGAACGATGGTTCACACACTCTTGAACTCTAAGAGGCCCTGCTCAGCAGCCTATACCCGAGCGTTTGGCAAAACACAAACAGTCACATCCTTGCTGCTGCTATGTCTCAAGAAATTCCAGCCAAAGGTTGGGGGCGACTGGATATGCATTGCGTGATTGACCGATTATTTTTAATAAAAATTTTTTCTCTCTCTCTCTGTCTTCCTCTCTATCAACAACTCATAAGGTTCAATAAGCAGATATGGCACGTTGCTTTCTATGACGTGATTTATGTTTTGTTAAAAACCGTCTCAGATTCCCCACGCGAAATGCGCTTAGAATCAACCACTCTGTAAACTGTAGATCTTGTACATGTATTTTTTTGCTGATTAATGTTCATCTCGGGAAATATTTCTGAGCCCGGCAAACTTCGTCAACTTGGTGCATCAGTCATTACAAACTTAAAGTTTAAGTATTGTTCACTGACTGCACTTGCGACAAAACATCACGTTTCCAATGAACAGATAAAGCTCTTAATTCTCTAAAATCTTTTAACTTCTAAACGGCCATGATGAAACACGCCTACGTAAAAGCGGAAAAGGCTAAAGGTTAAAGTCTCGTTTTTCTTTAGTTACAACTTTAATGAAAATCAACAAACAGTTAGGTTAAAATTGATAGGGTGGAGGCTATTTGTATTTTTCTGGCTGTATTTAATTGGTATATAGATATACAGAAAAAAGGAACAAAAAAATAACATCCGGCTGGCAGAGACCTTACCTGCAAACTCTAGTTAACACGTCGGGTAATCTACCCACTTGGCTGCAGTGGCATTAATCAACTCGTTCAATTTCAATACCTGTGCTTACAAACCTTCGCCGTCACTCATAGTTATAACGCCGAGTGTAGAACAATCTTTTTGTCGGCTGGTACTACGTAGGCCATAAACTCTATACATGCTGGCCACAGCCTAATAAGCCCTCACACATTATCTGAAGACTTCCATCCTGCATAAATGAGACCAGGAATTTGTCTGGCCGTTCGGGCACAAATAGCAATATTTGTTAGCTTACGAGCTTCGTGAAACCTTATCTCGAATTATCGAGTTTTAACCCCAGTGATAAATGTTATTTTATTAACACGCTTCTAGTCGTTGCAGTTATGTCCTCTAGCCTGCTCTTAGAGGTTGTTTGCTAGTTTCACTTTCAGTAAAATTTAGCCTATACTTAAAGATACTGATCTCATACTGCAATTTAGATATACGCAGAACGGCATGTTACCTAATACTGACTCTTATCAGTGTCACAACAAGTTATACAAGTTTAAAAGCTGAATATAGCAATGAGGGGTGCATGTGCACACCTTAGTATACTACTATACTCACTGGAACATGATGTTAGCGTAGGCGACTGTACTGAAGCTGCGACCAAGTTAGAGCACACTAGCGCGATGGATAACACAAAGAACAACATAGTCGGCTTTCTATCAGCAAGCACTGCTTTGCTTAAAAGCCGAGAAAACACGCAAACACTTTCAGTTCTCAGTAAAGTTGGTATTTGAGTGGTTAATTTATACCTGTGCTGTAGAATATTAATAGGCAACAAAAGCTACACGTGCAAGAGCAGCGGCGAGTATTGACTCGTTCATTTTCCGGTCTCTTGCACTTTCCCGGCACATGAGAATAATTTTTCACTTAACTATCACCAAATAGAACACGAAGTTTACAATGTGCAGTGACGTGTCTCGACGAAATGGCTTGAAAATGCATCCGGCCTCGTGTGTGCTGTCGCCATTAAAAGTTCGATAGACTCCAGAAAAAGCTTTAATATTCACCTACAATGAAATAGTGTTTCTGTCTACCTGTTAGTCGAGTCTTGTCACTGTTCCTGTGACAAAATATATCCAATTTATATATATATATATATATATATATATATATATATATATATATATATATATATATATAGCTAAATCATCAGTATTTCTACATGATCCGCCAATGTTACCTCAATACGAAGGCACAACATAATAAAATAACTGACGCGACCCTTCAGCATTCGATATTGTTATCTATATACAATTCTTGAATGAACATCTTTTCAACTATGGCAAAGTTTCTCCTGGGCTTGGGGTCACAATTCATAAGTTTTATTGCCTGAATGCGTAACCTTCTTGATTGTTTTGCTGTGAATCACTACTAAACACTTAAGCAGCTTGGTTGAATAGTATGATTGCTGTGATGGAAGCCAAATTTGTAATCATGTACAAAACATCATAAATACCACAGGAACGGTAATAATGAACGGCATAATAAAAAAATTGTAGTATCAAAGGTTATACGTCCCAAGATTAAGATATCAATACGAGCCACGTTGTAGTGGAAGGATCCAGAAGTTTCGACTATCTGGTGTTCTCTAACGTGCATTGACATCACACGTAATACGGTCCTCTACCATTTTGCTTCGATCAAACTGTGACCGCCGCGAGCGCGATCAAACCCGTGACCTTCAGTCAGCAGCCGAGCACCTTATCCACCACTGCAAAGAGGCGGACAGGCAAAATATCGGAAAAAAACACAGAGGATGCAGGAGTTCCAAGATAATAAAAAGGATTCTGTCTGAGCAATGAGAAAATTGTTCTTGTGCTAACTTCAAATCTACATTGAATCGAGTTCTCAATCCGACAGACAACTAAGTGGGTAACCCCATCGGCTGCTATAGTTTGTAGTTCGTCACACAAATATTTCCAGATAAGCCATGTCATCAACTTTTCAGCGTCAGTACTTATGGCCTTCTATATATTAGTTATGTATGTATCTGAATAGCTACCCATCTCTAGACTAATAGTGCCAATAAAAGCCAGATCGGCACTGGTTTTTCCATGCAAGCTTCATGACGCATATCTAAATTCTACCTGAAAGTTCAGGTAAGTGCACACTATATTCATCGTTGTTCATTCTTTATATCTAGCTCCACTGCGGTAGTCTATGGCTAAGGTACTCGGCTGCTGACCTGCAGGTCGGGAGATTAAATCGCGGCTGTGGCGGCTGCATTTCCTATGGAGGCGGAAATGTCGTAAGCCCGTGAGCTAAGATTTCGGAGCACGTTAATGAACCCCAGGTGGTCAAAATTTTTCGGAGCCCCCCACTACTGCGTCTCTCATAATCAAATGGTGGCTTTGGGACGTTAAACCCCACAAATAAATCAATCAATCTTTTACTTAGAGTAAGTGATCAACTGTTATAAATTTAATTTTGTGCGCATCAAATGTCATGCGTTGCTTTTTCTTGGGTGATACAAGCAACAGAGTGTGGTCATAAACGTTATGCTGGAAGTCAGCACTTGTATTTTGTCTCCTGCTTTGATGTTCTCGTTAATCCAGCGCAATCTTTTCTCCTCATCAATGTGTACCAACGAGCAAAACGTTCAACAGCAATTGTGAGGTTTCTTACTGATATCAAGCACTGTCTTGTTATCGCATGTAGGTCAAGACACTGAAAAGTTCATGAACATAACTTTTTTCAATTTGTTCGTGTTGGGCTCTGGCTAAAATTATTTTATAGTCCCCTTTGTCGACGCAGCACGCTACCAAGAACGTGACCGCTTTGTGGCCGATGTCGTAGACCACAATCAACAATATAAAAACAGCGCGTCAATTATCACACGGAACGTAGAAAAGTCAGAGGAAGTGGCTATCGCGATGGCCATAGCCCACACTAATGGCTCATGTGTAATCAGCGACTCGCAGACAGCCGTTCTAAACTACGCCAGCGGCAGAATCTCCCCCTCCCCCCCACCCCCCCCGAAGCATAGCGGATTCTTAGTGCAGGCAAAATCCACGAGGAGAACAAATACGTGCAAGTCCTTTGGTTCCCTGCCCACACACCACTAGGTAATCCGGAGGACAGTCCGAATGAAGTGGCGCACAACGTGGCTTGAGGTCTTACGTTCCGAGTTGCGTCAGACGAAGCGGCCCCCGAACGGACTTTTCTGCACCGGTGTGGGAATGGGATGATCGGCTCATTAAATTTAATGACATGACAACACTATCCACTGCAAAGGAGGGAGTACCCTCCGCCTCACCCCAAGCTAAATCGGGCCCAGTCCGTTCAGTGGCGGCCGCTACAAACACGCACACACAAGAACCCTGTCATCATGCATCACATATATCTCGGTGTCTATAGCCCAAATCTATACCAGAACTGTACCACTGGAGCCACTCTTGACGATATTCTAAGGGAATGTCCAGCATTAGTCAGAAATTCTGGGGTCGCGGCCTCCAATGAAGACCTTCGGGCGCGTTGGTGGACTACGCTGCTCAGTTCGAGCCTGGACAAGCAACTTTGGGCAATCCAGAGGCCAAGGAAGCTGCCGGGAGACACGGTCTCTCCATTATCTCGTAGGTGGGAGCTCCGCCCAGCAATTCGCCGAAAATTAATAAAGTCTACCCCTCTCTCTCTCCTCTTTTACAGCATTCTTACGCAGAACCTTTGAGATTATTGTAAATAAAACAATAAAAATAAAAAGGGCGCTTGTACTCTCAGGAAATTGTGCAGGATCTTTAATCGTTGTCCGGTAATTACATAACTATTGTATGGGTGAAGCACCTTAAGCCTTGGGTCATGCGTCCTCGATGTATGTAGTAGTAGTAGGCAGCCAACTCTTGTTTAGTCCTTGGATTGTCTGCTGGATGGCGGTACTTGTATATGATGAATGTATGATGAGAAGATAGAAGACGGTGGTACTAGGAGTGCTCACTAGATGTAATGATGGACGGACGGACAGACACACAGACAGATGTACATATGGACAGGAGGGAGCAAGGATGACGGGCTATAGGCAATGTATCTAATACTGTACTTTCGTGTCACGGGTGTGAATTACGTCATTTTATATAAACAGTGTACACGTATATATGCAGCACAATTCCTCAAGCAAAAGTGCTTTTTCGTCCTGTGAGCATTATACCTCTAATTTTTCTGAAATGAGGGTTTGCGAATATTCAAAAGTTTTGCCCAACAATTTCAATAACGTTGCATCCAATGCTTACTCGAATCGCCCAGTGTATATTCAAAACACCGAATATCTTTCAATAATCAGCACCGACAGGAAACCGTGAAAGCAACAAAATGCCGGCGCTTCCAGACGTCCTTTTTGTCGCTTTCGTCATTGAATTTACAAATGTGCAGCGCCGGCTTTTACACCATCGACGTCCTAATAAACACCGGATGAAGCTATTCTTTGTTTAGAGCACCAGTGTCACCGATGAGAAAGCCTCATTAATCTAAGTTTATCACCATGAGATCGCTGTTTCTGATAAGTGATATGTACGTTTTAACATTTCAGAAGATTTGATTAATTATGCCATCTAATTCAGAAAACTAACGTATTACGGAATTCTGGGGAGTTTGTTCTCAGCATGATTCAAAATTACTTCACCTCGACATTACAATGCACAAGTTATAAGGGGTTATATTCACAGATGAAAGAAATAACTCTTGGGGTCCCAGAAGAAACATTATTAGGCCCTCTTTTTTTCTAATATATATAAACGACATACCCCTTACTCCAAATGTAGTTTTGTATGCTGACGACACAAGTTTATTTTTTAGTAACAGTCTACGTGGGCTGAAATCCACAGCTAATAATTGAGTGAATCAATTTTATAATTGATTCTCTGCAAACCAATTATAGCTGAATGTCAGTAAAAATAAATATGTTGTTTTTAAGCCTGTAAATAAACTGTATATGGCAGTCTTGTTTGTGTAAAATTTAATAACGCTGTAATAAAACAGACTTCAGTTTTTAAACTTCTCGGAGTTCTCGTTGATGAAAACCTCAGTTTCACAAAACATATCGTGAAGGTTCATTCCACCATCTGTAAGTCAACTGGTAGATTGTTTAGGATCAAGCACTTTGTTGCCGTTTGGTTAACACATCGCTTGTATCACGCAACAATTCAATAGTTACTGCCTCATATGGGGAACCACATGCCAATCAAACCTGAATAGGCTCATAAATCTTAAAAAACGAACTGTTCACTTAATATAAAGCCTTGGATATCGTGATCATGTGGCCAATGTATTTTTAAAACATCGTCTTCTAAAACTTACTTATCTATAATATCTTATGCTCGCAATATACATACAAGGTTAACTATAGAAAAATGCCATCTTTTTTTTCAAAAGTACCTTTCAAGTAACCATCAATGCAATTTTAGGCACGATAAGTTTAAAGTTCTCTTTTGTAGAACATTATACGGCACTAAACAACTTACATACCTAATCCTACCCTTTGTAAATGCACATCCCTGTACTATCAGTGTTTATCGAAACAGCGTGCCTTTTAGTTACTTTAGAAATACCATGAACAGGTACTTCCTTTATGTTAGTGACTGAATATATTACTAGGTCTCTTCTTTTGACGTATTGGTTTGGTTCAGTTTTGTATGCTTAACTATCCTTTTAGGTTGCTACTCTGCCAGTGCCACTTTGTGCTTGTATATATTTCTTTTTTGTTATTACAATTCTTATTGGCGTATACAAAATATTTGTTTCTGAAATGTGTTAGTTTCTTTTCTTCATTTTCATGTAACATAGTTACGTTTGTTACTCTATTGAACAAAGTTTGAGTATTTTTGATGTTCTATGCCACCGCTTGCTGCCCCACTATTGGAGCAATGTACGGGTGGCAAGGTCTCAATAAGGCAGACAATGTTCTCCCTTTTGCCTTGCCATTCAAAACTCACTCTGTGTCTGAAATAAATCACTTATTAGTATTGTTATAAAACCACCATATCATTATGAGAGACGCCGTAGTGGAGGGCTCCGGAAATTTCGACCATCTGGAGTTCTTTAACATGCACCCATATCTGAGTACACAGGCTTACAGCATTTTCGTCTCCATCGAAAATGCCGCCGCCGCAGCCAGAATTCGATCCCGTGACCAGCGGGTCAGCAGCCGAGTACCTTAGCCACTAGACCACCGTGGTGGGGCAGGTTGCTGTTTCTGTTGACCTCATTTGTGAGTCGTGACAAAACACCACGACATAAAGTAGACAGTACATCAAGTATCAATTTGCTTCGTTTTGCATTTCCAGTGATATTGGCACTTGCGTGGTCTTTTCTGTAAATTTACTTATGTGTTATTACCATGTGAGGTTTAATGGTGCAAAGTTTTTCTTCTGATGCGACTGCTGTCCAACGACCCGTTCTGACATTTATCTTGTATAAAGTGATCATGGGTACATGGCAGAACAGCTTCAGAAGAGTTATTACTTTACACGCTTACTTCTACAGCTAAAGGCGCAAAAGTTGAGTTCACGTAAATTGTTCTTTCAAATGCGTAATTCAACGCTGACTACTTTATTTTGCTGCTGAATCTCATGCTGCGTTCAACGATTTATCAATTTCATTCCATCTTGTGCTCTACAGTGTGTCTGCGTGTTCACTTCACCGATGAGCTAACTTTATGTCTTACTTTCATTCACAGCCTGGGTGCTAAATACCACCATCAATGCTGCAGTATTTTCTGTGTTGCTGCCTACAGTTACAAACATTTCGAAGGCTCTAGAGGGCACACTATATGTCAGCATGCATCACCTTGCGGAATTGCAATTCACGCCTTTTGTAAGTAATAGTAATGTTCAATTCTTGAAGTTTGCGCATAGTTGTTCCGAATAAAATATGTATGATTCAAACACTAGAATGAAAATAGTGACCTATACTATTCGACAGTGACCTGCACGTTGTGGTGAAAGGTTGTGTGAGAGACTGTTGTAGTCGATAAGAGCCGAGTATTTGTTCCGATGTGAGACTGCGAATACATGTACTTTCCCTCTGAGTGCTACCTCACTTATTGGCTTCTTGAGTATGAGTTTCTGTCGTTTCTTCTTCAAGTCTAGGCGAATCCGAGACCTCACCCTTTTATGGTTACTACACCGTACCTCCCCAAGCACTTCCACATGCTGCACTGTGCCTGGCTTTGCACTCGGTATGAAGTCTATTTCGTTCTTACTTTCAGAATTAGGGCTCCTTCATTTTCACCTATGGTTCACTCGTTTTCGGTACAAAGTGTTAAATATCTGTAAATAATGCGTTCTGTGAATTCTTCCAATAACTTCTCTCTGGCATTTCTAGTACCGGTACCATAATTTCCAACTGCGTGGTCTCCAGCCTGCTTCTTCCCTACCTTGGCGTTGAAGTCGCCCATCAGTATGGTATACGGTGTTCTTACTTTACTTATTGCCGATTCAACATCTTCATTGAAATTTTCAACTAAAACGTTGGATGTAGGCGCCTAGCCTTGTACCACCTTCATCTTTTATATCTTAATAAGCTTAATTAACAAATGATTCCACCCTTCCGGGAATGGTATAATATTCCTCTATGTTACCAGTTAAATTTTTGTGGATAAAGAACCCCACACCCCTTCTTATGGAAGCCAAGTCACGAAAACAACGGACATGCCCACTTTGTAGCACTGCATAGGCCTCATCTGTATTGAGCCCTACTACATCCCACTTAACACCATCTAGATTTTCTAATTGGACAGCTAGACTTGCCTCACTGGATAAAGTTCTAGTGTTGAGCGTTGCCAAGTTCAGGCTCCAATTGTGGCCTGTACGGACCCAGAGATTCTCAGCACCCTCTGCTGCGTTGAAGATCTTTTCACTGCCGTGGTCAGCTGCTTCGAAGCTGCTGGGGACTGAGGGCCGAGGACTATTTAACGTATGCTTCAGCGAAGTAGTGATCATTTACTGCACCATGGTGCAGTATATCCTTCCTCTGTTGAGGTATTGTGTTACCGGCGATGGTCACCGGCGAAGCCGCACCCCCGGCGTCTTTCATGCAATTGCATCAGCACGCGGATAACTTATTTTTAATCTGGTAGGGCATTGCGCAGCACCGGAATTAGAACCAGGACCTATTCTATGTGAGGCTTATACTATAATCATTACTCCACCGCGAACTATAATTTATTTACTATGTACTAAACATGCCATCGAATGCCATCATTGTGCGCACAACGTGAATCACAGACACTGGCATGAATATTGTGTAGCGCATATCATTCACGTCAGGACGAGGTCTTAGTTCGCAGTCGGCTACTTTGTCCATCGATAACTAGTGCAAAACTTACCGCAATGAATTGCGCGTCTATGCAAAATCTTGGTATTCTCGCGGCCATTGCATTTACTTAATACGCAATTGAACTAACATAGCACACGACGTCGGAGTAAGAGAAATATTTCACATCGCGTAACTTTAATGTGATGCCTGTCAGGACATACAATAGTGTTTTGGGGGCCGTTTGATCGACCCTTTTTATACTATAGGTACACCGTTCATGCATGATCAGCATGTTTTCTGAGTTGTGACATCAGTATAGCATGCATTTGCCATTCGTCGAGACATGAATAGCATGATAAGCGTGCCCCGTGCGCTATGACATATATGAAAAGGCAAAATTGTTCTTAATGTGCTGTAAACTGAAAGATGCATTGAGTGATGAGTGCACATTAGGAAAAGAGTGACAGGCTGTGTGAGCAATTTACATGACATTTAAATACCAATTAAGCAATCGTCCCCATCTCCCAAAATTTACAATGGCTAGATCCGTCGCCCTGACCACACACACTCACGCATACCACAGTGCTTCCATCTCTGTTTTCTTTTTTGTTCTAAGCAATGCGGTGACGAGGGAGCATTAGCCAGGAAGCTTCAGAGTTACTCCAGAGTTGGAATAACGTTTCTGGTTGGCAGCACAAGCACTCCATTCGTCTGGTACGCGCCGTGACGTAATATTATCCTACGAAACCTAAAAATTTTGAACTATAGGTATACCTTGTTGTGATAAGTGAGAGACACTACTAGTTATTGAAGAACAGACACGTGCCGTCCTTGCTCAGTCTATGATGATTCGGTGCTAGCAGGTTATCGCTAAAAACTACTAACACATCCTAGCGTCTACGCTGCTTTGCACTGCGTTCGTGTTCCCGAAACGTTGTCAATAATGGCGTCAGCACACAATATATTCTGCGCTACACATCTAGGACCCGTATTATACCAGAAGGCAATACAAAATGTTGTAGTGAGATCTCTTCCAGCTTGCCAAAGCAACGTCAAGGCAAACAAGGAAAATTGCAACCAACGAAAGATACCCTTAGGTTCATATTTATGTAACTTTGTTTATTAACAACTCACTGCATACCCAGTAAGGGCCGAACTAAGAGGAGAATAGGAACACAATATTAACATATGTAAAAAGAGGGGAAAGAGAAATGAACATGTTTTGTTTGAGCAAGAACACAATTTGTTAACAAGATGAAAAAAATGGTGCGTACATGAACAGTCCGAAACCTAACATATAAAAAAATAATGTGAACAGACGACACTATTAAAAGTGCAAATAAAAGATGGCCAGTTTGTTATATTATCCAAAAGGTGCACCAAAAGCAACGACGTAATCAAGAAGTTATTGCATCAATAGCGCATGAATCAGCCACGGCTGAGTTTTCAGCAAGTAGTGGCACAGAAAAAAACAGTATATTTAAAAACGTTATTGCTCGTTGTATAAGGCGTTAAGGATGCTGCATAGTGACGTCTCGTTCAGCCTACAACAAGCGGCTTCATACTGGTGCTTGTACTATGCACGTGAGTTCGTTATGCCTTTATTACCCTTTCAATGCAATAGCCTTCAAAAGTCCGCCTTTCCTACGCATTAAAACAAGCTTTATTAAAATTATTTCTGCTCATATAATCTACTCAAAAAAACCACAATGTCTAGATCGTAGATATTCGCAATAACTCAGAGGAACTCACACGGGCTCCCGCTCACCGTGCGGTCTTCACAGCGGAATGCCTTGCGAAAACGCGCCGTCTTTGCGACCAGGTCGCAGAGTTCTGTACGTTCTTTGTCTCCGCAGAA